>NC_066257.1:2807981-3161705 GCF_000011425.1 Aspergillus nidulans FGSC A4 | reverse complement strand
GGCTTCAGGCGCCAGTGGAAGTGGAACGGCCGCCAGCAGCAGTTTCGCCTCACTCTTCCCCACCAGCGGCGCGACGTCAACCCCTAGTCCGAGTATCAGTCAGACAACCCCTGCCACCAGCACTCCGACGGCATTCTTTAATACTTCTCCAGGTGTTCTGTCCTCATCGTTTGGAGGATTCTGTGTCACTGCACTTGCGATCTTCTTGACTGCAGGCGGGGTTTTGCAGTTCTAGAGTGGTAAAATGTTCGCGAGTTGGGCGGTCTTGCGGGCAGGCTGATGTAGGGTGTGTATGCTGATTCATGATGAATTTTTTTTATGACTATGCGAGTTAATTAGAATGTATGACTATACCATCTCCTCGTATACGATGCCCGCTTTTTCTGATTTCTACATTTCCACACGATGGGATGGTTTGCTTTGGCTAGATTGTCTCTGGTTATTCCCATGTTACTAAAAGTCCTTCGTTTCTCAAACCGCTTCATTGACGCTTTCTCAGCCCACTATACTCGGTTTATTTAGACTGACAGCTCAAACAACCTGGATGCTGGCCTTTCTTGGGTCTTGCTGAGATGCGGCTGCATCGGTATCAACCCAGCGGGGCGGCGAATATTTTTCTGTATACATGAGCAAGTATTTTTTTATCACAGCCGTTATACGCACAGGATATGATGATAATACTTAGAGCTTGGACCCAGACTAAAAAGAGAAAGAATGGGCAGAGAAGAGAAATGGGTTATCCTGCGCTTAGCCCTTATGTTGCATGCTACCACCAGGCATGACCCACGAGGTCTCTGCTTCGACTTCGAGGGCTGTCATTGTTTTTCAAGGGATTCGCACCTGGAGCATAGGCTGGATGACCCCAGATTTCGATCTACTTATCACTGTTGTCTAGTAATTACAATCGCAGGTGTCGAGGGCAGGGTTTCTACCTGCTATATCATAATGAAGCAGCTTCGTAGACTAGTTAGGCACTATTGTAAGTACTTAGAGTGCTACAAGAAATCAGATGATGCTTTTTTGGACTCCCATCTAGCGACTTCTATAATCTCGAGCAGGTTGCTTCTGGTTCACGAGCTCGAACATTAGAGTGATTAAGGCGCGGCTGCGCAGTTCAGTCTGAAATTATTGCATTTAGAGGAATTGGGAATCCTATGTTTTGTATATTAATTCCCCAGATCTTTGAGCTTTCTTGAGGCCTCGAAGGCATTGATAAGATAAAGCTAATATACAAAGTCTATATATTACAGGCTGGGAAAAGACGGATACCAAATAGCCAAACTCCAACTCCCAAGAAACAAGAGCGACCAGGCGCAAGCAAGAACAGACAAAAAATAAATAAAAGTAGAGAGAAATAAATTGAACAAGTAAGCATAGCAAAGAAAGAAAGAAAGGAAAAGAGAAAGGGAAGAGAGAAACATCAAGCGGAAACCGCAGCAGCACTGCCAGCAGCTGCGTTTGCACTGTTCGTCTGTATCTGCAGCAGATAAACATTGGCCAGCCCTGTTACAACCAACTCATCGGCCATTTCCTTGCCACCGACCGCAGCAGGCTCGTAGATCTCGAGCCGGCCCGACTTCTTCACGCTCCAGCCAGTATGCGCCATCCACTTAGCAAACACGACGCCATTCTCATCCACACACTCCAGGTTCATCCCTGTCCAACCCTTGCTTCGTTTCCAAATAAGGTGTCTTCCCTGAAGAGCGCGCGAATTAAAACCGTACCTGTGCTTCCAATGGCTTGTTGGGCGCATCGGCAATTCCTCGCCGTTGATGGTGATATCGACAGTGCGGCTGAAGTTGTGGAAGACTACTGTAGCGGGGAGACAGGCGGTCCCGGTCGCTTGGAAGAGCATATGTGGCCGGCGGGTCTTGAGATCGGCTGCGTAGACGAGGGGCCCTTCGTGGGTGCCCTCTGTGACACGCATGTGCCGGCCCGACCAGCTGGTAAAGGAGACCTCGAGGCGGCGGGGGTACGATTTTGGATTCAAGCCCCATGCTGGCGTCGAGGACTGAGAGTAACCGGGATGGGGTGGTGGATACTGGGCTGGAGGCTGCGCAGGGTACTGTTCTTGGTAGGGTTGGTAGGGCTGTTGGTAGGCCTGATGAGGTTGCCCATATTGAGGTTCCTGGGCCCAGGTCGGGGGAGGATTGGCAGAATATCCGTTGTAGCTCATTTTGGTGTCCATTTTGAGTGATATTGAGTAATCTGTTAAAAGCAGTTCTGTCGCTTAGGAGCTTTGATCTATAAGGCTCGAGTTCTTATATGACGCAGAGGGAATCATACTAATCCCTTTTTGGTGCGACGCAGCGCCTGCTGAGCCTTTGGATCTAGTGGAGCTGGAGTTGGGCTGAGCTGCCAAGCAGGACTCTCAGTGGCCAGATGAGGCCCCAGAGGCCCAGCTTCCGGGCACTCAGTCCTGCCTCGGGGATATGTCAATGGTACAGCCACAGCTCCCGCCTTGGAACGGTCGCGAGACATCCTTACTGGTGGCTTGTCGTGGTGTAGGGCTGGTACAGATCGTTGCCGTTAATGTATCAGATGAATTTGGCAGGGAAAGTATAATGCTGGACGATCCCTAACGTGTGATACCGGTAATATATGTTATGGGTCCTTTGCCTATACAAGGACCTTAGACCTTAGTGACTCGGCCAAGGCCTGCGCTGTCCTGAAGGCGGTGAGCCACCTACAAGACTTCCTCACAACAACAATCCTTCTTTCTCCTTTCTTCTTTAGCGATTCCTTCTTGTACGTACGGCACGTCTAGATAGGAAGATCCATCTAAATACGTCCCTTAACATTAGGAATCGCTCACTAATCTCAATAATAGTATGAGGAGACCTTTTACTATGACAATGGAAGAAGAAAGTGTCACATTGTTGCTACAGCAGCTCCAGGAGCTCCGTACGGAGATGCGGACTCAGAAACAACAGCTCCAAGAAGAGAATAACAGCTTACGGGCGGAACTACAGGCCGTACGGAACTCGCAGCTGAGAAACCATCCACCAGTTACTACTACAGTTACATCTGCAACGCCCACCCCCTACGAACGAAGCTATCCCCGTCCTCGTCACCCGGATGTCGAACCCTTTACTGGAGAAGACCCTAAGGACTACCCTCCTTTCCAGATGAACCTTCGTACGAAGTTTGCAATCGACGCCGCCTGCTACCCTACAGAGGAGGAACAAGTTTACTATGCCTACAGCCGCCTGAGAGGAAAAGCCAGCCAGCGTGTGCTACCATGGCTCTTGGCTCGCCAGAAATCTGAGACTCCTGTGCTATGGGCAGAATTCTCCGCGGTACTAGACAAGGCCTTCGGTGACCCTGACCGACAGAGAAAGGCTCTTGTACGAGTGAATACAATAAAGCAAGGGAGACGTGACTTTGAAGAGTTCTTGAATGAATTTGACGAAGAACTTCTTAATGCTGGAGGGATTAATTGGGATGATAACCAGAAGAAGGCCTTGTTGGACACGGCAATTAATGTTGAGTTGCTAAAAGCCATGGTTGGTATTAGGCAGGAGGATTCGTACGACAACTACTGCAATCAACTGCGCGAAATCAACCACAACCTCCAGAGAGTGGCCAGGCTTACACGAAAAGGATCTCACGCCGCTGTCCCCATGCATGTCGCTCGTACAAGACCAGCAGGAGGCTCTGACCGGACCGGAACCCCTGATCAAATGGACTGGGAAGCCACCCATGCTCAAATTGCAGCCCTACAAAAGGAAGTTGCGGCCCTCCGTATGAAAGGGACCAGGACCCCAAGAAAAGCTAGTCAGGCGCCTGCAGAGGAGAAGCAAAAGAGGTTGTCCGAGGGCAAATGCCTACGCTGCGGCGATCCTGACCACTTCGTACGAGAGTGCCCTATAAAACCTACCAGACGCCCTAGGCAGGTGGCCACAGTCCAGGAAGAACAAGACCAAATCGATGACTACAGCAAGAGCGAGTCGGAAAACGAATAACCTCTGTGCAAAGTCGCGTACAGAGGGGTTATACAGCTAGAGAAATACTACTTGATTGGCAAGATTTCAACAGCTCGCGCATGAATACCCCCCCATTCTTGGTGGAAGCACTAGTCAACCATACCTATAATGCTCGTACAATGATAGATACAGGCTGCCTGACCTATGGGGTAATCAGTGACAAGTTTGTCAAGATACATCAAATACCTACCATACCTATCCACCCGAAACCTTTCAAGGGAGTGACCGGGAATATAGAGGAGATTAATAAGATTGTACAGGTTCAGCTAGACATCGGGGCGCATACAGAAAAAGGAGCCTACTTCTATGTGATACCCGATAACCTGGGCTATGACCTGATCTTGGGACTCCCCTGGCTGGAGCAACATGATGGAAGGTTAGAGGCTAAGAGGGGCAGGCTGTACCTCCGTACTACTGGAGTCCGTCTATGGAGTACTACAAAGAGGCCCTTACCGAAGCTGGACATAGCACAGATATCAGCTGCAACCATGGGAGGATTTATACAAAGGAAAAGGTGCCATGGCCAAGATATCGAGATATTTGCGGTCTCATTGGCAGATATACAGAAGGCACTGGCCCCAAAGAGACATATTGACCCCCGTACGAAGCTACCAAGGCAATACTGGAAATACCTAAGGCTCTTCGAACAAGACAAAGCTGAAGAACTACCACCGCACCGGGGAGATGGGATTGATCACAAAATCGAGCTCGTACGGGAGGAGAGTGGGAAGGATCCTGAAGTCCCCTGGGGCCCCCTTTACAACATGACCCAGGAAGAACTAATAGTCCTCCGGAAAACACTCTCTGAACTACTACAGAAAGGCTTTATCCGCGTGAGCCATTCCCCAGCTGCAGCCCCAGTACTCTTTGTACGAAAACCAGGAGGAGGACTGCGGTTCTGCGTCGACTACCGTGCTCTAAATGCCATTACCAAGAAGGACCGCTATCCATTGCCCCTGATCCATGAGACACTGAACCAAATTGGACAAGCCAGATGGTTTACTAAGCTGGATGTGTCTGCTGCCTTCCACAAGATCCGCATAGCCAAAGGCCAGGAAATGGATGACTGCCTTCCGTACGAGATACGGGCTCTTTGAATGGCTAGTCACCCCTTTTGGGTTGGCTAACGCACCGAGTACCTTCCAAAAATACATCAACTGGACCCTCCGGGAATATCTAGATGAATTCTGCTCAGCCTATATTGACGATGTGCTTGTCTATACCAATGGGGACCTCCGCCAGCACCGGAAGCACGTACGAATGGTCTTGAAGAAACTGGAAGAAGCAGGCCTATATTTGGATATTAAGAAGTGCGAATTTGAGTGCAAGGAGACAAAGTACTTGGGCTTTATAATACAGGCAGGGAAGGGAATCAAAATGGACCCGGAGAAGGTGAAAGCAATAAAGGAATGGGAAACCCCTACTACTATAAAGGGCGTCCGAGGATTCCTGGGCTTTGCCAACTTCTACCGAAGGTTCATCCCTAACTTCTCAGGGATCGTACGCCCACTAAACAACTTGACAAAGAAAGGAACACCCTTCTTGTGGACTAAGGAGTGCCAGGATAGCTTTGATCTGCTTAAGGAAAAGTTCATTACTGGACCTGTCCTAGCAACCTTCAACCCTTCCTACCGTACGGTAGTAGAGACCGACTCCTCAGGTTATAATACAGGAGGAGTTCTCTCTCAATATAATGAAAAAGGGGAATTGCACCCATGTGCCTACTTCTCTAAAAGGAATTCCCCAGCTGAATGCAACTACGAGATCTATGACAAGGAGCTACTTGCAATTGTACGATGTCTTGAAGCCTGGGATGCTGAACTGCGCTCATGTGGAGAATTCCAAGTTATTACCGACCACAAGAACCTGGAGTACTTCTTCTCCCCAAGGAAACTGACAGAGCGGCACGTACGATGGTCCTTATTTCTCAGCCGGTTCAACTTCAAGTTAGTATATAGGAAAGGGTCAGCCAATCAGAGAGCTGATGCACTTTCACGGAGAGACCAAGACATGCCTGATGATAAAGATGACAGGGTCAAGTCTCGTACGATGCAACTCTTTAGTAAAAAACACTTGGGAAAAATGGTAGTTGCCACCCCTTCAACCAACCGGAGAGCCACCACGCGAGCCGTGTGAGAAAGGTGACATGTGGAAAGAGGCACTCAAGCAGGGATAAAGGGTACAATGAGGCAATACAGTGCCTGAAGGATGGAGCAAGGAAATTTCCCCCACATCTACAGTTGAAAGTGGGAACCTCGGAATGCCAATTAGACGCCCAAGGCTATATCCTCTTCCGCGGAAGGAGGTGGGTACCTGGGAGTGAACAGCTCCGTACAAATATAATTCAAGCTGCGCACGACTCTATGTTGACAGGACATCCTGGCCGGGAGCAAACATATATGCTGGTTAGCCGTGAGTATTTCTGGCCTAACATGTCCCAAGACATCAGGAGATTCGTCCGAAACTGTGATGTATGTGGAAGGACGAAATCTTGGAGGGACCAGAGAAAGGGACTATTAAAGCCCCTCCCTGTGCCTGATCGTCCCTGGCAGGAGGTTTCAATGGATTTCATCACAGACCTACCAGAGAGTGAAGGTTGTACAAACATCATGGTTATCACAGACCGGTTAACCAAAGGTGTGATACTAGAAGGAATGTCAGAGATTGACTCTGAGAGCGTGGCCTGGGCCCTCGTACGAGTACTTATAAGCAAACATGGGATCCCGAAGGCTATCACCTCGGACAGAGGAAGCCAGTTTACAAGTAATACATGGGCTCGCATATGTACCCTGACAGGGATTAACCGCCGACTATCTACAGCCCATCACCCCCAGACTGATGGATCAACAGAGAGGATGAACAGTACAGTGGAGACCTACCTCCGCATCTATACCTGCTATGACCAGAGGGACTGGAACAGGTTACTCCCACTTGCAGAGCTAGCAATTAATGGCCGTACATCAACAGCAACAGGGGTCAGCCCCTTCTACCTAAGCCATGGGTATAACCTCAGCCCATTTAGCCCTACCGAGGGAGGTAGAGCAACTAGCCGAAGAACCAGCCAAGAGTCCTATCCAGAAAGGGGAAGCTATTGTACGGAAAGTTAAGGAAGCCCTAGACTGGGCTCAAGCCTCCATGGCCTATTCCCAACAGAATGCAGAGAATCAGGCTAATAAACACAGGAGCCCGGCCACAAACTACCAAGTGGGAGATAAGGTCTGGCTAAGTCTGAAGAACATCTGTACGGACCGACCCAGCAAGAAACTGGACTGGAAGAACGCCAAGTATGAGGTTATAGGCCTGGTGGGCAGCCATGCTGTACGGCTGAATACACCCCCAGGGATCCATCCAGTCTTCCATGTGGACCTGCTTCGGCTGGCTTCATCAGATCCACTTCCTTCCCAGAAGAATGATGATACCCAGCCCCCTGGCATCATTGTGAACGGCGAGAAAGAATACATGGTAGAGAAAATCCTGGACGAACGTCCCAGGAGATACGGGAGAGGTCACCGGCTGGAATACCTAGTGAAATGGTCAGGCTATGCTCGGCCAACCTGGGAAGCTGCCACAGCTTTGGAGGAAGCACAAGCTCTGGATGAGTGGCTGGATCGTACAAAACAGTATAGACTTCAGGACGGCTCACTAAACAGAGATGCATACATAAAGGCTAAAGCGACATGACCTACCCCTATGACCTGTACTTCCTACATGAAGAAAGGGGGGGGGTACTGTTATGGGTCCTTTGCCTATACAAGGACCTTAGACCTTAGTGACTCGGCCAAGGCCTGCGCTGTCCTGAAGGCGGTGAGCCACCTACAAGACTTCCTCACAACAACAATCCTTCTTTCTCCTTTCTTCTTTAGCGATTCCTTCTTGTACGTACGGCACGTCTAGATAGGAAGATCCATCTAAATACGTCCCTTAACAATATAGATGTGATGAATAGATCCTCGAGCTAAGGATCAGCATTTGTCCTGCCTCTCCTTTTTCTCCCGTCGAGTCCAGGCATCTCCTTCAACATAAGACCCCTTTAGAGCATCATGGATACTGAGGCTCAACTCAATTCCAAGATCGAAAGTCGAGGGTGGGAATTCCACCTGGAGTGGGTTTATCAAGGGGAAGCTTGCAGTATTAGAGAACATTTATTATTCAGTAAGAAATAAATATAAATATATATTATAATTTGTATGTGCATATGAATATTTGAATTTAATCAACATATATAGTTAGTTATTAGGCAATTTGCAGCCGAAGCTATTCTCAGTACTATGTCAGTAGTCTGCAGCTTGTCTATTGCACTTTTAGTTGTACTTCACTATGGACGTACCAATGCGCTTGATGAGCTTTTTCAACGAAAGTCAGAATTTTGGAAGTCAGATCTTGATTATTGAAGCCCAAGTTGCATATCATCGAAGCATGACTTAGGGATTCGGATACCGCAGCCGAGGATAACCCCGCATTGTGATCTCATACCCCAACTCTGCCGCACGTCTTGATCACCCCTTTACACCTAATTTTCTGTCTCCTAATGTCAGTCACAGCAAGCGCCCGGAACCCGCCTCCTCTGTCAGAGCTCGGCTCGATAATTGCACGGGCGCTCCAGCAGAACTTCGCCCATGCAAGCGCATCAGTGACCCAATGCCCCGACCTCCGCAAGCCCCCGTACGGCCTCGCTGCTTCCGGTCTTAGCGGGAACCCTCGCATCGCAGATGTAGGAGGCCAAGCTAATCTCTTTCCAAGTCCTAACTTCAATGCCAAGTATTCTCTGCTGTCACTGGCGCGAGATATGGAGATGTCTGCCGAAAGAGGTTTTGTTCTTGGTGCAGGCGCGGCGCCGTTTCAGGATATCGGACATAATGCAGAACTTGCGCCGAATGTTGCTTGGCAGGCTAGAGAGGGTGTGAAAGAGCTGGATCTAGGAAACCCTGATTGTGTGGATATTGTCAATGAAACTCGAATTGTCGAGGTCGTCGCAGGCGAAGTCGATTCAGTTAGCTGCTGGCGTGCCCCCAGCGCGAACTGCGCACTGATGGTGAACCTCTTCGGCTCCAGCGGCCTGCCCGGACCAGTGCTCAAGATCACAGCGCGAGGAAGGACTGGACCGGCCAATTTCACCAGCTCCATCCGCGCTGGACTGCTCGCGGCGTACGGCGACTCTCATCCGATCAGTATGGGCGGCGTATTTCTCCTCAAGGCGGGAAAGGCCAGATTCCATGTCATGCCGGACTTTCCTGCTCCAGAGGACCTGCCGTTCAAAGATCGGAGGGTCCTAGAGCAGGAGTGGCTAAAGTATCATACCAGCGAAGCGCCGGTGGTTTGCTTGACCGTCTTCCATAGTGCGGACCCGGAAGGGCTGCAATTGAGGATGGAACATACGCATTGCTTTGACCTGGAAGGGTGTCGGAAAGGTGGTCACTATCATTACGATCTAGAGACGGATAACGGCGGGGAGGTCGAGTATGAGGCGTACCTGAATGTCGCAGAGGTAGTGTATCGGATTGATCGGCCATAGGCGGCTATCGTCTCGGTTGTCTCGGTTGTCTCTTCAGTAACTGCGGATCTCTAACTTTGCTGCTGCTGCCGCTGCTGGATTTAAACTGGATAGAATAAAGTCATATAAGATACGAGCGTGCGGCAGCGGTCTACCAAACAAGCCTATAATCTCGTCAAATTTGAACTCGTGCGTCTCACTCGAGGCCTCGAGGTCGTTTTAGGGCAATTGCCCTGGCTCGTCTTTGCATTATTATTCCCTTAGGAACTTAATACTTATCTGCGCAGGTGAATGCTGTTGGGATTATCTTGCTATATTTGATTAACATCTCCGATCAACAACATGCCATTCTGCCGTTAATGAAAAACTGCCGGCTACGCCTCCTAGTGCTTGCTGGGACACTTGGAATGGTTTTCCTCGTGGGACCATACTGGATCGTACTGCTGCAGTGATGAGACTAGCTTAATCTGAAAAGCACCTATGTTGTTCCTAGTAAACAACCGGATTCAACGATCAGCATGCTTAGCTTCCTTGTATGCTTCACATCGATGAAGACTGGGGAAGCCTGATCATGCTCGCGGTCAAGTGTGGACATGTCCGGTTTGTCTAGGGCCATAGCTTCGTCAAGTCGTCAACCAGAGCATTCACTCAACGTATATTGCTGCCAGGGGGAGCAGTGAGCCCAAGCCTTAAGAATGTTTCACGGCATCCCGCGTGGGCCACGCTCTTCTCTCCACCACCGACCTCGGGTATCGGCATTGCTTGGTACATACAAAGGCATCCCATCCCCCGCTTCATGATCAGTTCTAACCACGCTAAGCTCTTCAATCTCTTCGAGAACACCTAATATGGCGGCGTACTCCATTCAAGCCGAAGCAGCCCGAGTGCTCGAAGAGCATCTGCTCAACAACAAAGCTCTCGATATACCCGCTTCCTTCAGAGAAGCAGCCAAGAGAGTGAAATTCGTCGGCGATAGTACCCCCTTCATCCCAACGCCGCTGAAAATCACCGAGTCCAGCTCAGCCTTAAATGCTCTGGTGGGGGTTATCGCCAGCGCAGTCTCCAAGGACCGCTATGGCGTTGATCACCAGGAGATAACTGTGGATACGTAAGCCAACCCGTTTTTATTCAATCTACTCTTATTTTTATCCGTACGTTACTGTTATTTGTTTTTATTTATATTTTTATTTTTATTTTTTTTATATATATTTTTATTGTTATCTTTCGTATGCGTTCCGGTTTGTGGTTTTATGCCTTTTTCTTTTTTGCTAAACATACTGAGGGTAGAGATGTGGCATCTCTATTCCTCATGTCCATCATCCTGCCCTCTGTAGGCGGGACCTCTGCTCTTGCACACCCGGTCATCGCAAAGGAGCTCGCCAAGGCCGACTTATATGATATGCAAAAGCCGATCCACCGGCAGTGCACGAATGTATATAAGACCAAAGACGGACGGTGGTTTCATTTACACGGATCTATGAACGCGGGTCCAACTATGCGGATGGTCGGGGTTCCAGAACAGGAAGTCTCCCACGATGAGGCACAAAAGATATACATGGAGCGAGTTGCTCAGTGGGATTCCGAGGAGATTGACCGTGTTGCGAACGAGGAGTACAGACAAGCTGGCGTGATCTGTAACACGCCAGAGGAGTTCTTTGCGTCGGAACATGTATGATCAACCATCCATGTCTTTTCCCGTCGTTGCTTTTCGTTGCACGTTTGCTGAGCACTTCACCCTGTTCAGGGCCAGATCATGGGCAAAGAGCCTCTCTATACACTCAAACCGCGCTCCGCGCCTCGAAAATCCTGGCCGGAGACGAGGGACCCCTCGCGGCCTTTGGCGGGTATCAGGGTCATCGATTCTTCGCGCGTCATTGCCGCTCCTGTGATCTCCAAGATGCTCGCTGTGCTCGGTGCAGAGGTCCTCAAGGTGACGTGGGAGAACCTCCCTGACGTCGCCGCAACCTGGGTCGAGCTTAGTACGGGAAAGCGGGACACGAACCTCGACTTGAAAAGCGAGGCCGGTAAAAAGAAGCTCTCTGAGCTTGTCGAATCTGCCGACATTTTGATCGACGGGTACCGACCCGGCGTGCTGGCGAAACTGGGCTTTGACGCTGAGTCGCTGAGGAAGATCAACCCGAGCTTGATCTACGTCAGGGAGAACTGCTACGGCTGGAAAGGACCGCTTTCGTATCGATCCGGATGGCAGCAGGTCAGCGATTGTCTCGTTGGGATTTCGTGGTTGCAGGGAAAGTTCCTGGGGCTGAGTGAGCCTGTTGTGCCTTTACTGCGTATGTTCTTCCCTTCTCCCAACACGACCTGTTTCTAACAGTGGGACAACCCAAGCAAACTCGGACTATCAAATGGGACTTGTGGGTGCAGCGGCCGTCTCTCACGCGTTACTTCTCCGAACACAATCAGACACGACATTCGACATAGATGTCTCACTGACGCAGTACAACATCTGGTACTACCGACTGGGCGAGCAAACACCGGAGATCCAGAAAGCTCTACGCGCCCAGCATAAGGAGCTGCATCTCCGTCACTACGACGAGATGAATAGCTTGATTACCAAGACGCTTGCTGCGGTGAAACAAGCCCGGCCTGACCTGTTCCAGCGGCCTGAGTACTTTGACAAAATGAGTGGGAAGGGGTGGGGTATTGACGAGGATATTTCCATCTTGACTACGCCTTTCAAACTGGATAAGTCGGTTCTAAAGTATGATACTCCGTCTGGGCGAAGGGGCAGGTCGGAGGCAAGGTGGATAAGTGCTTAGTCCATACTTGACCGGGCAGGGAGCCATTGTATCTTCTTTCTCTCGCATATATATACGAGAGGTTGGGAGCAGGAGAGATGATGAGTTATAATCCCAACAAATATACAAGATTATTGCCGGATAGCAAAAATCCTGTCAATAAAGATTAAATCTGAGCCTAAGCATAAATACAATGGAGGCGCTTCCGCAACAATGTCACCGTGACGGGACTTCACCCATCGTCGTCATATGTTCAAGTAGACAAGTGATATCACTCTACCTTACACGTGAAAGGATATTCAAAATTCAGAACCATAACCAAGGCGAAATTGGCCTCATTCACTCCAATTCTACCCAGCTCTATTTTGAACTGCACAAGGTCCAGTTTAAGCCCTACTTCTTCCCCACATACTTAATATTCCCATCCGCATCCTTTACCCATCCGTTCTCCCTTGTAATCCCATTCTGTCCATACACCAGGCTACTCGCCTGCACCTGCGCACTATTCATTTCGCGCCTCGCCTGGTTCGCGCGGTCATTGTTTGCCACCGCCTTGCGCATGCCTTTGAGTTGCTGGACATCGAGTTCACTAACTTAGCCACGGGCCGCGTCCAAGGGGTAGGAGTGCATACAGCTTTCATAGTCTTGTGCGTGTGATACGCGGCCTGGGTGTTCTGGATAGAACCCATGGGGTTCGAGACGCCGCTGGCGGCGCCGGCGAGGTCGGCGGCGTGGTGGGCGCCGCTAACGTATTTCTTATAGGGGTCGTGGGGGCCAGACATTCTGCTTGGTGCTTGGTACTTGATGAGCTTTGGGATGCTTATTGCTGGAGAGGGAGTACATAAACTAAGACCGACTGGAGCAGTTTGTATCTGGACAGGGGGCCCTCTTTATATCACGGAATCATCCAGCTGGAACGGCAGGGACGGGAATGAGTACCCAGACACCTGATAGCCCAGAGCGCAGTAAGCAGCTAGCCTTGCGTTCCATCTGTCGCGGCGATAGCCCGATATGGAAAACCTGGTGCATTTAGCGCTGACCAAGACGCTAGGCGCTGTGCGAGGGGCTGAGTGAGGATACTTTAGCTACCTACTCCAAGAGGCTGGCTGACTACCTACATCAGCCGCCTCTGTGACCAAGGAAAATATGCGCCGCACTTTCTACTTAGAGAAAATAGATAACTATGTTGCTGCCCTGGCGCCAACGAAAATTCCAATTGTAGCTAGAACCTAGAAGCTAGGTAGATTATACACACCTTTACCCAGCCCGCACTCAAACTGAAATCGTATACTGCCCTCTTAGAGACAATACAGGAGGGGTAGGAAGCCATGGGCGCCAAACCTCAACGTCCAAGTCATCCCACCCAGACCTTTGTCTCGGATAATTGTTGATACAGCGGGATTGGTGACGCATGTACGTTGGTCATGACCACTCTGCATATTAGACATTCTCAAGACGCCTGACTTGTAGAGTCTATTTCCTTACAATGATATTTCCAGGCCCCATACATCGTCATGTTCCTCAGACTCCGCGCTTTGTCGTAGCCGTCACTGACCTCGTACCTCGGATACTTTGATTCACAGGATGTCTGGAACCTGGAGAATGATGGAGCGGCATCCAGAGGAGTAGGGGACAGGATGTCTCGTCCTCGTATCACTCTTTGTGCTCGGCCGCTGTATACTCCACACTGACACATTTGATACTTTTATGCATCAGAATTGCTCAGAGAGATCCAGTTGTGGAGCAGTAAGCATTAGATTCCTGGTTCATTGATGAGTTCTAGGTAGCTAATGTACCGCATCCAAACTCTACCTTTCTCATCATTTTTGCCAGGGAGCCTTCACCTGCAGTAGCCAAAGATGTCCCTCCTCCCGTTTCCCTCTCAATCATGGTACTAGCCCTCCAGTCTCGGCCTTATCACCCATGTCCCAAGACCGTAACCTTACCAGATGGAATATAACAATCTTCTTAATTTATATGCACTTACTCTATAGACGTATCTAGCTGTGCACCCCCTCCTGTGGATTCGAGGATTATGCTTGCCCCTTTGTGGTAAGTACATATAGTTACATCTCCAGGTATTCCTAAGGCGGTTAACCACCATGCGGATCTTGAGATACGCGGACGAATCCTAGAGCTCAGTCGTGACGCTTTTCAGCTGGAAATACTTTAAAGGACGCATATTGAAACGGATCGAGTGAACAATTCCAGCTGAGAAGCCTCAGTATCAGCGGCAGTTATAAAGGATGGCATCGGTAATTTTATTCTACCGTAAATTATTTTGCCTTCATTTGTATTTTATTTTTAGATTTTTATTGTTTTTTCTTTTCTGGCCAGGATGCTCTGAGATTGAGAACAGTAGAAATGCTCAATACGAATGGTCAAGGATAATCAGCTATCATCAACTGGAAGTTAAGTCCGCTGGAGCTCCACACTTAGGTAAGTCATGCACACAAACTGGCCGGGCTTGCAAGCCTAGCCAGAGTGCAGAAGGGATGCTAAAGATCCTAGCGTGTGCAAGACAAGCTAACTAAACGGTAGCTAGCGCCCGTCAGCTACAACATGCATTGCATGCATTGCATGCAGTCCAAGCCAATTCCAAAGCACAAAACTCACCTTGCCAGTCACCAAGGTGCTCATTCGGCATTTCAAAGTGGGTTCCATTAGAAAGCCTCGGGCTGGTTATGTTGATCATGATGTCAACGCCCCGCCCTGCCGAGCTGTATTTATAAGCTCCGAGCACTTCCAGCTGCTTCTTTCATCAATTAGACAAATACTTAAAACAAACACTTCTATTGTCTATCTCTCTCTCAAGAAAGAGACCAATACTCCCAATTCACGCAAAATGGCCCCCAAAGTCCTCGTTGTCCTTACGTCCTTCGACAAGATCGAAGCCAACAACCATCCTACAGGATGGTACCTTGTGCGCAACACTCTTACCCTTCTATACCCAAGTGCAGGATTCGGACACTAACCATTCACTCTGTTATACAGCCTGAGTTTGCACACCCTTGGGAAGTCCTGCACTCCAAGACCGAACTCACAATCGCCTCGCCTAAAGGCGGCGCTGCCCCTCTCGATCCCTCCTCTGTGAAAATGTTCGAGAACGACCCCGTCTCCGCCAGGTTCCTGAAAGAGCAGGAATCTCTCTGGAAGAATACACTGAAGCTGGAGGAGGTGCTCCCCCGCGCGGAGAAGGGAGAGTTCGATGCCATTTTCTATGTCGGAGGTCATGGGCGTATGATTCCCCACTAGCCTTCAAGAATCAGGGGTTGAAATGCTAACGACTGTCGGTGAACAGCAATGTTCGATCTCGTGACTGACAAAACCTCCATTGCGCTAATCCAGTCCTTTGCTAAGGCCAAGAAGCCAGTCAGCGCTGTCTGCCACGGTCCCTGCGTTTTCGTGAATGTCACTACACCCTCCGGCAAACCGCTCGTCGCAGATGCGGAAGTCACCGGGTTCTCGAATGTGGAGGAGGACCAGGTCGATCTGTCCAAGGTGATGCCGTTTATGCTGGAGGATGAGCTGAACAAGAAATCGGGCGGCAAGTATGTCAAGGCTGATCAGCCATGGGGAGAGAAGGTTGTGGTCAGTCAGGTGAAGGAGTTGGGCGGTCCGCTCATCACGGGACAGAATCCGGCAAGTGCGACGGGAGTGGGAAAGGCACTTCTGGAAGCTCTGGGGGCGTAAATTGTCTATGTTAATGTATAATGCGTTGGGTAATATGGTGGAGGTTGCCCGTATGCCACCGACCTATCCAAATGTCATCTACTAACCATTTCTATATGGAACATAATGATAACATACGAGATTGATAACATATGAGAAGAGAGAGGTCTTTCTCGGTGGTAGTCAAGCTTGATTAGAACCTATGTACAGGCTAACTGGACGACTGACTTCGTTATGAAATCCACTGCTTCCTGAATAACCCCGAGAAATCTTGCACAGCAATCAGGTGTCACTACTCGAACGCCGCAATAGCCTCCTCGAACTTTGCCTGAATCTGGGCATTCAGCAGCGGCGCAATGACCGCATAGGTCTTCGTCAATTTCAGAACAACCGCGTCGCCCAACTCACCCGCTAGTTCCTTCTGCTTCTCCAGGTTCGACCTGACCAGAAACGCCAGACTCCCAATACCTAGCAACCCATTATCAAACTGCGGCTTCTTCGAGACGATATTGTCAAGGGTAGAGTCGATGTTTGGCTGCAATTCGAGAAACGCCCCAGAGACGTTGAGCGATTCCTCTTCGGTGAAGTTTGCAGAAGACTTGGTCGTGGAGATCGCATCGCGCAAGTCGTTGCTGAGTGCGATAGATTGGAATTCGATCTTCAGCGCTGTAAACGTGCCGAGAAACCCGCCCTTGTAGGCGGTCACGGTGTTGTTGAGGGCGATCATGGACTCTGTGACGATGTTGACGGCATCGATGACGGCGGCGCCGTCGCGTCTGACAAGCTCATGTGGAGCTGCGACTGGCGATGCCTGGGCAATGGCAAAGATCGCCAGGAGGAAGGGGATGTGGAAGCGCATGATGTTGGTAAACAGCGAATGGCGATCAACAGCGAAGGAGCGGAGAGGATCAGCGCGGTGTCTGCAGGAACGAGTATCACTGGCGAAACGACTGAACTGGAACGATGGACGGGCTGGGGATTTATCTCAATTACCACCGCATTGAGCCCTCATGAGATCCCAACTTCAATACTACCCCAGAGCAATCCTCACCCTAGTGGCAGTCTAAATTGCCCCCTCCCCGCATCAGAAAAGGAACCATGCGAAAGGAATCCCGGGGTAAAGGGCCGTCTATTGGTCAATGGCCAGTGTGTTCACACATGTCTTGCTGCGTTCCGAGGCATCATTTAATTGCTTCTCTTGCCTAATATCGCCCTGAACGCCTTGGCACACGCCATATCGTTCCTATTGGTTGTTGTGGTATTCCCGGGAGTGCAAATGCCTAGGTATTGTCCTTGTGCAAGTTGGGCTCGGGTCCTGCAGGACTGGGACCCAGCATTCAGCCAATAAGGCTTCTCGAGCCATTGCGCCAATTTGCTGACATGTACTGATGTTGAATCGAAGGCCTTGCAGTATTTCCGTCGCGCTTCTTATATACCCCAAGGACACAAAAAGCAAGTTTCCTGTCCGCGTCGCGAGACAGATTCCGGCGACATGTATGTGGACGAGACCTTCACCTAGCGGCAGCCCTAGCGATGGGCCAAAACTATCATCACGTTCATTTGCCCGGCCACTTGACCTGAAAATCCTGTATAGAGAGCGGGGAGTCGACCAGGGAGTCTGGTCGACCGCGAAGATATCGATGCTGATGGCTAGCGGGCTTGGCCACCTTTGTGATGATTTTCGCACTGGATACCAGATGAGGAATGATGTCATGTGATATCAACACCAGACATTTGCATAAGGCGTGACTACAGCTCAGGCGACCGCGCTAAAACCTCAGGCGACCTTGAGGGTCCGTGCGCTCACCTGACCTCGCTTAGAGCGACCGCGGTCGTTTGAGGTCAATACAATGCACGTAACTTGAATACCACATGCTAACACCATATTCTAATCCCCGTGCCCCCATAATGGCCAAAGTCAAGAAAGACCCTAATTACATTTGATATACTAAGATTTCGAAAGCTGAATTAGACCTTCCTGACTTCAAGGCAGATGTGAGCTTGCGAACCAGTTTAAGAAACCACCATGAGTGATATGATTAAACTAGTTGCTAACTAATTCTTCTTAGAATCACGGCTACCTGATTCCACATGTCGGAGAGATTTACTGCCGCGCCCCTGCATGCACCAATTCCGTACTGCTGCTATTACTGTTCGCCTACAACTAGTTACTAACTAGTTCCAGACTCAGTTTCTGAACACAAACAACCTCAAGAAGCACATCAGAAAAGCGCACGTGGATAAATTCGATCTCTTAGAGAAAGAAGGAGGTGGCCGTCCTACTGCAAAAGAGGAGGATGATGTGATTGGTAATTACAGCAAGATTGTTGTTGCCAGAACTAGTTCCTAACTAGTTCAGTATTTTACAAAGCCGTGCTCGAAGCCTATGATGCAAGACAAGAGGATGGGGTAGGGAAGCCTGAGATCCCCTGCCGTCGCGACGGAAAGGTATGATTATTCTACAATGCTTTAAAACCAGTTGCTAACTAGTTATAGATAAACCAGTCAGCAGTCAAAAAATATGTTCGTGAGCAGGGTTATTCAGTCCCTTGTGATGCATGCAAGGAAGCAGATAAGGCAAAAGGTATGCAGCAATCTAAAGTAAAATACATTAACTGGTTACTAACTAGTTTAGACTGCTGTAGGGAGGCTAATCTGGATGTTTGTGACCACTTTGAGCTCTTTGAGCCTTACGAGGATGAAGAGGAGGCCGAGAGTAACGAGGTCTTTTAACTAGTTGCTAACTAGTTCCACGATTTCTTAATCAGTCCAGACCCAACTCTCGTCAACGAAGCATATTTTCAAGCTCTAATTTTTCAGCCTCTGCCTTCTCCTTTCATATTTAAACTTGTTGAGCTTCTAGTTCAAGTTGTTGTCTTTGCAGCTCAAGGTTTTGAACCTGTAAATTCACTGTAGCTGATTGCTGGAGGATAGGTGTTCTAAAATGTAGAACCTGGGGTCAGCGGAACTAATCCAGAACTAGTTTCAACAAGTAAGAATAGCATACTCTGAAGAAGACCTGGATGGTGACTGATGTGCTGGTGTATTATAACGAGAACTTTTTAGAAGTTAGAATCATCATAAACTAGTTTCGGACTAGTTTATAGTACAAACCTGCTTCCCCGTGATCTAGATCTTGAACCTTGACCACGGGAACTAGATCGGCGTGGAGGAATGAATCCTGAAGAACTCACCCTAAAAAGAATACTATTATCTTCACCTGAAGATAGAACTAGCTCATTATCCTGAGCCAGGCGTTTTTGTTTCCGTGTGCCTGGGGTAACTAGTTAGTAACTAGTTTAAATAGGTGAAAAATAACTTGCCTTCATGCCTGATACTATTATAAAACCGGGTATCCATACTTGTGATCTGTGATAAATGACTAGTTCTATATTGATTTTGAGCAAGATATTGGTCAATATCACGCTGGTCAAGGATTCGGGAGCTAGAGATATCAGTTGCAATCATAACTAGTTGACAACTAGTTCTTACCTCAAGGTCGCTCCTAATAACGAGTCATAAGTTCCCATATAATATGACTTATAATGGCTTTGCTCCACTGTATTTGTAATATTCCTAATTTTCTCAAAATATTCTGGCTTTATCAGGCTACAGGCTTTATTTAAACCTGCAGCAATAACTGAATGCTGTTTATGCCTTGCCTACTCTGCAATTTTAGGGGTTTCGTGAGCTGTATAACAGTTAGAACTAGTTCCCAACTAGTTGGGTAAGATCCTTACCTTCTAATAATTCAATCAGGTGAAAGTATTCCTCTCGGGTTGAGCAAGTAAGAAGGCTTTCCATCCGACATCTAGCTGAAGAATGATAATCAGATAGATCTCCAGTCTGTTGAACTAGTTTAGAAATAGTTCTTAGAAAATGAACCCGGCATAAAATCAGAATATTCATAAGCTGCCATGTCCAGGGACGCTGAAGAGGATCAAGCTCTTGCAGGTAATGGCCAAGTCCTGTATACTAGTTAATAACTAGTCTATATAATAACTAGGGGCTGCTCTTACCTGACATCTGCTTTGCACATATATCTGTAATAATAGCCTTAAGTCCCCTATTATGTAGATAAAAGAATTGTGTTGTAGATCCTTGGATATCAGCAATTAACTGGAAGACCCGTGTAAAGAGGAGTTTATAGCTAAATGCTGACTCATGATCCATGAAAACCCGAAGTAAAGTTATAACTGTAGTTGTTAGCTATGTAGAACTAGTCTATAACTAGTTCAGGTACTTACTCTTCCCATGCTGAGGTAAAAAGGTTGCAAAAATAACCTTATTAAAGTCCCCTTTAACTTGTTTATAAGACATATCAACTTCAAATGAATCAAGGGATCCAAGGAGCTGGATTTGCTTATTAAATCCACAAATAATCATGACAATATCATGGTCTGTATAGATTCTGCGAACATATTCCTAAGTATGATTAGCAGAGAACTAGTTATGAACTAGTTTATATACTTGATATTCTGGATGCCGATCCAACTCGCAGTGTACACCTGCAAGGCCACGGCCTTTAGGATATAGTAAAGCCTTTTCCTTTGCTATAATAGCTGCAAATCGGTCTTGATTTACAAAGCTATTATGGATTTGTGAAAGAGTCTGGCCATTATATTTTTGGCAAAACTGTTTCAGTGCCGGACTCTGTAGAAATAAACCTAAACTAGTTTAGCACATGCTCAACTAGTTGTGAACTAGCTGTACTTACTAGGGGTCAAGTCAGGACTCTGCATCTTTCAAATAAGGTCCAAAATCTCATCTAGTATAAGCTGCGGAGGCTTATTTGGAGGAGGAGGAGGATGTGAATGAATACTATGTGATACAAAGACTATATAAGGGCATTCTGCAATATTTAATGGTATAAAGAAAGTAAATATTGTACTGCATCTGAATTTGTTAATCTTTCCTGGCCCTTGTGGATGGTCAACACCTTACAAGGACTAGTTAGTAACTAGTTATTCAAAGATAGAATAGACAGGTCCTTACCACAGTTTGCTCTCTGAGTTGTTTGTTGATCAATCATTTCACAGGCTTCATTAGCTACCTCTAGCGGCCTTGAAAATAGATCTTCCAATAATGAAATGTCAAGGTTAGAAGCCCTGTGAGAAAGGCTATAGGTAAAATGCTGCTGAAATATATCTGATGAGGCATTGATACAAGCAATATAGTAATGGCTTGCTCCGGAGATATCCTGAACTAGTTCAGAACTAGTTTCTATAGGTTAGAAGCAAGGACAGCTTACAGGCTCAGAGTGTTTGCAAAGAACTGGTTTGCAACTAGTTTGTGATGCTAGGCATGCAACGCTATTTTGGAAGGACTTGCAGACTGAACAGTAGAGGCTGCTAGTAATTAGTTAGGGACTAGTTAGGGACTAGATATAGTTACCTATAGGTTGTACGAGTCTCTGGCCGCTCTCGCTGTGATATAATGTCCCTTCTTTTTTGGAAAATAGTATTGAATATTGCATCAGTAACCTCTTGGTGATTCATATCCAGTAAATCTGGATGTAAATATTCACAGGCTTTAATGCCTGTACATGTATAATGATATTTCTTGACACAGCACTACAAAAATGTAGAAAAGATTGTATGTGGAGTTCCAGCAATTTTATGGGAATATTGAATCTAAACTAGTTAGTAACTAGTCCATCTGATAATGACGATTAGGTTTAATAGAACTAGTTCCGACCGAGCGGGAACTAGTTTACATTACTTACTGATGTGAGTGCACTGCGAATCTTTTCAGGCTGGCTTTGATAAAAATTAATCACATATGCATATCCTTGTGGATGAGTTTGTGGATATTCAGGCAAATGATTAGTATATTCAATTTTTTGTGCTGAGACTGGCGAAGGTGCTCCTGTTGTTAAAGGAACTGGCATAGGATCCTAGAACTAGTTAGAAACTGGTATACCCAAAATATATATTCCTACCTCCTTAACCTCTACCTCGGCCTGGTTTCGCTCATGTAAAATTCTATCATTATTTTCATGATATATTTTAGCTTCATTCTCATTCAAAGAATCACTCTCAGATGAGATTGATAAATTTATTAAGTCATTAATGACGGTTTGGTCGTTGAGGTAATTGTACTCGGTATCCATTGTAAACTAGTTCAAAACTAATTGGGAGAATCATAGGTTGTATCGAGGCTGGATTGGTGTAAAGTGATTACAGAGTGAAATATTTATTTTTTTGAGCGAGGTCGTCTGACCTCAACGATTTAGCGAAGTCACGTGAGCTAGCGGTCCACACCAAGGTCGCCTGAGGTTTTAGCGCGGTCGCCTGAGCTGTAACCTGGCATAAGGCCGCTGATTCATCTGCTTATGCAACATGATGCCTTGTTCTCAACGCCAGAATTTTAAACGCGGTTTGCCGACTCGACATAGCAGATATGTTCAAGCCATTAAAAAGAAAAAAAAGGGCATCATGTACATTACACTCCTCATGTCATTCTCCTAGAGTTTGAGATGAGTAATCCTTCGTACTGAAACTGGATCAGGATTGCAAGTGTCTCCGAGCAAAAACTATAGACATGAAAGGCACACGGGGTAATGTTTAATCAGAAAAACCACAACATTTGAAATTAGCTCTCGTATGCCAGCAGATTAACATTAAAAGGGTTTGATGAAAAGTAAGACCAGCTTAATTATGACGATCAGCTCAACGGTCTAGCAGAGTGACATGAAGTCCTCGGATCACCTTCCACATCAGCCAAAAACATCCATACCCTCCGCACCAGCTCTTTCCGCTGCTCAACCTGCCCCGGACCCTCAAGCGTATGCGTTGCACCAGGAATAATACCACTCTCGCCATGCCAATATGCCCTCTTCTCATCCGCGTCCGTCGCCCATCTCCACCTTCTCAACAGCCCCTCCTTATCAACGAATGCTGGTACTGAAGGATCATTACCAGAATAGAGCACGAGCAGGCCCTTCTGGTCCTTCAGAACGCCCCGGTGTCGCACCATCCCAAACGTTTTTCGTAACCGCTCATCCGTTAGATCCGAACTGAAAAGATCGTCTTCTCCGGGCGAGTCGGGACTATCCGGACTCGTCAGACTAAGGAAGCGCCGACTCGAAACAGCCGTTGAAGCCGGGTACCCGATTGCGGCTGTGATGGGCAGCGGGATGATTGTGTCGAGACTGTCGTAGTCTTCGTACGTATGTTTTTTTGCATAGGCGATGGCATCGTTAACAACCTTGCGCATGTACTTAGCCGAGTGACGCTCGTTTCCTTCCTCCAGAACCGTCTGGATGGCTTGTCGGTCTGAGACGGGAGCCTGCATTATCGCACCGTCGACTTGCGGTCGGAGGGGCGGCATCCGCTTATGTCTGTGTCCATGCCCAGGGTCCAGCCCCGGTTGAGGATGCCGTGGGTTCGGCGAAGAAATGTACGTCAGGACATCCTGGCTTCCTGTTGAATGGCCCATGATGACAATCTTCCTCTCCGTCTCGTGCACACCCGACCCTTCTTTGTATTTTTGGATATATTCAATGCACCGCGCCATCTCGTCGGTATCTCTTCCAAGCCCGCTCGTCCCCCACCCGCCATACGACGAAGAAATCACGGGTGAAAAGACCGACCATTGCGAACCTTCCAGCGCGGCAACGATGTCTTCCAGGTAGGCGACAGTGCCAAGCCCATCGCCGAGGCCGGATATGAAGAGCAAAGTATGTGGTTTTAGTCCTTTAGAAGCTGAGTACTCGAATGCGACGAGACGGTCTGCGTACTCATGAAGGAGGCCGGGCGTAGGTTTCTTGGGGGGTGAGGGGCGGATCCGCATAGTGCCGATACAATAGCGAGGAGTGGAGATTAAGGAAAATTTCAGGTAGGTCGACGTTGGAAGTGAGATCGGAACACCGCGGGGTCTGACCGTCAGAAGGCGACTGCGAAGCCATTTTTTCGACAAGACTGAAGATCAGCTTTGCGGCGTCTCGATTTCGGGTCTGAAGATCTCCCGATGGGCAGCCGGGGCTTGGCGTTTCTTATCAGTTATCTCCGATACCGTGACGTATCGATAAGCACGAGATAACACGATGCCGTCATAGTTTACGAGGATTTGGTCTTGTTGCAGTAATTCATATTTCACAGAAGACACATACTCAGGGGAAAGGAAAAAAGGAGAAAAATTGTGATGTCTAAGTGGACTTGTACTCTGTCGCCAACACATCGAGCAGGCCTGCCGTAAGGGTTGCATCATTATGGCAAGGCACCACAAACAACCTGGCAGCCTGAGGATCCCAGAAGAGCCGTACCGATATGATATCATTTCTACACCAGTAGTTATAATTGGAACCGCACTCCGTACTTTCTTACAGCTTAATCTAAGCATTCAGTCTCATTCCTGGTACAAGAAATCAGTATAGACATCCCGCACACTATGGCACCAACAAAGAAACACCAGGTCTCCGTCATCGGCTCCGGTAACTGGTATTTCCCCCAAACAATCCATATATCTAGTCCCAGATGAAGATAGCTAATGTAGCAACAGGGGCTCAACAATTGGCAAGATTCTCGCCGAGAATACCTCAGAACATACCGACACCTTCGAAACTCCAGTGCGAATGTGGGTATTCGAAGAAGAAATCACCGTCCCTTCCGATTCTCCCCACCACAGCAAATATGGCGACAAGCCACAAAAATTGACGCAGATTATCAACGAAACGCACGAGAATGTTAAGTATCTGCCAGGCATCAAACTGCCTGACAACCTTATCGCAACGCCAGACATCAAAGAAGCCGTCAAGGATGCCAGTATCCTCGTCTTCAACCTCCCGCACCAGTTTATCGGCAAGACACTCGACCAAATCAAGGGACACCATTTACCTTATGCCCGTGGAGTCAGCTGTATCAAGGGCGTTGATGTTTCAGACGGGAAGGTGACGCTCTTCTCCGAGCTTATCATGCAGAAACTAGGTATATACTGTGGCGCATTATCGGGTGCGAACATTGCGCCTGAGGTTGCGGCCGAAAGACTATGCGAGACGACAATTGGATACGACCCCCCGCCTATGGATCTTACCTCTAGTGACGGCTCGCCTGAGGATAACCTGCCCCATGTAGATGGCCAGCGCCAGAAGGACCTGAGCTCGACGGATATAAAGTTGGAGCGTGTGCCGCAGGATTATCCGCATGTGAATGATGAACTCCTCGAGAAGATGTTCGAGCGGCCGTACTTCCTCGTACATGTTATCAAGGATGTTGCAGGGGTTGCGTTGGGTGGAGCGTTAAAGAACATTGTTGCCCTGGCAGCTGGATTTGTCGCCGGAAAGCAGTGGGGTGAAAATACGAAGGCGGCGATTATCCGGCAGGGTGTAGGAGAGATGATCCGGTTTGGACGGACGTGGTTTCCTTCCTCGGTCAATGAGAAGACATTTACAGAGGAGAGCGCGGGCATTGCGGACCTGGTAGCTAGCTGCTATGGCGGCCGGAACGTAAGGTCCGCAACGCACGCTGTGGAGAAAGGGGTGAGCGTTGCTGAGATTGAGAAGACAGAGATGAATGGACAAAAGTTGCAGGGGGTTTCGACTGCTCAGACGGTGTACGGGTTCCTGGAGAAGCACGGCAAGACAGACGAATTCCCCTTGTTCTGTGCTGTGTACAGTAAGTTGGCCGTCTTCTGCTCACCTGAACCTTGGTGGAGGCTGACTGGGTCCAGATATCATCGAAGGAAAAGCACAGGTGGATGATCTTCCGGCGTTGCTTAACAGGAAGAAATAGATGGGTTCGTTAGTGGCAATGTATATCAGGTCATATTCAGTGCGCTCTAGTTAGATCTATTCCAAAACCGTCTAATTGAAGGTAGCTGATTAGGTCTACGGTCGCATTAATCATGATCTCATCAATCATTAATCGTTCATCACATTACCGATAGTGATGCAGGTACATGCGTACTCTTGCGCGTAACCTCAGAGGCAAGAGCAGCGAGAGACTCGCTTTGCATAATACTAAAGATGGACACGTCTGCCGCAGCCTGTAGGGCTAACATATTGCGCAGTTCCACCGCACTCAGTGAATCCAAACCATACTCGGAAAGATGTTTTGCAGCGTCTACATGCGCCACAGGGATCATGAAGATATCTGCTAGCTTACTGGCAATAGCCTCAACAACTAGTTTCTCTGCCTGCTGCCGTGTCTTTGCATCGGATAACCGACTAGCAAGCGAGGTGCTGGCATTGCTGTATCCGTTTGTAGCTTGACGCTGAGTGCTCTTCTGGTACTGGAGAGACCGGAATCTGGCATCTCTGCCCAGCGGGGATGGGCCGACCGGGTGCCAATGGGAGCCCGGGCCTTGATTAATGCCCATGGCGACTTGCTTATCGAATGGCGAGAGAACAGCAGTCTCCAGGACGCGCAGAACCTGCTCCTCGGTGACAGGAAAATGACCCAGTTTTGTCATTCGGTCAGCAACGCCAGCGACACCAGCGACGTATCCGACCGATTTCACGGGACCCAGATCCATGGACACGGCAGGGAGACCCTGGGAGACACGCCAATGGGCGAGAGCATCTTCGTAAGTATTACCGGCCGAGTAGTTTGATTGCGTTGTATAACCATAAATACCAGACATAGAAGAGAGGAAGACGAAAAAGTCAAGATCCGCGTCGCGAAGTTGAGTGTGCACATTCCAGCTCGCTCTGACCTTGGGATTCAATGAGGTCTGCCAGTCTTCGAATGTCATTCTCTCAAGAACAGAGTCTTGCAAGACCATTGCCGCTTGTATCACGCCTCGAATCGGAGGGAGTTCGGCGGAGCAGCTACTGAGGGCCGCTGCTAGGTCTGCCTTAACAGAGGCGTCGCAAGATATGGGTTTGACGTGACAACCTAGCGGCTGTAGTTCAGCCACGAGTTCTGCAACTGCAGGGCTGGTACCAGCGCTCCGAGAAAGAACAATGATATTTTTGGCACCATGAGCAGCAAGCCAGTGGGCCATGGAACGCCCTATGCCGCCAGCTCCGCCGACAAGTAGATAGGATGCGTCGGAGCGGAGTTTAGCAGTTCGTGCCTGCGGAACGACGCGGACCTGTTCGTCAGGGCTGATGGAAAGGACAACTTTGCCGCTGTGCTTGCCGACCTGGAGCAGCCGGAACACCTTTCCTATATCGCCCAAGGGATAGGTGGAAACAGGATAAACAGGAGAGATAGCGCCCTCTTCCAAGAGTCGTCGGATCTCAATAAGGGATGAGTGGATAGATCGCTTGTCATGCTGGGAAAGCGCCAGCAGATCAAACGAGGAAAATGTGATATGGCGAGAGAATGGGCGCATCTCAAGGTGGCTGTTCTGCTCGATATCACGCTTACCAACTTCGACAAAGTGACCGAAGGGAGCCAGAATGTTCAGACTGGCCTGAAGCAGTGGACCAGCGAGTGAGTTTAGCACAACGTCGACGCCACGCCCGTTGGTGGCTTCAAGAATGCCGTCTGCAAATGAGGCGTCACGGCTGGAGAAGATATGGTCAGCGGGAATACCATAACGCTGTATCAGTAACTCCCGCTTCTCGGCCGATCCAACAGTAGTATAGACCTCTGCTCCTATGTGCCGAGCAAACTGGATGGCTGTCTGCCCAACGCCACCAGCACCAGCGTGAATTAGAACCGTTTGACCGCGTTGGAGGCGAGCGATTTTGTAGAAGCAAAGGTATACAGTAGTAAAGATTGCGGGCACAGAAGCTGCCTGCTCGAAGCTCAACCCTTGTGGAATATGCATAGCATTGGTCCATTCAACCCGCGGACGGCTGCTATAGCCACTGCGGACAAGTGCAAAGACGTTGTCGCCGGGTGCATACCCGTGGGCTGCTGCCTGGCATCCCACGCGAGTGATGACGCCTGCACAGTCCACCCCCATGACGCGCTCCTCAAGTTGCCCCATAGCAACAAGCACATCCCGGAAGTTGACGCCGTACGCCCGAGGCTTGATTTCGACAAGGTCAGGTGGGAGTTGCGTGCAATCAGCAAGTGCTGCAGGGTCATCATCAAATGCAATTGTATCTAGGAGGCCTGGAACCCCGACCTTCAATGCAAGGGTGCGGTTGGACTGAAAGAACGACTCCGTCGGCAGAGCCTCAGGTGAAGCCCAGCACACAGATGCAGGATTGATGGCCTGGTTACGGGCACTGTCGCGGAACAACCGCGGCACCAGAATGACGCCCTCGCGCACAGCATACTCAAAGTCATATGGTGGCGGAGTCTGCGCATTGTCAGCTGCAGAACCGAAGCTTGTAGTCATGACCTTTGCAATGTCGGCCGTACTGGTATCAGACCACAGTGACTCGTGAGGGTCCAGATCAAAGGTGACGAATCTGCGGCCTGCGTACTCGTGCCTTATGCTTCGAAGAAACCCAGTGGCCAGCGATAGTTCAGGGCGTTCGCACTTCACTGCGCCGCCGCGAGTCACCCAAAGCAAACTACGACTGTGTTTAATCATGGTCTGGATATTCTTCAGGCCCGTGGCGTCCAGGTCATACAGGAGTGGCTTGTCGACCTCACCTAGGAAAACCGTCCACTTTCCCTTATAGGATTCAGCAGTCGCAGTCTCAAACTCAACAACTGGCGGAGACTGTCCGGCGGCTGCGAAATTGGAGCGGAGAATTTCAAGCCAGCGCTGCCTGCAAGGTGCGTCCTTCCGTTCAACAAACACAATGGAGTCTGGGTTTAGGGTTAATTGATGGGCAGGTACGGCGGTCGATGTGATGACACTCATCATATACCACTCGTCGCTTTCACAGTCGCGGACCTCAAAGTCGACGCCAGAAAGAGCAGCAGCCTTAAGAGTTTCATCCCAAAGGGGTACGCTCATGGAAGGGCTGAGAGCACGCTGAGGCTCTTCACTAAGCCACCAACCAGGAAGTAGCCCAAAGGCGAATTCTGTATCCAGCTGATCATGAGTAGTCTCGACAAGAAGCAGGTGGCCCCCGGGTTTCATCAACTTGCGAACATGAGACATGGTTTTGGACATTGAGGTTGTCGCATGCAGTACTTGTACCGCGACTACGATATCATAGCTTTCCATATCATAACCTTGGCTCGCAGGGTCTTGCTCAATATCTAGCTTTTCAAAGACCATTATATCATCCCAGGCTGCAAATTCTTCCCGCGCTGCCTCAAAGAAAGCCGGTGAGATATCGGTAAAGTGATATAGCTCCGCAAGCGGTCCTCCAGTAGCTGCCGTACCGATCTTCGGCAGGGCATATCGTGTGAAGCTGCCAGTGCCTGCACCTATCTCCAGGATTCGTGCGCGAGGATTCTTGTGGATTAGGTTCTGCAAAATGTGAGCGGCCTGTGAAAGAATGCGGTCACATTTGAGGGCATTTTGATAGTAGTGATTCAACATGTTGTTCTCCATCATTAGTTCTAGTGGCATCTTCTCCTGGCGGATGATGGCGGCCAAATGAGGTCCCAACTTACAAACCATCTCTCCGTTGACGCTAGAACGTCCAACACGCTCAATCAAAGACTGGCGCTGTTCTTGCGTGTCACTTGACCAGCGTGCACTGTCTTCTGCAAGCCGACATTCAGCGGCGAGTGAGACCTGTACCTGCATCCAGCTGTGATATTTGGCGTGGTGGCTTGGTAGCTTCCGCAGCTCAAAGGGCCTTAGGGAAGAAAGAGCATCATATATAAAGTAGAGACACGCCCGGCGGAGGTCCGCTAGAAGCCGAGCTTCTTCAGCCTCAGGAGGGTGGGATAGTTGCTGCTTGAGCTGTGCGCGCATGGGGGTGGACAGTAGAGACATGTCAGGACCCCAGACTACGTTGGTGCAGGGCTCGCTTTCCCACTGAGCTTTAACCTGCTGAGGTGCTGCACTTCGGCCAACCGACTGGAACACAGCGTTCCGGACCATAAGTACAGGAGATGCATCACTATTGTTGTCTGCCATGTAAATATCAGAGCGCATCGTCCTTGCATCCGAATGGTGGAGAATCGCAAAAGCTTTGAAACGGTGGCCAGCCGCCTGGCTGATCGAGTTCGATATCCAAAGACTACCCAGGGTGCGAGGTACTATTGCATCATCCCACTCTTTGCCCCCTAGGAGTGGCGCGTATACAGTCTGGAAGGCGGCATCCAGCGTAATGGGGTGAATCAGAGTCTGATATGGAGAATCGGCTGGAATTGCAGTGTCAGGAATGAATAGCGAGCTGTCAGCCCGCTGATTGTTTCCAGCCTGCTCGATATCGGTGATAATCTGAAATGCGGGCCCGTGATAGATACCCCTCTCTCTCATCATGTCATATAAATCGCTGGGGCCGAAACGTCGAGTGTAGCCAGAAAGATCAGCGGGACGAGACTTGGTAATGGTTTTATCAGGAGCATCCTCCGGCTCCATTGTAATGAGGCCGCGTGCGTGAGTTGACCATTGGTTGTCAGCAGAGACCGAAGAGACCTCAAAGCGTTTCCAGCCTCTATTGCCCATCTCTTTGTCGCTGACCTCGGATAGGCTGGTTTGGATCTCAACGCCGTCGTCATTGTCTGGTATAACTAGACCTTGCAGCAAATCGACATCGCGCAACCGGTAACCAGCAGCAGCCTGCGGAGCTTTAGATTGAAGTTCTGGCAGCATTTTGATTGCTTCAATCGCCAAACATATAAAGCCTGCTCCGGGGAATAAAATGTCTTCTTGGACAACATGTTCGCGAAGCCAAGGGGCGTCCTTGAGCTTCAGGATGTGGCGCCAGGTAGGACTGTTCGGATCGGTTCCCAATACAAGGCTGCCTAGAAGGTCATGTGGTGGCTGTGCCCGTTCGCGGAGGCCCTTGTTGAACCTTGATTCGTACCAGTGGCGCGTTTGATGATTCCAGGGATATGAGGGAAGGTCTGAAAGAGCTCGTACGCTGGGGGGCCGTCCATGAGGGAAATTAACTGCGTCCAGATCCAGAGGAAGCCCTTCTGCAACTAGGCTAGCAGCCAGCGAGTGCATGCTCCTGACTGCACTGACCTCTCGGACCAGAGAGCCTAGACAAGAGATATCTAACCCGGCAAATTTTGGTTCTGCAAGGATCTGCTTAATGGGCGCGCCCAAAGCAGTATGAGGACCAACTTCGAGAATCAAGTCGACATTGGCGCTAGATGCACCAGAAGCGCCAAGAACCATGTCGGTGAATGCATCAACAAACTGGACCGGTTTGAGCAAGCTGTCAACCCAGTGGTCGGGCTCAGACAGCTGCGAGAGGTTGGTGATACGGCGTCCAGTGACAGGAGAAGAGAATGTGATGTCACTCTCGACTTTATCGTGATTTGGTGATAGAGCTCCTTGTAAAGCGCTGCGATACAGATCTGCAATCGGATTCATGTGATGGGAGTGGAAAGCAGTATGTATCTTCAGACGATGGGTGAAGATGCCGTCGTTTCTTGCCAGCGCTTCGAGGGCATTTACAGCGTCTTGATCGCCTGAGACGGTGATACTTGAAGGGCTGTTCACGCAAGCCACTGTGGCAATACCTATCTGAGCGTCGATTCGTGCAAGATAAGTTTCTGTTTCTTCAAGGCTCATGCCTACCACAAGCATAGCTCCCTGTTTCGAGCCTAGGCTACTTCTTGTTGCGAGCAAAGCACGGTGATAGGCGACAGCCATAGCGTCTTGACAGCCGAGGGCGCCAACTGCGTACGCAGCAGCTATCTCTCCACTGGAATGGCTAGTGACAGCCACCGGCTTGACGCCCCATGATCGCAGAAGTCGGACTAGGGAAATCTGCACGGCCACACATAATGGAGTACTATATTCGACGTCGTGAACGCGCGACGCCGGTATGTCCTGATTCAGCTCCTCTATAACAGACCACCTCGCTCCTAATGCTGCGAGATGCCGATCGGTTTCCTTGAGTGAGGCTTTAAAGACCGGATAGGCCGCAATCAGTTCACGGCCCATTGCATACCACTGGGCTCCCTGGCCGGTAAAAACCATCCCAATGCGTGGGATCCCGGTGGTACGGCGCGGAACTGGCATGTTGACCTCGAGGGCTTGAATAGCTTCGCGAAAGCCATTTTGAACAGGCACAGGACGAGCGGTTACCCACGGGAACCGGGTACGGCGCTGGCCCAGCGTGTATGCAACTCTCTGGAGAAGAAAATCGGGGCTATCCGTCGCGGCATTTTGTCTGAGATATTTCTTCAGGTTGTTAACCATATTAACACAGGCCTGCTTATCGCGCGCACTGAAGACGAAGATCTGAGAGTCGAGGTTAGTAGCTGATGCGCCATATCCATCTGCTTGCCAGGGCAACGGCTGAGCCGCTTGACTCTCGACGATAAGATGTGCATTCGTACCGCCGAATCCAAAATTGTTGATGGACGCGCGGCGGACACCTCCAGGCCCTGCAGGCCAATCCTCCAACGTAGTCACCACGCGTAGATTCCATTCATCCAGCGCAATCTTCGGATTCGGCTTCTCAAAGTTGATACTGGGAGGGATCTTGCCTTTCTCGAGCGCCATAACCACTTTTATGAGACTCGCGAGCCCGCTGGCCGCCTCTGTGTGGCCAACATTCGTCTTCACAGAACCAATGCGCAGCGGTTGTTCAGATGACCGACTGTCCTTGAACACGGTAGCAATCGCACGGCATTCGATCGGGTCACCCGTCGACGTCCCTGTCCCATGGGCCTCAAGATACTGAGTGTCCGCATAATCCAGCCCCGCGCGACGGTAGCAGTCTCGCATCAAGGCAACCTGCGCCTCCTCGCTAGGCGTGGTGATTGTTTCGGTCTTGCCGTCTTGGTTCAACCCTGATTCACGCACGATGGCTCTGATGGGGTCCCCGGCGATGATCGCGTCTGACAGACGCTTGATAACTATTGTTGCAATGCCTTCTCCTCGGCCATATCCGTTGGCCCGCGAGTCGAACGCATACGACTTACCGTCAGGTGAAAAGAACCTTCCTTCGTCAGTCAGGCCCTCCTGGAAGGTAACAAGATATTACTTACCCAACAGACCCCATGGCTTTGAAGAAATCCGGATTGAGCAAGACACTCACGCCAGAGATCAGCGCCATGTCGGACTCTCCGGTCCGCAGGCTCTTAACTCCCTCGTGAAGTGCAACCAGGCCTCCAGAACAGCCAGTGTCCAGAGTGATACTGGGCCCTCGCAAGTCAAAGAAGTGCGACACTCGATTGGAGAACATGGCGTCTCCGGTACCGGTAGGTAGGAAGCGAGGCAGCCTATCCTCGTCGCGGATGATACCATCGCGGTAGTCTCTCGAAAACACAGCGGCATATACTGCAGTATTGCTTCCCGCAACGTCCGGCAATGTGATTCCAGCTGAACCGCTGTCAGCAACTGGTTCGTGAGGGTCAATTGGGCGCCCGCACCGTTTTCTAACGCTTCATAGACAGACTCTAATTGAAGACGGATTTGAGGATCCATCGACTACATTCGTCAGGTATGAAGGGTTTTTTTTTTCTGATAGATATCACCTACCGCGGCCGTTTCGGCCGAGAAGCTGAAAAACTGGGCATCAAAAAGACCAAGGTCCTGTTCAAGGAAGTGTCCGCCACGGACGTGGACCTTCTTCTCTTCAGTAGGGTTCCCCCTGCACAGCGAATTGAAACATACCGTATTAGTTCTATCGGCACTAGGGTGGTACGCCCCCTTCAGGTTGAACCGAGAAGGAGGGATTTCGCTCCAGGCGCTTCTGCCTGCCGCCAGCATCTCCCAGAGCCGGTCCGGCGTGCTGGCCTCGCCGGCAAACTTGCAGCTCAGGCCGACAATGGCGATTGGCTCTGCCGTAGCGCGATGCATACCGGCGCTCTGCATTGGTAGGCAGTTTGTAGCAAATACACACACAAAAAAAAAAAAAAAAAAACAAAAAAAGAAAAGAAAAAAGAAAAAGAAAAGAAAAAAAGAAAAACGAAAAGTCGGTCTTGAATGATAATAGTACAATGACGTGAAGAAAGTGCTCTAAGCACACTGTAAATTATACTGACCTTCCCTCCACACAAACAATAAGTGATCTAAATCATTCGACGGAGAGAAGTAAGGTCAAATATAGCCTCAACGGCATGTAGATATGAGAGACGAGGAACTGGATTTTCTTAAGTACCTCCCGGATAGGGGCTCCTATGCTAACGAGATCCCGGAATTGCCCCTCTGCCCCGTCCATGCAGCACGACTGTGCCCTGATACCGGAATTTTTCAAGCGTAGGCCCTAGCTATCTAGAATTCCTGGCAGATCTCGGCGGAATCTTGAATGCCCCCGGCGGATGCGTGGCGATGCGACGCGCAGCGGGCGAGAAAGGTCGACGCTTTAAAGAGTCAGTCTTCCACCCCGTTTGACCTCATCAAACGGCCACCTGGCCAGTGCGCAACATACCTGAATCCTTCCTGGAGGGGAGAGGGTTCGGAAGCAGGACGTACGTGCTGCCTCGGTGCATGGATTATGACGAGCGCCAGAAACCGTTTTACGCACTATGCCCCGCGGTTTAGCTCCAAGCCTCCAGTGATTCTCCACCTTCCAGGATCGTAGACGACACCGCTAGATGCCACGTAGCGTCGCAGTACACGGCTTGGTACTGCGGGAGCCCATGCTCGCGACTCTGAAACCTTGCGCCTGTGCAACCTGCAGCTATGCGTTCTAATGCGTTCCAATGCAGGATCGATCCAGACGCAACATGTGAGACGTAGATCAATCACCCGGATCACCGGAATCGCCGTTATACCATGCGCTTACAGAAGACGGTATGCAAGAACAATGGCCTGTTTGCCGCGGTCCGCATTGCGGCGCAGTCATGAATCCAATACGGAGTATACGGAATACACGGGATATATTATGGGCGGGATACGCCGGAAGGGCGCTGTCATGTGCCGTCTGCGTTGTAATTATATTTCCATCTGCTTACATGGAAATACATGAACAATACTGCCATCCAATCCTGGTCCTAGTCAAAGCGGTGGGCAGGATCGTACGTACGTACGTGGCCAAGCGCAGCCGGTTAGAGAAACCGGTCAAAGAGCGCGGCGGGTAATTCTGAAACGGCCGGCTTTCGGGGATAAAGCCGGGCTGCTGGGTCCTTATTTTAGACACCATGCTCCTACAGCAGTGCACGCATACGGCCGCAGCACAGGTGCTTGGTCGTGCGTACAGATCAGACTTAAGCATGGAAACGCTGCAATCATGATGATGCGAGTTCGCTATAGGATGCTGACTTGTCCATGCCGGACACTGCATCCTGTCGCGTGCTTCCCTTTCCGGCCATTGGAGACCGGTCTGATATCCCGTGCACACGGTCGCATAAGCTGAATCAGCAGCACAAGAAATGTTGCAGGCAATGCATGGGCTGAAGCTATACTCGAGACGGTCAAGCCAAGGCCGCCGTCTCCGCACGTGATGTGATGACTTCTTTGGCCTCAGGTCACATCTCACTCTTCACTTCAGGGGAAGAACGGCATGTCTTGCATTGTTGATCGCGGTGATTTCATCGGCCGATACTTCAAAGAGCGCGTCCTGTAAATTTTCACCTCCTCTCCTCCCCGTGGACGTGTCCAGAGTCGAGTCCCGCAGCGGATTCCATCGATCTCCCGCGTTTCCGCTCGACCCTCTCAAAGCTTATCCCCGCCATGGACGGACGCGGCCCGTACGGCCTCGCCTGTCAAAACTGCGCCAAGGGTAAGGTCAAGTGTATTGCGATGCCCGATGGCGACGGGTGTCAAAGGTCAGTGCGTGGCCTGTATTTGCTGGACAGCATGCTTACACCTGTCTAGATGCCACCGGCTCAAGAAGCCGTGCCATCCGTCTCATGGCGTGAGGAAGCGCGAGTCGCAGCATTTTCAGAGTCCTTTGATTGAGGAGATGGACGCTAAGCTAGATAGTGTACTTTCTTTGTTACAGTCCGTCTACCTGCAACCTTCATCGCCAAATGGCCAGGCTCAGCAGTATAAGCGTAAGGCCAGTACTCCAGAGCTATCTTCCCCTACTCAACCAGCGCGCACTTCGGTTTCGGAGTCGACATACATCCTCCCACCGGGGCCTCTAACATCCCCTGACATCGTGGATGCCGAGGGGGCGCTGAACCGGTTTCGCGAAGAGGTCTTACGATTTTGTCCGTTTCTCTATCTGCCGCCGGGCCTAACGGCCCGGCAGCTGCAACAGGAACGGCCTTTTCTATTTGAGACAATTCTGTCTGTGATGACGCGCTCCGTGCAGGAGAAGATGAATTGGTCAAAGAGGATTAAAAGCACAATTGCTCATTCTATGGTAATGGAAAACGAATCAAATATCGACCTGCTTCTTGGGTTGCTGGTTTACGCGTGCTGGAGCCAAGACCACTATCTTAAGAGAATGCCGACTCTGACGCGGATTGTCGAGCTGGCCGTCTCCGTTGTCATGGACCTGAATCTGAACAAGCCGCCCCCGCCTGATGCGCACAGGCTCACCGAGTTGGGTGGAGGGAATGATCCCAATTGGACGAGGAAAGGACCCAAGATACGGACGGCAGAAGAGAAACGCGCGGTTCTCGGCTGTTTTTTCGTGAGCTCTATGTAAGTGCTGTGTCAGAAATGCGTCTACCAAGCACGTAGCTGACGCGGTGCGCTGGCAGTATTTCGAGTTATTTCTACCAGATGGACGCCATGCGGTGGACGCTGCAAATGGAGGAGGACCTTGGGTCCCTTGCCGCCAGCCCCGAATGGCCGGGTGACGCTGCACTGGCTGTCCATGTACGCTTGCAGCTCCTGGCGGAAAACGCACGGAAACTTCGTGACGAGCACGGGACGAAGCCAGTGCATATCCCGTTCTTTCTTAAAAGCTTTCGGTTTGAACTTGAGGCAATTCGTAATTCTATCCCTCCCGACCTCCAAAAAGATGGTGAGTAATAGTCTTCCTCATGATCGGTCATGTGACTTATTTGACATCCTAGATACCATCCTCTCACAGTTGCATTATGTGGAGCTGAGCATCCACGAAACGGCGTTTACAGCGAACGTCATCCCCCACTCTATAAATACGAACAATCCCATAGGCCCGGATGCTGTAGACTGCATGTGGCACTCCCTCCTCGCGATCAAATCCTGGGATACCATATATCGCAGGATGCCTCCTGATGACCACACACGATGGTCGATTATCCAGTGGATCCACCTATCCCGGGCCGTTGTCACACTCTATCGACTATCAACACACCCAGCACCGGACTGGAATCGCGATGCGGTGTACAAAACTCTCAATATCGTTGATGTATTCACCCACATCCGTGCCTCCTTTGATCAGCTTGTGCCCAATCCCGGAGGCCCATTCCCAAATGACTTCTGGGCGCATGGCTGGCTGCTCGGGCGAGCGATAGCAACATGGCTGCATGCGCCAGGGCGGTTACACCCCCCGAATACTGATGAACCGACTGCCTGGGCTCAAACGAGCAGCTCCCATAACGGCGAACAGGTGCTTCCCACATGGAATCCGCCTGCGCCCGCTCTCCAACCGCAACCCATCCAAGAGTCACTTCAGTTCACGAATCCAGCCTGGATGGATGGACTGGGGCTCCCACCGGGAGATCCGACGGGAGGTATGCACCAAGCAGCGGGACTGCACCCGACGGGGCAAATGCACTTTTGAATGTAGCTCCACAGCCGGTTTCTCGCTCGATGAATAGGGCAACCGGGGGCTTTAGCATTTGGAGACGCAGGCCCGTCAAATGTTTATACATATAAACATATAACTATATACAATCCTGATTTGTTATGAGCACAGTACTATGCCCCTTCACATGTCTGTCTGCTCTGCTCACTGCGCCAGTTCTGTTTTAATCCTTGACAGGGGTTCTCATTTGAATACCACCCGTAGCACAACAATGACCGGCGTGGGTGGGCGGAGTCACTGTCCCGGACTAACCCGCGTCGATCACTGTGGCCCCCTGCTTGGCTCGGTCTTTTCCACATTGTCTGGCTCTGGATAGGCGACCCAAGAGCACAAGCAAGGATGATCGCAGGTGATCATCGCTGATCTCCTGATCGTCCTGCTCGGTCAACTATGAGACTCGCTCCGTTTCTCTCATGGGATGACAATAAACAGACTACACAGCATCCAATTGGCCTGCAGTTCTTCCTCTGGCCTATAATTGTTTGCAACGAAGCAAAAGAGAAATAAATCGAGAAATAAATCGAGATATTTCGAGTCCCCTCAAGGTCCTCTCCGGTTCCACCCGTGTACGAGCAACTCTAGATGTATAGCCCGGGCTCTCCCTAGTTTCTTATTATACCCAATAGGTCATTACCTTGGTCGATGGCCAGGGATTATTCCTGTTTCCAACCCCCGCTTGTTGTAGGTGCTTGTTGTAGACTACAGTGTACTAAAAGAATCACCGGGTCGACCACAGTAGTGCGTCAGTGCTTATTCGCTAGGATACGCGGCGCCCCGGCCTTTGGCTGGAAGAGTTCGCTACTTGGAGCACCAATCCTGCTGATTCAAATCCCAGTATTGTCTAACATCAAACTAGAGGGAGTTTCCTTCATTTCGCCTTTTTGTATATAACATTTATCCTTATTTTCGTATTCTTTTGTATCTTAAACCTCCTAATAATTTCGAAATTTTGTATTTCATTTTTTTTTTCTCTTTTTTTGCTTTTCTCTCCTTTTTTGGGTTTTATTGATTTCATTTCCTGTTTAATATTTCCCCCTCAGGTCTGTTTCTGCGCCGCCACCTCATCTACCATATTTGTCGCCGGCGCGCGGTTGCGTGAGCCAAAACTGAACTACAATTCTGTCCAAATGTGCACAGCCTTACAAGTGAGCCAATGACCCCGTCGGAAAGTGAGCATGGCCTCATCGCTGGGTTTGCCTGTGGTCCTCTGACCGAGGTGATCTATTATATATAGGGCTTCGGCTTGGCGGCACCGCGTTTGTCCTGCTGTGGCCTGGAGAACCTGAGGGGGAGCGCAACTGAGGAGCAGCAAATGGCTGGAAACTCGAAATCCTGGAACTGCGAGTCTGGGAACGATGAGCGGTTTAGACCGACCCCAGCGCTGTCGTTCCGCAGCTGGCGCGGCGTCTGGCGCCAGTAGGAAGATGGGGCATAAGAGGTAAGATATTAACAAGATCCACGAGCCCCACACAATAATTTTGCGACCGGTTGAGCGTATAAATGGGTAGAACGACGATCGAACCATATAATTTGCTCATTCTGATTGTTGATAATTATCATGAGGTTTTGCTACAGAGGGTGAGCCAGATCACCTGGCCCAGATGCGTGGTATGACAGGTGTATTCAGTCCAAGCCAGGCCTTCGCTAACCGTAACTAATCACAATCCGCGGCTAGCTGGACCTCGGTCCCAGGCCTAAGGGCTGCACTATATTATTTGTGAGAACGTCTACTCAAACTATGGCACTGTATGGGCGGGGTACAATATGCAAGAGGGCGGGAGCGCTGAACGATTACTTGTAGCGGTGAGTCAGGCGCCTTCGCGGCTTCCCTGCAAGGTTGCAGTGTTTGCGTAAGTCGGTCCATATACTGTCTCTTTGATTGACAGCTGATATTAAAAGCATGATATTAAAAGGACATGGGCCGATGGTTACCTCTATCTTCTATGTCAACTGTTATGAATTTACGATACGCTACTTGTTGTCGATATGATAGGCTTGGATAGGCAGATTCAACCATTTCTGCAACTAGTTAGCTGTATATGCATTACACCCCACATCGCTAGCGTCAAGACCGATACAGCCCTTGTCTCTCAGGAGGATGTATGTGGGGTTCCTTGATGTACTCTGAGAAGGTTCAGTGGCCCATGACGCTAACAAGTGGTTGTCCATACTAAGGGAGTTCTCGGTAGGAAAGATCGGCACGAGGTCGTATGTGCAGTCAATGATCTAATGCAGAGAACGCTGGTCATAAGGTCGAGTATGACTCGCCTCTGTTTTCACCACTGCTTCTACCACAATGCTACGCATAGTCGGCAGTACTACTCAATTGTCAGACCGATTCACGGTCAGGCTTCGGGATTGCCGAATGCGGGAATCAGTAGGGCACAGCGATACCGGAGCTGGCCGTAATGTCAGCCAGTGAAGTGCTTCTAAACTTTGATAACAGCACAGGAAAAGTATTATCAGGAGCCAATCCGAGCCTTTTGCCATATACAGTTGGGTCGAATGACACCTATCCCGATGCCATTCCCATAGAGCTGGGCAGACCTCAGACCTGCCCACCCACCACCCAGTCACGGTATCACTCCGGTCTTCCTTGCAATTTCCAGCATCGCGTGCACCACCAGCACCACATCTTGACTTTTTATAGGCACTCGATGTCCGCCTTCCCACTCAATGAGCTTTGTACTTCCGTACTCGCACCCATGATCCAGTAGATCTCTGTGTAGTGGCAATCCTGGGTCTTTAAGACCATGAACATGGATAGTGGGCAGATACAAAGCCGGTTCGAACCCAAAGCTAAACGCAGTACCATAGCTCGTATCAGTGACGAGGGAGTCTGTCTCGTCCTCCTCTGACAGAGAGAGAGAGATCATGGGCGCTCGTCCGGCGAGGAGGACCGCGAAGCGGTAGTCGACGTTCCTTCCTGACTTTGTCAATGGCGCCCATTCCCGGCCCCAGTTCCTGCTTTCCATCTCGGCTTCATGCTCCCTCTGTTGTTGCAATAGTAGGCTCGCCGCCATCTTGGCCCCCTGGCTGAACCCTAGCACACCCACCCAGTCCCCCGTCGCGCCTAGTTCATCGTCCTGATTCATCGTGTCATCGATAGCCTTCCGAATGCTCTGCACGGCAAAGTCATGGATGTCCAGGTCATCGTCTATTCGGACCGCATCTCCACTCTGACCTTGAGCGTGCGCATACGCTGCGGCGAGACTCGCACCTGCTCTCTGGGCCGCCGAGCCCGGCGGGAACCACGCCTTGAACGGACCCCAGTTGGAGTAGACACTCACCACGTCGGGACCTGGTGCTGAAGGGAAGGGGGCCTCAGCAAACACGAGGCGGAAGTGTGAGCTTAGGCGGGCGCGCAGGACGCGGCATTGGCTGTGGAAGATTCGCGCGTTTGTGCCGCCGCCGTGGAGGCAAAGTATTCGGGGAAGATGGAGGGTAGTGTCTGTGGCTTTTTGAGGTGATGTTGGGACGGTGGTTGATCTCGATATTGATTGAAAGGAGGGGGGTATTGAAGCTTGCAAATGCCGTGGTGCTGATGGCGGTGAGGGTTTTGTCCACGAGTATTCATGGATATTGTATGACGGCGCTGGCGTGGGCCAGAGATACAACGTCCCAAGCATGATGTACACAATGTGAGTCTGATGCACTGTCAATCTAAGGCCAGGACAGTATAGAATCGCACAACGCAGGTGTGAGCACGAACGGATTTAAATGGTACATCAATTACACCAGATCTACCGGAGGACTCGGTGAGCGACCTATACAATTACAAGCCCTAATTGCCCCTATACTACAAGTACAGCTCACCTCAGCCTCGATCCTTCAAAGCTGATCCGATGTATGCGAGACCAATCGGCCTTCTTCGCCGTAGAAGACCCATACTCTGGTCTCACCTCATCTCGCTACACGCGGCATGCTAGATCGTTTGATTCTGAGGTTATGGATTGTGGCTGACGTGTTTGAGCACCAATTTTCCCATTGCTAAGCCCTGCTAGAGTCATCCCGGAGCTCGGAGTTTCTATGAGGTTCAGCTGTACCGAGAAGATACTCCTGGACCCTTCAGCCACCCTGAATAATGGCGATTGAGCTTTAAAAAGTGGGTATCAAGCGTTAGGGCATGGATGATTGCTTATTCCTTATCTTGCCTCGTGTCAATGGAACCAATAATGAGGTTCTGATAATTATGGAACTCGGGAACTCAACACGTCACAGTAAATCAGCGGCGGAAATCGGTCTCTCAAGGTTCTCTCCTTCATCCAATATTACCGATGAAGGAAACTGGCGGCAGAGTTTTGAGGTGCAAATTGTTGGTGCATGTATCTTGTGTATCTGTAGACAACTGACTACTCACGAACAACTGGGATCAGATGGGCGGATGTTATTTTTCAGAGGTTGCAGAAAGATATAAGGCCATGTAGAAGTTTTCCGGGACAACAATTTGGTTATTGCTTAGCTTTGTCGAATAAGCAAATAATGAAAAAAAGAAAAAAAAAGTAAACTTTAGCTGAACCCGTGGACAATCGCACTGAGAGCCCGTCAGCCTGTCTAGTCTGACAGCCGCTCGGATATACATAGATATAGATAGTGTGAACAGTCTCATCGAGGTTCACCCCACGCTTATCCAGCTTGTCCATATGCCGCAGAAAGCCCAGCCTCAGCCCCGAGAGAGTCCATTCAAGCCAGCGCGGCAGCAACCAGGCCTCGCATGTGAAGAGTGTCGCAAGCGCAAGGCACGATGTGACCGCGCCAAACCGCAATGCGGCTCTTGTATGATGACGGGGAGGGTCTGCGTGGTGAACCATAACAGGCCACGACGGGGCCCTAAGAAGGGGCAAATTGAGAGCCTGTATTCAAGATTGGGTAGATTCATTCACGGCAGTCTCTGCATTAGTTGCTGGAAAGCGGGCATGCTGACGGTGACAGAGGTTCTAGAAGAGCAGGTGATTGAGCAGATGGAGCATATATACCACCCGGACTTCGAACCAAACTCGCATCCTCGCCATTCGCAATCTCACGATCGGCGTCAACAATCCGGCCCAGACTCTAGTCCGGATACGCAACACGAACTACCATTCCTACAGTCTCCTCCAGCTGCTCGAGACGCTGACTCCGCAGAGCGTGCCCTGCTCCCTTCCCCAGTATCACCGGTCCGGGCCATGACAGCCCAAGAACTATCATACGCCAGAACAGGCTCAAATCCAACACAAAATCCCGGCCTAGATCTTATTTTGGCTGACCTGTAAGGCCCTCGCCTTTGATTTCACTGATAACGTCGGCCTAATGCAACCGAGAGACCAGCTGTACTTCGATCGCGTACATCCCATTGCCCCCTTCCTGCACCAGCAACGACACCTCTCCCAGCGTGAAGCAGAGTCATCGGTCCTTGCGCGTGCCTGCCTCCGCTCAGCCATGCGCACTGTCGCAGCCGCAATGTCCGCACAGTATCGACGCTTCGCAGACTCTTTGTACATCGAAACTAGCCGGGTTGTGCAGGAGCTGGACACGATCGAGCGGACGCCATCGCTCAAACAGATCCAAGCCGTTTTGCTCCTGGCACACTATGAGCTCCTACGCATGGAGGAGAACAGGGCACTGGCCACGGTGGGGCGGTGTTTTCGACTAATCCAGTTGGCGCGGTTGCAAGATACAGATCCGTCTACAGATGCCGGCGCCGGAAGAGATTTCGTAAAGGAGGAGGAGACCAGGAGGACGTTTTGGGTTGCGTACTGCTTCGACCGGTTCTTGACCTCGAGGAATGAGTGGCCGTTTACATTGCAGGAGGAGGCGGTACAGTCCCTATTTGGTTGGGAGATATCAGTCGTCTAGAAGAGAACGGGCTAATCCAGGACTCGACAGATATGGATACGTCTGCCCGTCTCCGAAAGCGCGTTCCAGATCCCCCGGCCCCCTGAGCAACCGATGGACTACTTACACGAAGCCATCGCAAGCAGCGGACAAAAGACCCTCCCTCCATTCGCCGAGTACATCGTCCTGGCCACACTGCACGGCCGCACAATGAACCTGCGCCGCAGTGCGCTCCTCCTCTCAACCTCGACGGAAGCGTCGATGTTCTGGGAAAGACATAGGGCACTGTCAGACATTGTCGAGAAGCGCTCAGCCCTGTGGTCATACAGCCCGTCAGCCACTACACCCCTGGTAACCGCAGATCCGCTAACGGCGTTTACATGTCTGTTGGAGAAGACATTAATAATTTATCTTGGCAAAGTTGGCCAAACTGCTCGCGAGCAGCTGGGTGGGATGTCCGAACGACGGCTGATTGAAAACGCAAATTCCGCCGTGCAGAATCTAGCAACAAGTGAGCAGGAGACGCTCATGAACTGTCACAGCCATAGCCGTAGCTTTGACATTGGGACTGGGGGAAGAGGTGGGCATGCCAGCGGGGGTTTGCAGAGATCAGCTCAGACTGCTGCGGAGTTTGTGGCGTTGGCTAAGTTCATGTGCCCAGTTAATTGTTTTAGGGTACGCTCTTTCTTCCCTTCAGTTTTTGGACAATATTATGACTTGCAGATATGTTCTGATAAGAGTGTGCGCAGGCTCACCCTTTCCTTCCAAATGCAATATCCCGCGCAGCAGTCTTTCTTGCTACGTATGGAAATGCCGCCGAGGCTGGAAAAATACGGAATGAATGTGAGATTGAGGAACTGTGCCGTATACTGCGGGAACTGAGTGAGGTGAACAGGTTGGCGAGAGAGGTACTGGAAGAATTAGGGCGATTGACCATGCCTCCCGCCTCAGTAAGTGGGACTGCGGGTTAGGGAAAAGTCTGGCAGCATATTAATATTCTCGTACATATTGAGTTTCTAATAATATGAAAGAGGTTGACGAGAGGTACGTTTACGGGGAGCTTCAACAATGCATCTGCAAAATCTAAACAGTTAGTAAGCCGTGATGTTTATAGGCGTGCAGTGCGCGCGTACTTGTAGCGGTCTCCAACCCCCTCTCCCCACCCACGTCCTGTGAGAAGTCGGGACGCGTGACCCCAGTTTGATGCAAATAGGGTCTCCGTGAACTCTTTATATTCGCGCTGATCCTTGCTACGTGGCCCTGTTTGACTCAGAGAGGTTGAAGGATTCTGTCTCGCGAGGGTCAAGCCCCTCATCGCCGCTCGCCGTGGGAAGGTCTACTCCATAGCAGGCTCGTCTTCACGCACGGCGACCTAGCGGCGCGGAGTATCATGGCACATACTGGCCAGCTTTCCATTAAGTGAACTGAGAGAATGGTGTCTAATCTTGGAGTGCAGGGAGTCTGCTCTTGCCACTGTAATTTGTAATCAGCGCAAGGAGTGGTTGCTCCGGCCTTAAAAGAGGACCAGCAACCTTCTAGAACTCTCGCGTATATTTTCAGATATAAAGGACAGAGACTCTGGTAGACTTGAACATCAGTATGCAGCTTAACTGATATAGCCCGCAAATGATATGCGCGAGCTGTCTGCTTGTTCGCCATGTCGGTATTATATGATTATTGTGACAATCAGCACCTTAAAACTAGCACATTATATAGTTCATAAAGCACGGCCTCTCGCTGTTAGGTGCAGTCTATGTGATTCCATTTCCTAGGGTTCTCTACGCTGCCCGCGAGAACCACCAGTGCAGTGCACAGACCTAATGAGCGATGAAACTATTCAGGTTCAGGTGCTACCCTCCTGACCGCGCTCCCAGTCCCTTCCCAGGACATGCGTACTCATGATGGTCGTTTTTCAACCTTCGAGGTGGCTTCCATGGGCTAGCGGTATATCTCAGCCAATGACGAGATCTCGCAACTTTATACAGATAACTACTACCTGAGATCCATGTAGAAACATCCTTCCTTGCAGTCGGTAGGCTGAGTCCGTGTCTCCGCTTGCCAGCTGCCTTTTATGTCTCATCTCAAATCACTGCGTCCGTAATGGCCGGCTCCCGGCCGCTCCCTTGACTGAGAATTGCTCAAGTGTCGAATATATTCTGCCTATGTATTTGAACTTCGTCTACAGACAATTCAACAATCATTGAATGTCCTTGATGCCTTTGATGTGGCATTCTATGCTGCGCTGGTAAGCGGAGAGGACGTGATAAGTACTCTATTGCAGCGTGTAGCTCCAGACCTACACATCAAAGCACTGGTGCCGGATCCTGCACGCCTGCTGAGAACGAGAGCCGAGCAAAACAAGCATTCAACTGGACATGTCCAGGAACTACCCACTTCAATTTCATTTATTACCATTGGCTGGGCGGCACTACATGAGAGCTGGATGGACCGGATGCATGCACAATATCTCAGCCATAAGCACTACGGCTATAGTGTCTGCAGCTGACCGGGTACTCCATGGACGAGGCTTCTGGTGTCTTGGATCCTGCATCAAAGCCCACGAGCCGTCATAGGATGACCAATGGGGATTTTCCACGCTTCCCTGTAAGGGATGCTGCCGATTTCCAGCATTGACCTGTCTTACATCGAACCCGACGCAGCTGCGCTAGGGACACGCCCAATCGCCACCCACACCGAACGTCTACTAAGGACAGCTCCAGATAGATCAATGCGGCTGACATTGGGTATTATATGTTGTCATTCAGGTGTATATCATATGCAAGAAAAAAAAGGGGGAAAAAGGCTAAAAATGGAATTGCAATATACCCACCCGCTGGCTAAATGGTTATTTGATCAAGAACCTCACGCCCTTACTGTCCAATTTGACAAATGGAATGAAGATGTCGTGGGCAACACGCACATCTTCGACGGTGGTCTCGTAAAGCTCAAAGTTCAGTCGGCGGAGAAGACTCGAGATCACAAGCAGGATCTCCGAGCGAGCGAGGCTGGACCCATTAGACCAGATAGAGAATAAAGGGGGTGGAACGTACTGCATCCCGATACACATCCTAGATCCCCTTGAAAAGGCAACCATGTACTTTTCCAAGTGTTTTCGCTCGGTCGGGTCCATCCAGCGGTCTGGGTTGAAGCGATAAGAGTCCGGGAAGATGGATTCATCGTGGTGCATGAGGAGACAGCTCATGCTGATAGGGGTCTATGGTCGACCATCAGCAAACAGTCCGAAGGGGAGAGGGGTCGGTCATACACCGGGGGGAATTGTCCAGTCCTTGTACTTAAGAGCGTTGTACGGGGCGATGCGAGGGAGGCGAGCTGTGACACCATACGAGAGGCTAAACAAGTTTATTAGCACACTTATGAGAAGACGCAGGTGTGGACTTTACCGGAGCCCTTCAAGCATGACGCTGGTCTGAATTGAATGTCAGTATGTTGCGGGGAAAAAAAAAAGAGAGCGAGAGAGAGAGAGCTGTCGCCTACTCACCAGGTAGGGCAGCTGCTCCAGCTGGACCAGACTCGGGTCATTGCCCAGCGGCGCCAGCTCATCCTTCAACCTCTGCAACAGAGCTGGCTCGTTATGCAGGTAGAACATAATGTAGCTCATCGCCTTTGCCGTGGTCTCCGCGCCCGCAGAGACGAAGACCTGCATGTCCTGCGCGAGTCGCGCCTCGCTCTTCTCCTGCTCCGGCAGGTTGCTGTTGAGCACGTTATCGAACAGATTCTGGCGCCCGTCCTTCGTCTCAAGCGGTCCATTCTCCCGGTGTCTCTTTGTGATCTCGGCAATGCGCTTACGGCAGCGGTGCTGGAAGGCGAAGAACAGTTCCATTCCGGGATTCAACCACGCCGTCAGCGCCTCGGGCATGGCGACAAGGACCGGCAGAAGGAACGCAATCGGGCGGATGAAGACCAGTGTCTTCGCCGTGCCACAGAGCATGTGCTGCCACTGGGGAATGAAGTCGGGCTCGTCGAGGTAGTGGTAGCCGCCCTCGCCCATGGTGTAGTCGGTGATGACATCAGTCGTGTAGCAGGTAAGCGGGTACTCGATATCGATCGGCTGGCCGGTGCCTTTCAGTTCTTCGAGCCGGCGGCACAGCTTATCGACGAGCGCTTTCAGCGTCGGCTCGAGCTGGCGGATGCGCTGGATGGAGAAGAACGGGTTCAGCTGGGACCGCAGCAGCCGGTGGCGGTAGTGGTCTTCGGCCGTGATGAGAGCATAGGGAGCATTGAAAGTCCGCTGATAGTAGGGATACTTGTTACGCGGGCTGTCTCGGCTGTAGATGACTTCGTAGTATTCCGGGTCGTTGACGTGCAGTTCTGTTGGGCTGATGCGGACAATAGGGCCTGTACGGTCAGCACATACTCTCGCACCACGCAATGCCCGCGAAAACAGCGAAGACGGAGGAAAACACAGAGAAGGGAAGGAGGCGACGGTACCGTATTTCTTATGTAGCTCGCCAATGTGAAACGTAAACTTGCCGTGCCGGATAGCCTCCCAATAGAACTCATACATCACCGTCAGCGCCGCGAGCCGGGGGCCTGGGAAGTGTGCGATGGGCGACAGGTAGAGTCGATAGATCACAATTGACGCAATGTACACTGAAACCGCCGCGCCGGCGACGGCGTAGGGGTGGTCCAGCAGAAGCCTCAGCAGCTCCATGGCGAGCGTACGTCGGACAGCGCAGGGATACTGGTACAGAGGTATCGGTCACCTCGAGCTGCAGAACGAGAAGGTTCCCAACAACCAGGTCGTCGGGACGTGAGATTTAACCAGCCGTTCGCTAAGACCTCTAACTCATCCGGGGGGGGGGGGCACCGAGGGGAGGGTACGAGGCCACAAGCTAACCAGGATGCGATTTGCATTCCAGCAGCAGCGAGTGGCAGGCGCGTCGGGAGCAGCTGCCGTGCCCACAGCAGGCCAGGACTAGCACCGACTAAACTTCTGACGGCTCTGAAGAACCGAACCAGAACGGCAGGTATCTGCAGCAAGTTGGCGTTGGCGCTGACAGCTCTGTGAAGCCATTGGAGACCATTGGGGCGGCACTAACGCGCGGGAAAAAGCTCCAATGGTATCACCAATGGCAGAAGCTGACAGCTGCCGGGCCCAAAGCTATGGAGAAGAAGGAACAGCCCATCGATATCCACCAGCGACAATAGCGTTGTCTGACTCCACAGCGGCCGGGAACGGCCAGTGGGAAGCGTCATTGAGGAGCCGGCAGACCACGCCGGCTACTTACGCTCCTGTGAAGCCTGGTTTCATCAGAAGCCAGCACTCATAGATGGGCACGCTCGCACGGGCCTGACCAGGGGCCTGGACCCGTGGGCATGGGCCCATTGCGGCAGAGTGCATGAAAGCCGGTAAAGCCATCCGACTCTGCGGCCACTCCTGGCCGTCCAGGACAGCCATCATGCAGGCTGCTTTGAAATATACTCCGTTGACCATATGATCGCCTGGATACATTCTCCATCAAGCTGAAGATTGGCTGTCAAACCGGCGCAATGACTTTCGAGTCAGCATAGCCGAGTCTGCCATAATTCTGTCCTACCTGAGCACCTGTTATACCGATCTCGTTATCTAGAACAAGCCCCATGAATCCATCCCATTCCTCTGGGAAAATTTTTTCTTTTTTTTTCTCTTTTTTTTTCTTTTTTGAAGGTTCTGAGGTGGCGGGTATTTGCCATTGAAACATTGGTCTCTGCATCACTGCATCCGAGCGCAGAAGTGCCTATACTCAACCGCTCTACTCCGGGCCAGTACCCCCTTGCTGAAAGTTAACGGGAGCTGACGCGCTGACAAGTTTGACACCATGATAAGGTTCCGCTAGGAAGGTCCGCCAGAGCGTCCTCAAGTTGATTTGTAGAGACTCGTATCCCCGGTCCCACCTACTAGTTCTCTGTGCGCTGAAGGATCTCCCCGTTGATCACCAGAAATTCTCCAATACCGTCTAAGCACCAATACCTTCCGAGGCCCGCTGCCAAGTGCTTTGGATTCATTCGTGACGAAAAGGTTGTCTGCAAGTTGACAAATCTTTGGTCCATACGATCAAGAAACGCTAAGCGCCATATGCAAGGATTTCATTTGCAATATTCCCGGCTCATTTCTAGGCTTTTCGGGCTTTTCGAATAGCTGCCAAGATCCAGCTTTCACTCCTGAAGCCCCAAGGCAGCTTCGTGATCCCTGAAAGATAAACACCCCTGTTCCCTGGAATTGCGTCCTCGGCGGTAACCACCAGGGTTCGGATACAAGCCCGAACCCTATTCAAGCGCTGGCCAAACAGCTTTGCGCGACAAAAGTACACATCAAGCGGTGCACGGTTGATAGACCCATGCTCGCTCTGCGCGGACGCCCTGGATGAGGCGTAGCAACGGGGAAGTTTATCCCGCTTTAGATGGTTAGCCCCATTATCAGTGTTGGCAGTTGCTTCAATTATGCTTCCACTACTTCATTGCTTATTGCTTCAGTCCCCATAATGCTTGCTTCTCTTGCAGATGTTCTCTTATTAATTTAGGTTGACCTGTTCGTTTCTACATTTCGTCTTTCAGGCTTGTGCACTATCGCGGCATTCTACCATATCCTTCCAGAGGCCTGTCACGCCTCAGCTGCTATAAGCGCTGACATATAATTCAAGCTTGCGTCGACATCATTTGGGCTTGAGACCGCGCAGTCTAGCGTTCGTAGCATTCCCAACGCCGTGACGAAGCGTATTCACTACGTACACTGGTTCGACGCCGCTATCTCATTATAATGATAACCTATACTTGGTACTCTCCCACGTTGGCTGATGAATTATTCAACCCTTCTGGGCAACAGTCTTCTTGGCTTAATCATTGCTCATCCGGCAGTAACCTTGTTCCTCGCACCCTTTGTGCTGAACTTTCTACTCTAGAGTGTCCACCTCGCATCCGCCACGAGACCTCCCAGTTACGCGAATTTCTACGCCGAACGGCCCAGCCTCAGGGCATTTCTGTCGACATTCACCGTGTATACTATACATTCTGGCATTTCCGCTCCTATTGCATGAGACTGCCGGTGTAGAAAAGAGCTTGGGAACCGCTGTCTAAGACGTCCCAATTTCACCAACCACGTTAAAGCCTAGATCATTGTTCCACGGTAAAGCTTTTTCACAGCACCGTGTTCGATGCATTAAAGACTGGAATTTGTCAGGGCATTGACCGGAAAATTGGCTGGGCTAGATGTGACGTTGTCTATGAGCCTGCAGACTGGGCATCTTCGCTCTCCCCTACGCCAGTTGTGCACTTGCTTTCTGCAATATCATCTCAATGGTAAAGCTGAAAGGCTCATAACGTGGCCTCGTGTGCTCATGTGCACAAGCCATGCTCCAGCAATCCTGAATCCAGCGAACCAGCATGCAGCGTATACCAGATAGACTCAGTGACTCAACGCGGATTACAAGACCGCACCGGAGGTATGTTCCTGCCCTGCCGTTGAGAACTTACTGTATGACTCAAGGTTGTTGGAGACCTATTTACACTGGCCTAATGTCTTTTATTCCACGCTGTTACTTGTTCCCCGCTTACAGCACTTTACTCCATACATCTACTCTTGCTTTCGTCTACTCCACCTTATCGGGTCACATTCGTTCATTGCAGCCTTCCAGTGCTGCTGAGCTTTCAGTATACGAAAAATGCATTGTACCTTTTCTGCCTTCGTAGCCTCTGTTGCAACACTGGTGGCGCCAGCTCTAGCTGCCCTGGCTACCACAACTGTAAGATCCCAGCACGCTCGTTTTTACTCTCGCCTCGCACTGACACCCGACAGCACTACAGCGACGGTCTGCAAGGTGCCTGCGGCTGTGGGAATAAGATAGGCACCTATGACTGGTCTTACGGCATCGCGAACAAAGTCTACACAGCCGCCGCAAACCAAGCCCTTTTCGACAGCGGCCCTAATGACGCAACCCACTGGTGCGGCAATGGATGCGGCAAATGCTACAGACTGACATCTACCGGTGTATCGACATGCGAGACCTGCGGCGCTGGCGGCGAACAAGGAAAGTCTATCGTCGTCATGGTCACGAATCTGTGCCCGTTCAAGGGCAACGAGCGCTGGTGCCCGAATCCCGGTCAGCTAAACCCCCACGGCTACGCATACCATTTCGACATCATGGGCGGCGCCGGCGTTTTCGGTGACAACGTCGTGGTGGAGTTTGAGGAGGTTCCTTGCCCTGGCGACGCAGCTTTTAAGTGGGCGGCCTGCGAATGTCATCCCAACTTGAGGAACAAGGATTTGACTTTGAATGCCGGTGCACATGCTGCTGGATCGAAGATTGTTGGACCTGCTCAGGCTGCTATCATCTCTGTCAACGGGCTTCCGGCACCTGCTGCTATGGCGGTTCAGCCTCCACCCCCTCCACCCCCACCTGCGCCTGCCCGGCCTGCTATCGAGATCCCCCCGCCTCCAGCTCCTGTCTAGGTCGACGGGGTACGGTTGATTTTGCTTTTTTAGATTGAAGAATTGTCTAAAGTTGAGTTGAGCGGCATATTTCAGTATCTTGGCACAGATTTTGAAGTTGTTTTTTCTCTTCATAACGGTTCCTCTACTTTTTGAATTACTAACGGGCTGACCTAGCATTTCTTTTCAAGGCTGTCTATTCTGTTATTACTTTTTATTATACTTAGTAATGGAGGTGTACAAATGGTATCTCTCTGCTGTCAACAAAATCCTTCCTTCTAGACCTCGTAATGCATTTAGCCTATCATCGGATATAGCAGCCAAAGTCTCGAACTATTCTAGGATTACGCATGAGTTGAGCCCGTACAACCTAATATTGACCCTGACTCACCCAAGAAAAGTTAATTCTCTCTCTGTCTTTCTCTCCCTGCGCCGCGTTTCTAGGTGACGACGCTATACATGACTTCCAGGGGTTCCAGCCAACCACCGTCTTCGTCAAACCTTGTACTCTGTAGAAACATTGTTCTCCTCCATTTTATGATATCAGCATCCGCATTGTTAGATATACTCGGCTCTAACTGTCGCTAGCTCGGAATGGTGGGTTCTGAGAGTGGTGAAGAGGCAGGACGCTCAAATATAACTCCGGCGCAGGCTATGCAACAGGTAATCTCAGTGCGCTATATACGGATATCAGTCCCGTGCATTATCGTATATTATGCCATAGTGCGCACCTGCTTCGTCCCAAGATGAGTATTACGGCTCAGATATATGTTTCACGTTGATAAAATCTCCTTCGATCCTGACCCTCTGGTATTTCATTCCTACCTCACGCCTTTCTGTCCTGCCGTCAACGATTGCTATCATCTTCTTTCTTGGACCTGAAAGTGGACCTACTGAAGATCACTGCCCTTCGACCTTACCTTCACTATGCGCTTCGATATCTCGTCCGTCGTTACCTCTGTTCTGGTCCTCGCCACCTGCTCCCTCGCCTACCCTTCTCAGCCTTCGCCTTCCGATGCTGCAATCACCGTAAACGGCGCACTTGTCACTCTGCCAGTTGAGGCCGTCAATGCCCTGCAGCAGGCATTTGCTTCTGCCTATGCACCGCGCTCAGATCCAGGCCTGGCCAAGCGTCAGAATCTCGTGAATCCGGCCCCTGCCACCACCGAGACCAGGGACGAGAGTGATGTAAGTCCTGATGGAGAGCTGCAGATATGCTTCGAGCATTGGAGGTTCAAAGTCTGCTATACCACTGGAAAGCCTTAGGGAATAAATAGTGATGATGATAGTGGTGACGTTGGTGATGGACTACGGTTCGGTTCAACATATTCTGGTGTGAGAGTTGGATTGGTTTATTCCGTCCAGATTTGGCGATATTCATTTAGGAGATTGTGACAAAGTTCTAGCTCTGAATCCAATCACGAGATTCATACTCTTCAGATCGTCGTTATATTGCTAGGAACTACTAGCTATGGCTCAGTTCATTCAGAGTTAATCAGTCTCCTGTATTACCCCACTCCGAGTACGGGCGGTATAGGTACAGACATGTTGCCTATAGTGTTTCGACAGTCTTCCCCTTCGAACTTCGTAATTTCATAGATACCTGGTGTGTGAATAATATTTACCGAGAACGCGTGCGAACGTTCAGAAAATACCTTTTCTGCCCTATCCTGCCTTTCGTACTGTACCCGTAGGTGGCCGTCACATCTCTCGGAAACACTAACCGTACGAATTGTTCCAGTGAGGACTTCTCCCTGACCAGTTACACTCTCTTATACTGCTGTCTTATGGCTTAATGACCTTCATAACTCTTTCTATTACGGATCTTTTCGTCAATTTGATTTTTTTTTTTTTTTCCTTGAAATGATTGCGTTGTCTATGTGTGTAAAGCAACGGGTCGATCCTGCTAGGCAACATACCTGGCACAAATCTTCCCTAGCAGCCGCTTAATTGTAAGTCTGGATCCCTCTATCTTGTGTACACAGTTCAAATATAGCTGTTTAGCCGATTCAGAATTCCAGTCAACGATGGAGGAGGGGTTACTCTCAGAAAGTCGCTAGCTACCATTACAGATATCCTGCCTCCAATACAAAGACCGCTCTTGATTTCCGGTTACAACGAGTAGCATCCAGAACTGAAAGAAAAAAAAGCAGCACTGCGCGTAGGCCATGTTCCTCTGACTTCGGAGCTGCGGCCAGCAGTGTCGAAGCTTGTACAGCACAGGCTCGGCCATTGTCGAGAGTGAGTCACTTTACATGTCTGAAAGCTGCCCTCTCTGCGGTCAGGGACTGAATTCGTCTTCATTCCTTATATATTCCTGCCTCTTTTAACTGTTGCTGGGGCTCTGGCGCTCGCCTGGTACCATGGTACTAGGCACGATGGAGAGACACTGTATTTTCGTAAAAGGGCAGCCCCTCTCCGGTACCTGCGAAGTTCTTCATGATCTGAAGATTCATTCACCCTTCCTACGGGCGAGTCAGGGACCTGTTGCTGGGAGGAAATCATGACGCCTAATAGGATCAAACTCTGCTTTGCGTCGTGGAGTCAGTTTCTGCTAAGCTGGTCTCGAGTGCTTGACATGGCATTGGCCTCCTTTGGACCAAGCTCGAATGGTTGGCGACTCGACTCCAATTTCTAGTTTCGGATTTCATTTGGCACTTCCATGTTGAGCCAAGTGTTGTTTAACTATTTTTGGTATACACTTAGCCAGGATCTAAGTAGATGTACGGAGATAGTTGATAGCGTGGGCTCTGTCAATTTCACCACTCTACCCCAATCCCAAATAATGGGAACAAAAATAAAAATGGAATAAGCGTAAATGGAAAGAATAAAATAATAGAATTGAGAGGAAAAAGATAGGAAAATAATAGGTCTTCAGATAGAATATCTATTGATTCCTTCATTGCCTGCTGTTTTGTGTATCCGTCAGGACTAGCATGTTTCTCACTGATCCCATAGGTGTGCTTGACGATGATCAAGATCACTTAGGAAACGACAGGTCGCCAAAGTCAGATTCTCAATTTGCTCAATGGGCCAGCCTCATTAACGGTCTTGGATATCTTCGGTGGGTAAAATACAAGAAGTGAGTAGTAAATACAATGACGAAGGGCATGAATCATATCGCATCAAAACTCATCAGACATTGACGACCTTGACCCTCCCTCGAACATGTTCGACCTGCAGCACCTTTGCCGTCTGGATCACGGCCAACGGAGTCTGGGGTTGGGATATGGGGTACATCTCGACAAAGCCGCCCTCCTGGATCACTCCGGTCCGATCCAGGTTATTGCGGGCTCGGACATACGGGTCTAGATTCCAGTAATTCAGCCGGATTTGCTCAATGATCTCCTCGCGGTGTGCGGTGGCCTCGTCAATCTGTACTGGATCTCCAGTCTGGGCTGCAGAGACCCAGCGCGAGGTAGCCGCAATGAAGTCCTCCCCGAGAGACTGCCGCTCTGCGAGCAGGGTATCCCGGGCAGCCAAGTCATCCATAGCTTGGTTCTCGTCTGGCTCAGGCTCGATATACTCATATTCCCAATCCTCGTCGCCGCCGAGTTCGGTGATGATTTGGTCGCGGTCCATAAATTTCTCCAGGTCTTCCACAGAGCGAGTGAAGTGGATCCTCTCAACCAGCCTCGGGTCAATCCAGGGCTTGATAATCTTCCAAGCACCTGCTCCTGTTAGTCTCGTCTCTAAGAGACAGCCGGAAGCAACGAGAGCCACAAACCGTTGAAGATTCGGGGCGCGTTATGGATCAGGATGAGGCCGACGCTCATGGGATAGTAGACCTCGACACAGCGGATAATGAACTTGACGGCGGAGTAGTCCTGGACCTGTTAGCGAGAAACTTGCCTGTGGATCGAACGTACCATGTTTGCGAGCGAGAACCCCGTCAGGTCGAAAATCACTGTCTGGCCTTGTCAGCCGGAACTGGAACAACGGGGAGGGACCTACTGCAGTTTCGACTGGCGGCGACAGCACCAACCGGGCCGACTCGATGAGGTGCGTGATGAACTGACTGAGAGCCGCCTCGCTCTGGTCCCCTGGGCGATGAAGGCGTATCCGGATAATGAGGACCGGTCGGCTCGACCGGTCGACGCCGTGCACAAACCCCTTGCCGATCCGGAGCTGCTTCATGAACGCTCGAGCGTCTTCTGCTCTGGCCGGGTTCGAAACGTCCGTCTCGCTGGCGGCGGCGAACGCCTCCCCTCGGGGCAGCAGGACGTTATCCACCTGCATCTCCTTCAGCCGCCAGACGATCGCACCCAGCAACTGCACCACGGCCTGGTTCACATCCCACTTGGCCGCCCGCAGGAATCGAAGCACAAACGTATCTGGATTCTCGTGTTTTGCCGCGGTCAGAATCCCAAACCGGACGTCTTCGGGCGACATGAGCTTGAGGACGTGGCGGACATTGCGGATCTGCGCCGCTGTGAAGCCGGCATCGCCAAACGTCTGGAGGAGACGGACATGGTGATACGGAAGCGAGGTCGACGCCACGGACGCTCGTTTCTCGTAGGAGCGACGACTGCGAGCGGTCTCGCTTCTTGCAAAGAGGGAATTGCGGCGGCTCAGCGACGGCGTTGAAATCGCGCCGGTTGGGTCCAGGCTGTTGACGCGCACAAACTGCTCGAGGGCGCCCAGCGACGAGGCTTCGGCCAAGTGCAGCAGCAGCATCCAGAGCTGATGCAGTCGCGCAGCCTGGGCCGGGGTCAGAGTCCCCGTGCTGGATCCGTTCATCATTCCACGACCATGCCGTAGGTACCCGCCAGGAGAGTGTAGTGTGAAAGTTTCAGACCACTTTCGTGATATTAATGGGGCCAGTGTGCATCAGGTTTCCCAGGGATTCAATTCCCCCGCACAAGCAGATTGTCGGGCTTCCTCGGCAGCTGTGATTGACTCCTTTTCACTGGCCGATCCTGCGCTATCTGGGCCACTGCTTGGCTCCATTGGCCGCGCTCTACGGTCTCCAGTCCAGAGGGGTCCAGTCTTGCATGCAATTGGCCTGTCAGAGTGCGTGGGGAAGTCATTCGCGCTGTTCTTTAGCCCAGCTACGCGCCCACGCCACTCCACTGGACGCTCTCCTTTTGTTTTGTCGTGCCTCAGTTACGGCGAACGGCCTGCGTGTCCACGGGTGGATCTCCAAGACCTCCAAGGGCCTCCAGAGGTTCGTGGACCTTAATTTTTGTCAAGGCCTTGACTGCACATGGAATGATTTTCATTAGTTTTCATAACTCCGTACTAAACATGCAGATCAAGCCTTACTGCGGAGTAGTCTGCAGGATTCTCACGAACTTGTTCGGGGTCTTAATCAACTGTCACCCGTTTATAACCCGAGATCGTCGCTCTCCAACATTGACCGGACGAAGTCGAGTCCGGCTGAAGGGATAAACAGTGGTGGCAGGTTGTCACAAGTATTGTTGGTATCGTGCTTACCTACCATACTATGACCATACTGTGAACCATACTATGTGGCCATGCTGTGTGGCCTAGCAGGTGGTTATACCATGCGACCTTACAATGAGAACATCACTAGTGAACCATACTAGCGATATATTGCGGGCGCAGTTGTGTCAACACGATCATAATCTGCCATAAACGAATGGAGCATTGGTGTCGCCTTTTTGGGCAATGCACCTAGGAGGCAACGGTAGTCGTGGAGACCGACCAGGGTTAGGGCACAGCTCTTCATGAACTACCCCTGCTCATCACATCTCCAGCAGGCTCTCGCGGAGAATGAGGAATCGACCGCCGTGGAACAGAAAAATGACTATCATTGCTTCGTCATGAGCGACATCTCCACGGAGTTATCGGCATAGCATTCTACCATCGCCGACGAGTCGTCCCCTAGATTCCTGCCCGATCAGTACGGGATCTGCTCATTCTGATGCCCGAGCTGTCACCTACAAGCCACGGCTGTGCAACCGCCACTGATTTCTGTACCATACCGATAGTACCACAAGATCTTGACAAGCATCCCCCGGACTTCGTCCAGATCCCAGGCAACGGACAAGGCGGGCCGGCAGATCCAGGAATCCCTGCAGGCGTGCTAAAGGGACTACTCATCTTACGGCTACCTGCTGTGGGAACCGTTTCTCGGTCACAGAGGGGCTGATGACCCGGTAAAGCAGCCATGTTTGTCCTTTCTTTTCTTTCCCTCTGCAAACACATAGAAATCAGTAGCACGACCGCCCCCGTCATCCAATCAATGTGTCAGCCTGTCAGAACTTTTGCAGTCCGTCTGCAGAGCCTGGATGCTTCTTTCGGGAGGGACAGAATCGGTGTCCGAGGAGGGATCTCAAACCCACCCGCTCGATTGTAAACCGCACAGAAAGCCAGATTCATAGCCCCATGGATGCCAATCAGTTGATGATTGTAGTACAGTTCCAGGTAACGTACTTTGGGTGGAATTGGAATCGTCGCTGGGCGACCCCGAGGCCTGCGTACGGGAGCATAAGTATGCTGGTAGCCGATTCGTATCTTGAAGATCAACATACCTCTTAGAATCTGAAAAGTACCTCCAAGATGTTGAAACACAGTTCCGCTGCCACTAAAGAGAACGACTCGCCAAAGCTCAAGGTCCTGGATATCGTGTCCAAGTTGGAACCGTCTCTAGATCACAGTCATACACACTGGTGGAAGCTCACCAGCCCGCAGCTGGCTCTGATGCTGGAGGCGGCCGACTATTCCATCGAGAAGCAGTTTGAGACTCTCCTCTTCCACTACCACTGGGTCGTGAGTCCCAAGTCGTTCCCTGGCTGGCACCAAGCACTCTCTAACCGCGCAGGTCCCCTATCTCGGCCCCAAACCCGACGCAGATGGCAACTTTAAGTGGAGGTCTCTCGTCTCAGATGTTGGCATCCCCCTTGAATACTCTTGGAAATGGGATACAGCTACCAGCGGGCCGGATGTGCGCCTCACAATTGAGCCCATAAACGAGCTCAGCGGCACCCGGGTTGACCCTCTCAACCAGGCCCCTTCTCTGGAGTTACTCCACCGTCTCGCCGAAATACTGCCCCGACTAGATGTGTCCTGGGCTAGCCACTTCCTCTCTACATTCTATGATCATGACAAGCTCAAGTACATAAAGGAATCCGAGAGCGAAACGGGGATGCCCCTCCGCTCCACCATGTTGGTTTGCTTCGAATTCGGCCGCAATGGCATCACGACCAAGACGTATATGAGCCCGCGGAAGCTCGGACAGCAAGGATTCGCCCCCTTGTCAGATTACCACTCAGCCATTGCAGCCCTCGGACCGAGTTGTGCCCTTGATGCCGTGACCGAGTTTTTGAACAACAGCCCGGAAGGGCCGCACCTGAGCCCTTTCATGCTGGCCGTTGACAACATCATCCCGTGCTCTTCCCGACTCAAATTATACTTCGCCACGCCCCGGACAAGCTATAACTCGATCCGCGAAGTTCTAACCCTGGGCGGCCGCCTATCGACCGTGACTCTGGAGTCGAAGCTCCGCGCAATCCACGAACTTGTTAAAGCCATCATGCCCTTCCCGCCTGATCTTCCCGACGATGCCGATATCCCCTTCCCAGAGCAGGTCTTGTCCCCAACTGTGCAGGACCTAGCTGAATCCTCCGACATGGCGAATCAACGGCCCGCCTTCGTCGCTGGTTACCAATACTACTTCGACATCGCCCCTGGCGCCTCCCTTCCTGATATCAAGTTTTACATCCCCATTCGCAAGGCACAAATGAATGATCAGGCTGTCGCGACTGGTCTGACAAATTGGATGAGGGCGCAAGGACGGGGTGCGTTCTGCAATGCCTATACACGAGTTCTGGAAGGTTTAGCCGGTGGCAGGGATTTGAGTAAGTGCCATGGACTGCATACTCATATCTGCGTCATGCTCAAGGGTAATGGGGAGTTTGACGTCACTTCTTATTTGGCACCGGGCTGCAAGTGATCTACACCTTGACCACAACCGGACACTTCCTGATGCTGGTCGTTGTGTTCAAATGGTGAGACCGGAATTGCAGTAAGATAGGTAGAATAAGTGTGAGCTCGGTAAAGCAAATATATATATACATTAAAACAAAAATATAAAGGGACATAATTTGATGCAATAAACTATAATAAACTGTGTTTTATAATTTTCAACGACCAGCACTAGGAAGTGTACTAGAAGGTAGACCTGGACCGGCTGAGTTATGCACTGTTATTTCTTCCAAAGAGTTCTTATTAATTTCATATCTCGATAAAGATGAGAGTTCACCGATGCCAACGAAAATTCCTTTTTTCATTTATAAAAAAAAGTCCTGTCTTTGACGATAAGGACCAGTTCTCTTTATTTCTGGTTGATGCCCAGAAGAGCTTACTCAGAACAGATGAAACAGTATGAATAATCTTATCTCTGTGGAGGATGGTGACAAAGATTCAAAAGTTCTTCAAACCGGTGGCTATGCTATTGACTATATCAATCGACTCCGCGTAGATAAGGTCTGGTATAAACAGTAAGCTGGGCATTCCCAAGTATTTCATAACGCATCATGAACAAGACATAAATAAACAAATCTTTCAAAATAACTACAACGTTCGTAGCAGTCATACTCCCCTGAGCCTCTTCTCCATCCACCTCAACGGCACGTACAGTGCTCCGGCAAGCACAAGCGCAATCTCGAACCCAATATCCCCCGTTGTCTTTGCAAGTGGGCCAGTGAACCACACCTGCCCCATACACGGGATGACCAGGCCAAACGAAAGCGCCATCGCGCCAATCGCCGCGAGGCCAGTTGGCAGCTTCGACTGGTTGTCCCAGGTGGTTTTCCCGTCGCCACTGGGGTCCGCGGTGTACGTGTCAAACGCACCCTGCCGGAAAACGAAATGCTCCACCGTCACAACAGAGAAGAACCCCGCCGACCAATACGCAATAACGTAGAGGAAGTTCTCCAGGTTAGTAAAGAATGACTTCGCAGCAACAACGGAAACCGGGATAAGAACACCAGTATAGATAATCGACCATACGAATCTCGGGACCCTTCTCCAGAGCTTCCATGGCAGTAGTAGCTGAAAGTTAAGGGATATCGAGTACATCGACGCGGCGAGATTGCCTAGCAGTGAAAATGAGAGCAAGACGGAGACGAATTTGCCGAAACCGCCAGCTGGCGAGAGCATGGCGTCGAGGACTCCTCCAACACCATATAGAGTGTACCCCGTTGACCAGGATGATATAGAGTTTGTCGACGACCCGATTGCGGCGCCCAGAGCCATGAGCGGAACTGTCGGGAGGAAGAGGCCGAGGTAGGTGTAGGCGAAGATGCGGGTGGACGAGACTGAAGGTGTGCAGTAGACGCTGAAGTCAGCGGCCATGCCCTGGTTATGTTAGTAGAAGATATACCGGAAAGAGTATATGACACTTACAGCCCAGGGGATAAGAAACCCCGCAATGACGCCTCCGAAGCTCAGCACCGTCGCCGCACTCGGCGGCTCGGTAGGCGCCTGCATCGACAATTTACTCCCGCCCACACCTGTGGCAATGACGATTGCAACAAGCGCAAATAGCCAGCAGTATCGCTCATATTGGTGCAAGAACTTGTACCCGCCAAAACTCACCACCATACCGCAGATCCCAATGACCACGATACCCGCAGTATCGTCGATGCTCCCACCCGATACGGCGGCGAGAGTGGATCCACCCAGAACAGAGGATACGACGCCAAACCCAGCGATTGTGCACAAGTTGAGTGCAACGATGATGGAGACTAGATAATACCCAAACGTGAAACGGGCATGCAACATCTGACGCAGGCCCGTTCGGGACCCGAATGTGCTGAAATACGCCGGTGGGATTGTGCACAGCATGTTGAAGAAGAGGATGATCAGAGATGCGTCCCGGAGGGACAGGCCCATGACGAATGTCCCTACCATGCCGGTGATGATCCTGCCCTCCTGTTAGCGATTGTCTGAGAAAGCACGATGGCAAACGTACGGTAGCAGGTTTGTGCTCAGCGTGAACCAGACGAAGAAAACATTGATGAAGCGCGTGTCAGTTCGCTCCTCAATAGGGACAGGAGTAACGCCGCGCAGTTCGACGCCCCAGTTAGCGATGCGCGACAGCCACTTATCGGGGACCTGATGAAAGTGGAAGCTGGAGTTACTTCCCTTGGGCCTAGACTGAGACTCAGCGGCGGCAGAGCCCTCCGCTGCAGACATTTCCGTGACCATGGCAAATGGGGAATCAGTCATACACCTTCCACGATTGCCCATCTCATCTTCTGCCACTGGATTGAAGAAGTTTTTCTCGTAGTGGCTTGATATTGGGTGAGTCACGGGACCTAGGCTCGGCGAGGAGGGCAAATCAAATTTGCACGGGTGAGATCTGGCGTCATTCTGATTGGCTGATCTGCCGGCTGTCAGATCGCGCCCGGACCCACTCGCACTACACGGACGAGGTGTATGATTGACTCTACAAATATACATAAACACGTTCTCTAGCGGCATTCCTATAGTTTGCTTTTGCTGTAGTAAATATAAGCTCGAGGTAACTAGTCAGGGCATGCTGAGATCAGGCAGCTGGGATCTGGGAATACTCTGTTCCTCATCAGTCAGTTATTGCGACCCGTCCACGATATATAACACCCATAGTTGTCATAACCATAGTGACGACACGCAGAGGTTGATGCGTTCACAAGGCACTGCTTGACAGTTTGGACGGTGTGCCATTTTTTCTCACGCGCCTTAACTTTGGGCGGACTGAGCGTTGTCCTGATGTCGAGTGAACAATCGTGTCTGCGACAATATAGGAACTTTGGCAGGCAATACATGCACTGATAGAGGCATTTGTAAAGCATGACTGGTGGCAATAGCTGACTATGTTTGAAAGTCATATGCTCAAGGAGGTCGTTTGCCAGCTAAGTCCCAGAAAGCGCTAAAGACTTTTGTAAGGCACGAAGTATCTGACAAGAAGATGGTGAAGCGCGCGCTATCCAATTATGTGTTAGTTTTTGCTTTTCACCTCCATTAGTAGGCTTTTAATTACTGTAATTATACCTTCTTTGGGCCCATAGTTTACGTGAGCTGGGGAAATGTGCTAGGAAGCTATCCAGGGCTGGCTGCACCAATGTCCTGGCCGAATCGACCAAACAAATAAAACGAGCTAATAAGACCCTGAACTCCCAGTGATACTGTCTATGCATCACGCGGCACCGGGCTGACATTATCCCCTCTCGCGCTCAGTCCGGCCTTGGCGGCTGGGCAATCTCCTCCGCCGCTCTCCAAGCCCTTGGTCTACGTGTCTTGGCGCTCCCCGTTGGACAGTTGAGATGAGATGATAAGCCACTTCTCTTGTATCTGAAGAAGTAGACCTGCCGGGATTAAGGCCAAGTATGTTGCCTAGATATCGCAAGCTAGGCGGATGTAACCTCACTATGAAATCAGGACCAATACAATCTTGACTGTCGAAAGCGTCGTCTGAGGACGTATCTCCGCGAATCATGATGCTGGAAGGGCATGGATATCAGCAGCTGTGGTATACTGCTTTTGACTAGCTTAACAGGATAAGCCGCGGTGGTGGGGTCGCCGTTTATTCGCGGATTGGGGCGGCGATAAGGTAACGGGTGTTTGTCACTTTATATGAAAGCGAGTGTCTTCCAGGCCATCGTTCAGAGGTTCGCTCCCCTGCACCGCCCAAGCATCCTCGGCAATCTCACACTATTGTCAGCCGTATGGAGAATAAATCCGGAATCACAGCGCACTCGGGCACACTGGATGACCCCCAAGAGTACGCCATCCGGCCGCAGAGTCACAGCGCGCAGGGCGAAGAGCATCCAAAAAAACCATGGTGGTACTCCATTCGCGAGCCGGGCTCTGCCCTGCAAATAGTTAGCGCAGCTGTGGTCGCCATCGCGATTGGTCTAGCTGTTAGCAGTACCGTTGACGATATCCCCTACGCGGCCCCAACCCTCATCGAGATCTTCGGCGCCTTATGGCTACGCGCTTTGAGGGCTGCTGGTACGACGTCCATGATGCGTTCTGAACTTTCCCCATGCTGTTCTAACTTCGCAAATAGTCCTCCCGATGATCGTGACATCCATGATCCTCGCTGTACAACGCCTCCGCGAACTTTCGAACGGAGGCCACATTCTGGCCCGCTGGACGATCAGCTACTACGTGCTCACCACACTTTTGGCAATCGTGCATAGCATAATCTTGACTTCTCTCGTCTGGCGACGGCTTATGACGCAAGCGAGTTCCGAATCGCTCAATGTGGCCGAAGAAGATGAGGAGACATTCGCTGAGCGCGAGGAAACCAACATCCCTGACGTGGTCGTGCAGATGTTCGAGTCACTAGTTCCGTTAAATATCGTCGACGCCTTGGCCACAGATAGCTTGCTGGCTGTACTCGTCACAGCCGTCGTAGTGGGGTATATGATCGACAGGGAGCGCTCATACATTCTCAAAGCCGTTGAGGAGATCGAAACAATCATTATGAAGGTTATCATGATACTAATAAAACTCGCCCCGATCGGCGTCTTCTTTCTGATCCTGCCGAATATGTTCCGCCTTGATATTCGTGATATTGGCCAGAATCTCGGTGTCTTAATAGGAGGGGCGCTCTGCAACCTCGCGATACATCTTTTCATCGTCCTCCCAGCGTTATACTTCATTATCACGCGCAGAATGCCTTATACTTTCTGGCTGAGATGCTCCCCTTCCTGGACAACAGCCTGGGGGACCGCCTCGTCCGCTGCAACGCTGCCGCTGAGCCTAAGAGTCGTGCGCCAAAACGGCGTTTCCAACACTGTGTCCAGATTCACCGTTCCGCTGGGCTGTCTCGTAAACATGGACGGCACGGCAATCTACTTCCCTCTGTGCGTCGTGTTTCTCGCCGAGACACAGGGTCACAGCCTCAGCCCCACGGATTATGTTATCATCTGTCTATTGTCGACTCTTTCTAGTATTGGGACAACGCCTATTCCGAGCTCTAGCTTGGTTCTTACTGTTATGATTGCGGGGAGTGTAGATGTGGAGATTACGGGCATGTATGCGGTCATTATTGCTATTGATTGGTTTATAGATCGGTTCCGGACAATGACAAATGTCAGTGGTGACCTCTATGCGGCGGTGATCATTGAAAAGCTTAGTGGGTTTCATGATGAGGATGAGGAGGACAGGGCAATGGATCGTGAGGTTGTTTAGTGGCAGCATGTTTGCTTCAAGGGACCGACGGAGGGGATGAAAGGGGGGATTTTGGGATGCATTGTGGATGCCTTCAGAAGGCAGACTTGGACAACATGAGATAATCTCAGGATTGTATGTCTCAAAATACTCTAGCTATAATCTTTATTGAGAAAGTTTGATCTCCGTGAAGTTTTATTTACGGCTATGGTGCCTGTCTTTCTTAAATACCATAACTGCTTTACCCTCGAATGGCTTACTTACACTAGAAATCTTATTATTGGCAATGTCTCTTTCAGGTGCGTCAGTCGAAAAATCTGAAAGTACTCAAACTCGCGGTACTGTCAGTCCAACATGATATCTTACTTGCTTAGCGCGATACATTGTGATGGCAAGCCGTAGTGCTATATATGATACTATACTACAAGATGATTCGGCATCGAGACATGCCCGCCGTTGGGCTCAAATTCTCTGGTCTTTTTACTAGTAATATATCCCCATCTCTTGTTAGAGTCTAGCTCGAGGTCGGTTCTCAAGGCTATTCCTGCCGGAAGTTGCGACAGACACTCATGCACACCCGTCATGATCAGCATTTCTCATGCATAGCACTCTAGCGAGGATGCAGGTAGTAGTTGTTGCGGCTCGTATACCTAAGGTGAACCGGAAATCCATGTTATAACAAGAGACATTAATACCATTAGCAGAGCCTACGGATATGGGTAAACAAGCGTTGGAAGCCGAATAGTTTGCCAGCACGGGCTATGGCAAAATGCACTCAAGTATCTCTCCATAGAGTGTGGTTAAGCAAACTTATACAAGATGCTTGATTGCATCCGAAAGTTGATTATGTTTATTTTTAACCACCCCCGCTCACCCTGCTCAGCTGGTGTCTTATCTTATTCAGCGCGAAGCTCTACAGGTGGTAAGTCTGGCTATTGCGTTGAGCAGTAGAACATACTGCTCAAGCGGATAAGTGGCTAACTAGAGATAAAATGAAATTTCCTACATCTCGTGAAATCCAGGTCATGAAGATTGCCCGATTGCTAGCCATTCGATAACGAGCCTTGGACGTCCTGACCACTGTAGCTGTCTTGGAAGTTCGGCTTCAACCGCAAATCAAGGACAGCATATGCGTAAAGATACAACATCCTGGTCGCGAGAGTCATGAACATCTTGCATTAAGAGCCTCTATAGCTAATGAGAGTTGCTGCTACAGCAAGTATACTGATGTTTTCCTCTGGCCAAATTCTAGGCCGCCGCCACAGGGGGGCTTAGGGCAAGAAGGGCATTGCGTATCCTTCATCAAATTGATACCTGTTCATAACCTATATTGCCGTGTGAACTTGGTAGGTAGCTGTCTATTCGTGGGAAATGACAACCATAGGGAAACATTTACGCCTGTACATCCGTCTACGTTGAGGATGCGTCTGCCAGAAAAGCCAGCATGCTGCAATATAAGAGGTCGCTCCTTCTGCCCTCAAAGGCTTCATTGAACCCTATCTGTATTTTGTTTTTTGAGGTGATTGACACCTTTCACCAAATACGGCATTAATGGCCGAGTTCCAGCTGCGCGCAGATCTTTTCTTGTGCAGATAGCCTGCGTCCAGTATGGCCGAGTAGGTCGGATTTTATGCCTGTTCTTGGATAATGGATAATGCGATAATGCGGCAGCATGCAAATTGGACTTGATATTGAATTTGGGTTATAGTATAATGTTGCATACTCTGATGCCTTGTAGTTCGTATTATAGTAACAATGACGGCTCATTTATGTTCGGGCACATCTGGACTCAACAAGATATTGGAATTTATTGGTAGATATTTGCCCGGATTAGCAGATACTCTCCACTGGACAACAAGAACAAAATCTTCGCTTCGTGCACAATGCAAGTACAAAGGGTCGGTAGATAGAGCCCCGTATGCGTTGGTTATTATCTGTGCATGGCTCTTCGCCTCTTCCAAGCACGTTCTCAAATATGTCCACCTCTACAGGCTTGAAGCCCCCCATGCCGATATCCTTTGATCCAGCCCATTGATATGGTCTGAGCTTCTGATGCCTCGCAGTTCAAGGCGTTGGCTCCTGCGGTAGAACTGGTCAAGTCCATCCTGAGCTCAAGCTCGACACCGGAGCCCTGCGTTCTAGTTTCACGTATTTTCTACCGCGGGTAGTCATGCTGCTGTTCATCTGGTTAACGCATACAACTGACATATTTTAGAGCTCATACTCTCCATTCAATCGCTAATCCTCGACAGTTGTCCAGGCTCGCAGTCGGCGGTCCACTCCGCCAACGCGATGATTCTTGGGCACCCACGGAACTTCATCGTCAGTATGCTGAGAGCCGTTCTTATCTACCTTGTCATTGCCGCTGTAGCCCTGCTCGATGCGCTCGGTGTCTCGGAAAATGTCGTCCCCAAGACTAGACGCCACCTCAACGATCCGGCACGTCAGTTTCTCCACTGTAGGGTTTCGAGAACATACTTGTACCAAAGCAACGCCGCCTCCTGCGGGTTCAGTTCATTGTAGTGTGATACATCCGGCTCGCCCGGTTCGAGACCGATACATCGATCCTCTTCAATATCAATCTCCTCAGAGGCGAAGTCCTCAGTGGCGTCTTCTGAAAGCGCGTGCCGCCACTCCAGCTTCCACCGAACATACGTCTCGCCGTCTAGATACGCGGGGTATGGTGGACTATCCGAGTTTATTGACCGTTTATAGTCATCCATTACGGCATACCTTACAGGCGAGGATATGATCATTGACTAAATCTGATTACCCCCTTCCGTATTACCTCCCGGAGCCTCCTCAGCTATGGAGACATCCGGGAGGAGGTCAAGCTCTTTGTAGAGGTCGAAGTAGCCGGCAGCAGCACAGGCTCGGCCGACCTGATAGCGCATTGAGGGATACTGGTGAGCTACTTAGCGATAAGTGTCCTCACTAGCAAAATCTGGGTTCCAGATGCAATACAGCCGGGCCTCGGGGCACTCCAGTCCGTCAGGGACAACGTTGCTCATAATCATCCGAGCGTTACGTGCTCGACAAATTCGGGAAATCGCGACGTTCCACATAGCTCTATCATGGCCTGGCTCACTGCGAAGTCGTAGGAGCAGCGCAGACTTCGAATCACTGCACATCGTGCAGGGGCGGAACTGAGGTCATCTGGAATGCCCCTTCCCTCGAGGGAAGCAATGCACTGGTCGTAATTGTAGAGTTCGTTTGTGGTGGCTGTGCTTGTTGGGAAACCGCTAAGCTGGGTTCGCTCTCGCTGTCTGACATATTGAAGACTGTCACTTGGTGGATGGGGTTCGGCAAGTTCAGAGTCGCCTGGGCCGCGGATGAAGCCTATCGGCGGCAACGTGATTATGAAGCAGAAGACTCAGTAACAAATTGCAATAGGATATCATTTGAGAATTTGTGCTAGGGACGAGGGTAGAGCCGTTTGGCGCCTGGTGGATCCTTTTCGCCTTGTGGGGGCCAGTTTGACAAATATCAGCACGAAGTCCCACTGGCTGGATCTACAAGGTATGCCTGGCCTTACAGTCATCAAAGTGAGCTCTACGTTCCAAGAGGTGAGGCCCGTATTCGATTATATAGATCTCTAGACAGTGGGAGTAGTCTCCCAATACCATGTTAACTGAGGACTCATTGTGATGAACTGCCTAGTCACTGTGGCCTTGCCATATCGTTATAAGACCTAGCCCTAACCGAGGACCATTTATGTAGTGAAGAGAGAGCCAAGTGAAGTACTGGGAAAACCGGTAGTCGCACCATGTGGCTTGGTGAAAGCTAGTCAACAGCTTTGGCTGAGAGCGGCTGTCCTGAGAAGAAGAGCAACTACTGGCTTTCGTAGGTTCCCGCTTGGTAGGCTTCATCTATGAAGAGCTGTTGCAATACTGCATCACAGTGGCCATGGGACACGCCTGGACTCTTCGTTAAAAGAGGCGCGGCGGTAGCGGTGCTCCCAACATTTCTGTCTTCAAAGGTAGGGCATGGGAAAAGGTTAGTAAATGGGCTTGTTAGAACTGGAATCAGATTGAAGCTACGAAACCCGCTGGGGACTATGGGTGTGGCCGTTGTAAACGCAGTTGTAAACGCAGGTTACCTCCCTTCAGCGTCGTCAGCGAGTGGGCATAGTTGATAGCAATTCGCAATGCAGCTATTAATAGCGGCAGTTGACACTGCTATGCGAAGTCCGTGGCTGTCTGCAATCGTCCGACTCCTTGGAAGAATACGGAAGGGTGAAGAAGCGAAGAAATGTTGCCCTTTGCGCCTTCGACGGTATTGGATACCCATATATACATGCTCATACCATGCCACCTATGGAATATTTATGAATCAGAAAGGAATCCTCCCGATCTCCTCCTTATTCCAATATTTCCTCATATTGTCCGCCCCTAGTGTTTTGACCTCTTGCTCCAAGTGCGTCCAGAGCACATCCTTCCAACTCTCCATCTTCACCTTCAGCACATCAAGTTGCAAATCCTCTTCGCCACTAAGGCACTTCTCTAGATAGTCCCTAAACCCATCCAGCCCCGCGTGAATCTGCTTATGCTGCCGCAAGAGCTCGGCGTTATGCTTCCCTTTGCCCACCCGGAACTCAGGCATCTTCAGCGCCAGATGCGGGAAGATATGTTGTTCTTCAATGGCATGATGCGTCTCTAGATGCGATGCAAAGCGCAGGCCTTCTGCTATGAATTGCCGGATGGACATACCCTGCGGTCGTCGGCCTGTTGTCGCGGCCTTCCACTGAATGTCCCAACCGTGGCGAAGCATGGTGTGCTAGGGACAGTATCAATACAATTATTCTAGGATAGAAGGAAGAAACACGCACAAAGTAGTCCATCTTATCTGCAAGCTGATTGTAAACCCGAAAGTCCTTGGGGGACAGTGGCGGCAGTTCAGGCTCTTGTTGGACGCTGCCGGCGCTCATTGCGAATGTGCGGCAGACGGGTATAGTAGGAAAAGGTATAGACCTGCGCGAGATACGGCGCAGAAAGCTATTCATATAGCGCAAATTGAGATACTCATGAAGCTCTCTATATGGGAATATGCATAAAAACACGGATTCTTTCGGGAATAATAGAATGGCTCGCATTTGATTTTGGTGAAAATGACAGAATTTGTAATGCTTAATAAGCGGCTAGAAGAACCTCATTGAGACAGCAAGATATCGAGTACAAAAACCTTTTTCTAAGTTATTTTTAGCCCTAAGTATCGATATTGTCCTGTAATTACATGTCAAGCAAATCGAGGCATATGAATAAGAACGCATGCCACTATGGGCGATCTAAATCACCTAGGCCACGGATATATATTTTTTTCGTACCACACTCCGCCACTGGATTTTCGAAGTATTGCATGATGCATAACGAGTACAGCGAACGAGTGAGGATGTATGAACCCACGAGACTGGCAGCAAACGCATTAAGTCCTCATGGTTAATAGTATCTAAGCGCCCTTAATGGTGTCATGACATACCCCCCATTAGGGACTCATTTAGGCCGTCATTCATTATCAAGTGCCGTCGGACCTCCACCAATCCTCTCCTTGGGGAAAGGTGAACTGTGTTTGAACAGTAAATACCTACTGGCTCTACCTAAATGAGGAAAGAGACTGTTCTGACTTATATTTATTTGCCAGGTAGGACCGTATCCTTGTTTTCAGGATTAATCGAGTAATATGCTACATGATATTGCGAGTAGAGTCCTTAAAAGACAAAACTTCTAGTCTGAAAGATCTTTTATTTACAGTATATCCAGAGACCAATAGAGGAAAAAAGAAGAATGGCGAATTATCAGCCTCTTTCCTTCCCCAAAATCATTCCCTCGACAATCTTCCTCTCCCCACTGCCCTCGACCATCCCATGGAATACCCCATCCTCAATCCCCATCAATAATCTTGGGGAATCCATCTCGACGACTTCTCCTCTCTCAAGGACGACAACCCTGTCGAAGTCCGCAATTGTGCTCAATCTATGCGCAATAACAATCAACGTACAACCCCACCCGGCACCACAAATATCCTCCCTCAGCACCCGTTGGATACGCTGATCCGATTCAACGTCTATACTGGCTGTTGCTTCATCCATGATCAGGATCTTCGGACGAGAGACCAAGGCGCGTGCGAGACAGAGGAGTTGGCGTTGGCCTTGCGAGAGATTTTTGCCCCCAGCTGCTATTGGAGTAGACAACGACAGCTGGAGAATGGTCAAAGCGGGCGAAAAGGCGGCGTTAGAAGAAGTTGAATCGTGGTCTTCGTTTGATATTGGATGTTGCGTTGGCGATAAGGAGAACAGGCCTACTCTCTCCAACGCGGCGAGGAGCTCGGTATCGTCGTACTGCTTGAATGGGTCCAGGACTTCTCGGACTGTCCCGGCAAACATGATGGGATCCTGCGAAATCAAACCCACACGCTCACGCAGATCCTGTAGTTTGACATGCTCAATATCAATACCATCAATATGAATGCTCCCCTCACGAACGTCCAAGCAGCGCAGCAGCGTCATCGCAAAGCTCGATTTCCCTGCTCCTGTGCGCCCGACGACCCCGACGCGCTCGCCAGCGCGGATGCAAAAGTTGAGGTTGCGTAAGACCGGAGCGAGATCTGGCGCATATGCGACAGTGAGACTAGAGATTTCGACTTCGCCCTTGCTCGGCCAGGTGGCGGGGACATCGACGCCAGACTGTAGTTCCTGATCAAGCTGGGTATACTCGGCAATGCGCTCTGCGGCATTGGAGTTAATTTCGAGTGATGCGTACTGAGACAGAAGCCAAGTGACGTTGCTGGACATGTCGAGGGCGAAGCTGAGTGCAAAGCCGGCCAGTGGCGCGTCGAGGGTGCGAACGCTGACGAATATCATTGTTACAGCCGCGACGAACTGCTCGGTACTTGTGTGTCAACGATGCATGGTTCCAGTGTTAAATAGCACGCTAGAAGGGGACATACCACTGCGCCCACCGAGCTAAGCCAGATGGCCCGCCAGGAGGCGAAGAGTTTTCTGTGCCATAGAGCCTGACAATACGAATCGATGAGATCATACATGCGCGTCAAATATGCCTGCTCCCGCCCAAAGGCACGAACGGTTGGCAGGCCTGTGAGTAGAGAGCCGACGAGCTCGAAGATGGGAGACCTAGCCGTGCTCTGTAGTCTTTTCGCCTCGCGCGCTGCGGTCACGTAGAAGTACCCAACTGTCCAGGAAGCACCTAAAGAGAGAATACCCAGGCCAACAACAACGGGAGACGTGACCACGGCGGCAACAATCACGCCGAGGACAGTTATCGCGTCGTGCAGCGTATAAGACAGGTCAATGGCGAGGTCCGAGTCCAGCGTACCGAAATCCGAGGTAAACCGGTTCAGAATCTGGCCAGCAGGTGTGGTGTCGAGAAATCGCAAAGGTGCGTGAAGGATAGCCGTGGTGAACTGCTCGAACATGGTCTTGGACGCTTTGAGGGAGCCGTAAAGTATGATGCCGATACGGATGATCTCCAGTAACCAAGAACCAAGAGAGATGGCAAGGTAAATTGAGCCGTAAAAGACAAGGCGGTTATCGAGATGTGGTCGAGGTGCTAAGGTACCGTCACCTACTGCAGCCCTGTCGCCTAACTGAGCGAACAGTGCGTCCCTACCATTTTCCTCTGTCTCATAGGATCTCGTCCAGATTGAGACCCAGTACGGGATTGCGAGATTGAGCAAAAGCAGGACGATGAGAAAGACAGCCGTGATGAGCCATGGGGTGTACCCGCCAGATGCATGGATGTAGGCCTTGTACACCCTGGCTTTGATTACGCCAGTCTCGCGCTTCTCTTCCTCGTAGAATCTCTTTGACTCCACTACCGAATTAGATCGTCGGCGAGCTTCCACAATGTGTGGATTTGGCGAACTTGGCCTTGTCGAGGGCCCAGAACTGTCCGTGGTCCCGGGTGTGGGTTCTTTAGAGATATCTAGTCGTCGGGCATGGACATGTCCATTATCCAGCCTCACCAGATACGCTGCACCGTCGATACAGGTCTTGACATGGTGAGTTGCCAGGATCCGGGTCCTCCCTTCACCCAGAGGCCCAGTCAACGCATGCTCATATAGGTGCCGACCGACATGTGCATCGACAGCGCTGAAGATGTCGTCCAATACAAGAATACTTGCCCGACTATAGAGGGCCCGTGCCAGAGCCAACCGCCACTTTTGGCCACCGCTGAGGTTGATACCATTCGCCCCAACATCGGTCTTATCACCATCAGGTAGTACTTTGAGGTCCTGCAGCAGGGCGCAAGAATAGAGCACGTCCTCGTAGCGAGCCGGGTTGAACGGAAGGCCGAAGAGTATGGAATCGCGGATAGTGGCATTCTCGATCCACGGGTCTTGCGAGACGTATGCTACCATACCCTTAGCAATCCAGTTCTGTGGAGTGGGGGGTCCTGGATCTGATTCAGGCCTTGGGATATAAACGGCCCCTTCGACGATGTCCGCTTCTCCGATAAGGGCTTGAAGAAGCAGTGATTTTCCGCAGCCGCTCCGTCCCGAGATTATGCTGAGTCCATGCGCAGGGAAATAGAGGTTAAGGTCCTTTAGCTGAAATCGAACCTCGTCCTCAGCTTCCACGCCGCTAGACGGCCAGGCAATTGTCGTGTTTTGAAGCGATATCCCGTCCCCATTTCCAGGACTCCTGCCATCCGCGTGCTCTTCCAACCCCAAGAACTTTGCAACTCTTCCAAGACTGACCCTTGCATCTAGAAACTGAGTGATGACTTCAGGAAGCATACAGATTGTGTTCTGGAGAGTCTCAAAAAGTGACAATGCTGTAAACGCGATAGATGGCGAAATACTCCCATTCAAGTACACATAAGCGGTAATTGAGAAACAGCTCATGAAAATCGGAACAAGGGTGTACATTCCATTGAGGGAAATGTTCAGCCAGAAGACTGCTCTTTGTTCGTCCAACTCCTTGGTTCGCAGCTTCAGGATTTTCTCGTACCATTCGGCTTCCAGGGCGCTGAATTTGATCTGTCGGATCCCCTGAATCATCTCTGTTAGCGAGGCGGATTTCTCATCACGGCGGTCCATGAGCGCCTGCTCTTTCTCGCTATATTGCTTCGTCACGCTGAAGTACAGAGGCGTCAGCAAGATTGGGATGGCGCAACCTGCTGAGGTTGCCTTCCAACCCATCAAGTACACCAGAAAAGCAGTTGTGAGGACGGACTCGACGACGCAGTCAAGCAGGAGATGACTGTATGCAATGAAATCGGAGATCCGCTCGACGTCGACTCCAAGGAGATTGAGGATGGAGTGTTTTGTTTGCGGAGGTCTCTCATCGTCATTACCGTCCCCTTCATCATCAGTCTCCTCGTCGCTGCCAGAGCTTGCCCGTTCAGCAACTGCAGTATCCCTTAAAGTGAGCGCCTTCTTGGTTATGACGGCGAATAGCTGCTGGTTCACCGGAAGGGAGATCTTCAAGTCAGCAATGAAATCCCTGAGAGCGACCAACCACGCCGTCGCAACCATTGACATTCCCAAAGCTAGAGCCGCCAACCACAGCTGAAGCTGGTTGCTCGCGCCCGCATCGCGCGCCTCAAACAGTCGCAGGATAGTGAGTAAAAGGAGATTCGGTAAGAAGCCAGCGACAGCATTACAGAGCTGGACCGTGACTTGCAGGGCAACAGATCGCCAGTACAGTTTAAGCCACTTTCGCCACTGAACTGAGGTTGGATCGGTGGAGAAAAATCTGTCGGAGAGAGTTTGTGCGCGCACGTCATCGGCGACGAGCGGCAGGTCTTCTGGGTTGAGGCGCCCGTTCTTGGCTGCGAGGGATAGGGTTCGATATGCCCAAGAGAAAGTATACCGGTCGATGAATGATATGGAGTCCCGTGCGTCGATTACCTGGCCGTCGCGGTATTTCAGTGGTCCCCGTGGAAGGCTGAGGTTTACGACCAGAAGGACCAGTGCAGCGACGAGTTGAACAGCGTTCAATGCATGGCGGTTGCCCGACAGAACGAGATGCTCTCCGCGCTGTAACGCCAGGGCGTACGGCAGTGAAATAGAGATGCTGGTCGGTATAGCCGCAAGTGCGCTATATATTCCTAAGCTGTATATCTCCGTGGGATGTCGACTCAATGCTAGAACGATTCCCTGAATCAGAATAAAGGCCTGAACGGTTAGCATGAGCAAACACCAAACAGGTGGCGCACTTAGGCGCACTTACCCATGCTATGCATAGCAGGAATTGGGCATCTGCGCTTCCTGTTCTGCTCTTCCACGACCACAAGGCCGCTGTGGCGGCCACGACTCCCACCACAACAAGACAGACGCGCTGCCACAGCGACCGCGGGTGTTTCCCTGTGGTAGTGGCCTCATCGCAACCAGGCTCGATAATTGCGTACCGTTTCTCGCGTCTGCTTTGAGTGATGAGACTGTAGCCGTGCGGGATCGATAGTATGACCGCGATAGCGCAGGCAGCCGCTGAAACCCCAAGCACGAGGCGGGAGGACATTGTCAATCAGCTGCTGTCCGTAGAAAGAAGAACCATAACGCTGGCAACCAAGGATGAAAAAAAGAACAATAATAAATAAGCATATCTGAGCCAAGGACAGGGTGACTCCCTTAGTCGATTTTTGTCTGAGAGATGACTCGAAGATTGGCAGGCTCCAACGTTTTGGCCATTCATATGAGGTCGGATAGCTGTCGGGCTCCTAATTGGGTTAAAAGGGCGCAAAAAAAGAAATTTTTTTTTTAGCTTAGCGCTGAGCTGACATCGCAGTATGCTCAATTGACGAGGTTGGGGAGTCTCCTTGCAAACTATGGTCGTTATGGCCCCAGATTGAAGCTTCTGATTTCCTCCCTTAGCAGTAAATAGATGCTCATTAAGGCAATTCCCCAGCTTCTCATTATCTAGTTCGTCACATAGGGCGCAGAAGAAGCGTGGAACGTTGTACGAGCATTGCAGGTATGTCGATCCTCAGTGAAATACCCCTGCATTGCCTTCAATATGTTGGACGCGCATTCCTCGATCATTTGTGTATCAGACGAGGACCATGCATTGACCGTGCAGTATGTGCAGTTGCGTGCTCCTTTGAACGAGTACGATCAGTTGGAGTCTTCTTTATGGGGGGAGAGTCCGTACCGGACGGGTCTCACCATGTAGGGCTCCATGCGTTTTAGCAATCATACCATGGCTGCTGGCGATTTCCTCACGAAGTGTGAAAATTCTCGAGAAACATGCAAATGAGTTGAAGATGGTCTTAGCAAGCAGAGAGAGCTGCTCAGTCTGGACATAGATTGAAGCACGTGAGGGTGTCAAAGTGTGAGAACCTGTTAAGACCCATATTCCGACTCTATAGGCCGAAAAAAAACCGAAGAAAAAGAGCAAGAATACGAAAAGAAGAAAAATAAATGGCAAAAAATTGGTTCTGGTAGGATGGCGGAATGTTGAGCCTGGACATGACAATATCAGATTGTCTTAAGTGATCCACAGAGGGTCAGAGTCAGAGACCATCAGAGACCAGTTCAGTTGGTCTGCTTTCCTACTGTTTTCGAACGCCACAAAAAGATAAGGGAATTTAAAAACAGTGGTGACGCCATTGAGGGGCCTGGACCACCTCCAGATTAGTGGAAATCTAGGCAGAAAATACTCACTGCGCGGCTTCGTCCGACTGGGAAACCTGGAAGTGTTCCAGAGTAGGGCCAGGTATCTGGAACAGATAAACATGCGACAAGGCCTCCACACGTGGTTGGCGCATGGCAATCGACCCTGAAACACCGATCGGATTTCGAATCCGCCGCTCTCCGATGCAATGAAGTTTATTTTTGTGCTTGCACAGAGCAAGCCTATTATTTCAAACCAAGCGCTGTTGGCAGGATCAAAATGGCCTGAGCTGTTGGCGAGGTCAGCTGGGATCGGGTACACTAGGCGCAGACTTCCGCATCTGGAGCTCCTCCGTTGCCACATAGAGGGAAGATATGGGCTGATTAAATCAGGCTCTATCGATGACGGATCGATAGTGGAAAGTCTGGGGTTCTGCGCCCACTCGCGGGGGAAGTGGAGATGGCACTGACCCTGATGAAGTCAGATAGTGAATGCGGGGTAATAAGCTCTTCATTTCTGGGCGCTTTGCCGTCTCGATCTAGGAGTATGGTGAACAAGGTAGGTAGGCCTACTCGAGTGACCTACTCGAGATGATTAGGGAACATTCACGAATTCACCTGAAAGTGTGATCCCGTGGAGTATGTCTGTTGTCTGTACATGCTGGACAATGCTCCCCATGCTGCCACATTGTGACATCCGGGGTTGGGCCCTCTCCTCGTATAGCAGGCCCAGACCGACAAGACTAGTGGCGTTAAGCTCTGACCAAGATAGACTCATTGTATAATAACCGACAAACTGCCGAGGATGTTCTCAACTGTGGGACGCTCAAGCTATGCTATCGTTCGATGCTAGCTCTGCCTAACGAGACGTCTAAAACCACGTCCGGCTGATGTGGCTACCAGAAAAAAACAAGACGTTGCCAAGGGTTTCCCCTCATGCCTCCAGCCAGCGGACGCTTTGATTTGCCAGTCTCGAGCGAGAGGCGGTTGTCAATGAGACATCAGAGATGCAGCTAGCCAGGCTGCATATCCTCCCCGTGCTACGGATATAAAGGTTACCGTGCCACCACGCCGTGGTCCCAAATAGGTGACTTTTCAGATCCAATCTGAAAATCAATTTCAATTCCATTCGCAATCGTTAACATGGTGAACGATATTGAAAAGACATCCGGCGGGCAGATCTCGACCGAGAATGTCGAGCACATTGAGAGTTCCGCCGATGTAAAGCGCATGGTGGATATCGACGATGACGAGGAATTCACGTACGGAGAGCAGAGGAAGATCATCCATCGAGTAGACCGCCGGCTGGTCACCATCACCGGCGCTGCCTACTGCATCAGCTTAATGGATCGCACGAACGTGTCAATAGCCGCGATCGCTGGGTAACGTTGTCCGTGCTCGTCTGCTGGTCTCTCTAACACACGGTCGCCCACCAGGATGATGGAGGACCTCGAGCTGTACATTGGTTTTCGATACGTTTGTGGCCCCGACCCATTCTGGCTCAGCCGGCTCTGACAGATACGTACAACAGTCAACTATGGTTCTGGTGTTCTTCGTCACCTATATCGTCTGTCAGCCCATTGCCACCGCTATGATCCGCAAGATTGGGCCCCGGATATTCATCTCGGTCATTGTAATGAGCTGGGGAGCCTGCTTGATCGTATGTTTCGGATATTCCCTGGTCTAAAGATCTGCGCTTACCGTCGCTTACTCAGGGATTTGCGTATTCCCCCAACTGGCAGACCCTGACTGGCTTGCGCGCGGTCTTGGGGATCCTGGAGGCGGGCTTCTTCCCTGGGGCAGTGTATCTGCTGTCTTGCTGGTACTCGCGATGTTCGTCTACTGACCCTGACTATTGTATGAATGCGCGAGCTGCCACTAACCATTTATGCTGTAGATGAGGTCCAGAAGCGGTACTCATTCTTCTATCTGATCGGCTGTTTTGCATCCGCGCTATCAGGTATCCTCGCATATGGTTTCAGCCAGATGGCACCTCTCGAAAGCCTCAGTGGGTGGCAGTGGATTTTCATCATGCAGGGAGTGGTAAACAGACCCTTCCGAGGGACCAAAGTTCAATAGCAATGCTGACATTCCCAGTTGACGTTCATTGTCGGGATCCTCTGCATGATCTTCGTGGTCGACTTCCCCGATAAGGGTTACAACACTTGGGGCTTCCTTACGCAGCGAGAATGCGCATTCATCCTCCGTCGACTCGATCGAGATCGATCAGACGCCAACCCCGAGCCGTTCAACCTCGTCAAATTTCTTCGCCCCGCATTGGACCTCAAGATCTGGGGATTTGCGTTTATCTTCTTGTGTGTCACCCCCAGACGACTATCTCTCCTCGGACTAACAGTTTAATCTAGCTCCATCACAACGGTCACGTACGGAATCGCATACTTCCTTCCTATTATCCTCCGCGACAATATGGGCTTCAACGTGGCCGAAGCGCAGTGTCTAACCGCGCCGCCGTACGCACTCGCCGGTATCCTTATGGTGAGCACATCGTGGGTCGCAGACAGATACCGCATGCGAGCCCCGATCCTTGTCTTCAACAGCGTTCTCGCCCTGATCGGGCTGCCGATCATGGGCTTTGCCAAAAGCGCGGCCGTCCGCTATTTCGGTGTGTTCTTGACCACCGCGGGAGCAAATGCCAATATCCCGGCCAGCATGGCGTACCAGGCAAACAACATCCGCGGGCAGTGGACACGGGCTTTTGCCAGCGCCACGCTCGTTGCGTTTGGAGGAATTGGAGGGATTGCAGGGAGCTTGGTGTTCCGGTCACAGGATGCTCCTGAATATATTCCAGGTATCTGGGCTGTTATTGCGTGAGTACTAATATCTTGCTTATGGGTAATACTTTACTGACCGAGACTAGATGCCAGCTGTGCCTGCTTATCGTCGTGGGGGCTTTGAGTCTTTACTTCTGGATCTGTAATCGGAAAGCAGACCGGGGAGAGAAGATCATTGAGGGATCGCCGGACTTCCGGTATACTCTTTAGCATTGTGGCTGATAACTTCCAGCCACTAGCTAGGCAGTAGCCAATCTGAATGATTTGCCCTAAATCTAAAGCTTGCTGGGGAGAGTGCGCTAGGGGAATTCTCGAATGTCCGAATAGGGAAGGAGTGGACGCCTGCTATTGAGTTATTAGTAAGCTTAATTAGTCAGGGCTGATGTATCCCGGTCGGTCCGCCATCCCAACCCAATTAATCCGCCCACCTCAGAGATATACTACACAACTCTGGAACAATCTCCGTCATCGACAACTGCAAAAATAAATCAACGTAACTATCAGCAACATGACAGCTAAGTCAGATATAATGCATAGGACATGTATTGGAGCTTGCTTTGGTTGTTGCAAAGGTTCGTAGCATTTTAGACCACCGCCTGCTTAGTTGTTTTTTTTGCTGCAATCATGTCTCCTGCCTCTTATATTTGAGAAGCTATGTTAGGAGCCATCGAACGCTAAATTACACCGTGTTGCTTTTGGACGAACTCTATATGTGTGGCAATTATTATGAAGCCTGTTGAAGCACTCCTTCATGGCTCGGTAGGGAAAAGGAAGTATTCCAAATTTGCAAGCGAGTGACTTACCTTGTCAAACACGTAGAGAGGCTCTTTTCCATCTGCAGAAAGTAACTATAAACATCCAAAATGTGGAATATCTGGTAAATTGCAGGATTCACCTTAAAAGGTTAGTTTAATCACTCAACACCGGTGTATCAATCCGTTTTTGTAATCAACATATTCCCCCAAGAGAAAACTGAGATCATACTGTTTCGAATCAGGAGGAAGTGTACTTGTATCATTTTTGAAGTTTTTCAGAAGACTTCTTTCATGGTTGTACACTTTTGCTGAACAGATCAGATCGTTGTTCAGGGAGGTAGAGTCGAAGGAGAGGGGGATGCAGCAATAACGGTAATGTCGGAATATCATTCCAACCCTAACCAATCTTTCAAATTAAATCCCTCGGCCTCCGTATCTTCATCAACTCCCGTATCCTTTTCATCTTGTGTCCAACTGGGAGGTTCCTGGTTGGCCGGTTCACGTCGTCGTCTTTCTTTATCATATAAATGGGTAGTCTCTTTTTTGTGCTTGCAATGCGTCTTGAAGCTCCGCTTCTACTTCGTTCCGCTGTGGTTATTTGGTGAATAAAACTTTGTGAAAATTAAGTTCAGGTTTCTCATTGTGCTTAGAAAGTTCTGAAAACCAGTTCTTCCAGTGGCTGACTAGCCAGGAATAGATATTTTATAAGAGAATATGGGCCATCTCCGTTGCCTGACACGGCCTAGGAGCCGCCATCAGAACCCTAAGATATCATACCTTTAGCGAAGGCTGTTCCGAAGGTCAGAAAGTCGGTTCATTGCAATTATCTGGCTAAAATTGGTGAACTGCTAATCAACCCAGATACGTATGGGGAAGGACGAGAGAATACAGCCTCAAAGGAACAATGGCCCAGATGTGTGGTAGTCAGATTCTGCACACTGCGCAATTACCCGGAAAAGCTGATCACAGATCTATGCAAAATTCTGTGATTCCCCAATCCTTACTTCCGGCGACCCGGCATTGTCTAATTGCACTACCATGAATGATTGAGAATGTGTATCTTGCAAGGTACTGTCACAGCCTGCCCCTGCAGTTTAGCCTAATTCGTAATAAGATGGCTGTTGCTGTTGCTTTTCTATCCACGTTGACAGACCTAACGCTTCACGGAACAGGCTTGAGGAAACGAAAATAAACTTCCTCTAGCTTCTATATTCATTGACCAAATGAGGAGTATTCAGAATGCGTTCTGGATTTTTGATTAAGCTGTTTCAACATTCTTTCGATCCCATGCTTAGAACAAATGGTTTCACCTTTCAGATACGTGGAAGGGCTTTGTGATGTATCTAGGTATGGTTTTGGGTTACGGCAGTTACTAACAAAGCTGAGGGTCTAACCAAAGGCCAAATTCTTCCATTATTATGTTTTCATATGTATCCTTTCCATAAAGGACAATGGGTTGAGTTACTGAGCAGGAGGTAGCGTGACCGAAGAGGATCCAAATGCTAACAAAGGTTGAAGCATTATTGATGCGGTATGGTAGATAACAACCCGTCGTGTGAAACCGTCATAAAGAATTACTTTAAGATGGCTTGGGCATCATACTAGCCGAGTCGATCGAGTGTCTCGAAATCAACGTAGTGGCACTCTATATCTACCATTGAAATCGCTTCAGCATAATGATATATTTTGGCTTCTTATAACATTGATATTTTCAACAAGACAAGATGAGTAAGATGGATCCGATTCAGAAGTTGAACTTTGACTGCGCAAGCCTAATCCTACAGCACCTCAGTATCTACGAATTAGCGCGCTGTCAGCTTGTCAGCAGGCGATGGAGGCAGACTGCCCTGGAATGGATTGCGGCCACTGGCCTGGGATGGCATTTCCCACGTGCATGCAAGCGCTTCATGAGCAAGTTTCACGACACGTCTCCTCAAGCATATCAGGTTTGGGAGGAGTTTCAGGAATGCGGTAAGTGAAGCAGCTGGCCCTTCTTCAGGTGCTGTACTAAGATCGAAGTTGACGAAGTAACGTTGGCAATTAGCGTACGAAAAAGCGCGCAGAGATGTTTGGCTTTCTGGTAGGGCTTTCAGCTCAATGGAGTGCCACAAGTTCACCCATTTCGCGCGGAGTGACAAGTTCATTGCATGGCATCATGAAGGGTCCATCTACTGGCGATGCGCCGGATACCAAGAGCATCCAGATCGGCCGCCTTACATAATGCATAAGCTGAACTACAAGCTGCCTTCGGGCCAACTGCGATACCTGGCAGTGTGTTCGGAGGCTCAAACTGTCTTCCTCATTATACGGTGCCCGGAGCATCTCGCCAAGTTGAGAAAGATGCTTCCGAACTCCACCCGTCTCAAGGCTCTCCACGAGGAGCCAGAGCACCTGTACGTGACCAATTTGTACTAATAATGTGCAAGCTAACTAGAACTGAGCTAGGGATATTATGGTCGACATCCACACCGGTCAAGAGCTATGGTCTGCACCTCGACGGTACGCCCGAAGTGACTGGGAGCGGTGGAAAGAAGCCCTGAAGCTCGGCTGGAAGAAGATATATCGCTACGGCTCAACAAAAAGGGAGCTCGAAGTGCATGATATCAGAACTGGTGAAAAGCTGTACTCTCTTCCCTTTGCAAGCGACGTTCCCTTCCCTGCACTAAAAGATGTCAGGGTAGTCCGGCTCGGTGGGCGCGAGGTCATCATGACGCTAAACGAGCATGCAGATGACCCGCAACATGACTGCGAGATCCGATTCATTGACGGTGAGTACGGTCGCCTGTTGCAATCCATCAAGGCACGGACATGTGGCGGATTCTCCCATATCGTGCCGTCAGAGCGGCGAAACGAGCTCGCCTTTGCGCTGGTCACATACGGTGTAAAGAACAGGCCATATGTAGCGCTAATTCACAGGTACGGGTTCGATGCCAACCAGAAATTATTTGTCTCCCAGGGTCTTGATCTGTTCGATCTCGAAAGACTCCGGGGAGCCTACGAGTTCTATCCCGTCATTGACCCTTTCAGGAACTTTATCGTCGGGGTCCAAAAGGACACGCGGTTTGCTGTTGTCCTGCCCGTTGTACGGCTCAAACTCCCGTGGACATGGCATGATCCCAAGACCGGCAGTTCGTATAAGGTGACACTCGGTGCTGGAACGGGGAGGGTCATTAGCATCCCTCATATGAACATGTATAAAATCCCCAAAGGGTATGAACCGGACGGTCCTGTGAAGATCCAAGGGTCGTGCCTTCTCATTGGGATGCCGCCAGACCAGGTTAACAACGATAGACCAGCGTTTCGATTCTTTGAGTTTGGATTCCGCAAGCACTATAATCGGACTGTCTCGCTGGATGATACGTTGTTTGAACAAGATCATAGCTATTGATAGGCGTTTAGCGTTTACGGGGGATGAGGGCTATTCGCTGATGTGTTAGTTCCTTGATTTGCGTCCGAGCTTTTTTCTGGACCTACATTGGAACATGATGATTACTATCCAGATACTTCACAGAGTACTAATGCTGGGCTAGCGGATTGTTATGATCCTAAGATTATAACACACCTGACCAATCCGCGAGACTGGCAAGTGAGCTGCAGGCAAATCGTCAACTTCCATCTCAAGTCTCCAACGCACCCATGGTACGAGACTGAGGCTCAAAATTCTTAACGGTGTCCGCCTTTGTATGATGCATTAGGGCAAAAGATGAGGTTGGTAGACTCAAAGGTAGGGCGATCTGTGCCCAAGGTGGGGGTAATCATTGTCTATGACTGGTGTCTGAGATGGACGACGCAAAGAGCGTGTTCTATAATCTCACTAGCCTTGTAAATAGTTTTGTATGTGCATTTCTCCAATCTATGACCATGGGTTTCACCCTATAGGGCTATACTCCGCAAGCGGCGCAAATATATATGTTTGGTTACTTTACCTCCCCCACTATCTAAGCACGAAGGACAGTTTCAAGTGGCTCGAAACACTAAGGAACCTTTACTCTTAGTGACGATAGACCATATCGCTACGCCACAAATATATTCTGTCTCCGCACCTATATCCCAGGGACGACATCGACCACGAAGAGTTGCCACCGACTTCGCCTCCATGGAATGGAGATACTATGTAAGCTATGTACTATAACAAAAGTGAAGGCCGCAGCTCTAGAGAGCTGTTTCTGCTACATTTCATGACTCAGCTATGTCATAACTGCTTACCAGCAGCCATGAGGTCTGCGGTTTTAAATTAGAAGGAAGGGGCCTAGGTCACGGCTCGAGGTAGATCTTGACCCACCAAATCTATCTCATCCCCACCAACGCAAATTTGTAAAAAAAAAAAAAAAATGACCGACGCAGGGCTCGAACCTGCAATCTCCTGATTCGTAGTCAGACGCCTTGCCAATTGGGCCAGCCGGCCAATGATTAATATACGTCGTTTCTAAAATACTTTCATAATCATGCATTATCTATGCACACAAGATACTGCCCAATATCCGTAGGCTACCTAGTCCTTATAGCAGCTGCTCCTCACATTGGATAACCCGCGTCTTCTTTAAAATGTCTCTGAAGTCAGCCATTTCCATAAAGCCATACTGTATTTCTCTGCTCCAACCTCATTAGCTGCACATACCTCAATTCCAGCTTACCCAGTTTCCTGCATTCAGACCACTATATGACGAAGCTTCGCTGGCCGCTCTTATACTCTACCCATGAGTCGTTGACCATAACAAACAAGCTTTGTAGGTCCAGAACATCTCAGACCGGTACGGTACAAATTGAGCAACAAATCAACGATTAAAATGAAAATGTACAGATTACTCGTGTACACGATTAAAGTGTCAACTCCACAGCTGGCGGAAGTCACCGAAGACTCCAGTATGATAGGTGAAAACATGAATCTGGAAATCTCAGTCGTTGAAGTTGCACCAAATCTGTGAATGACATCCAGGTCTATCGGCGGCAAACCAACCATTCTTATTGCATGTCGACGCCGTGTGGCTGTGGCAGTGCGGTCGCTGATCCATCTTGGCCTACGTACAGTTAGCTACGTCATCCCCCAACATAATACCACTTATTTAACACCCCGTGGGCGCTCAATTTACCTGTTCCTGTCATTAATAGAAAGAAAAGAACTCTGATTGTACTTGAAAGCTAGCACGAAAGCACAGTCGAAGATATGCCTTTCTTCTGGACTAAACGCTGGGGTGGAAGGCACGCCGGTTAGTAAGACATCAGACTTCACATTCTGAAATATGACAGCTGCAGCTAACGTGCCTTGTTCAGACGGCGGTATTATCGCCGATAAGCACGGGATCCGCCGAGCTCCATTCAGGATCTCCTTTGGTCGGTTTAGCTGCTTCCGCTAGGTGAGACGATGGCCCTGACGACTTTACGATGTGATGACCTGTACGTATACTACGTCGCCGCTGGTCAGTCGAGATGAGGACAGGTACTGATTATTTACCTTTAGTTTCTCTTTATATAATCTAATTGATTTTAATGATCGAGTAAACGAGTGATAATCATAGACTGACCGCATATCTACTCCGTTGTTTAACCGCAAAGTTAGGCATCTAGAATCTGATTAATTCATGGAGTTTCTGGAAGTACTCTCGTCCACCCCTGCCGTAGACTTGAAAAATCTCATGTCACGACAGATCCAATGTTAGGTACACGAAAGACGCTTCACGCTGTTTCATTATCATGACAACTAGGATAGGGTGCAAACGGGACAGAAGGAGCGCGACGCTCTTAATGACAAGGTAGCAGCAGTGTACCATTTCTAGGTGACCTATGTTCATATATATGTGTAAATTTGATCTGAATACGTTTTAAGTCGCTCGGCGGCTCCCGCAATGTATGATAAAGCTTCATATTGAGCCCTGGAGGCTACGGGTTTCATGAGCTCTTTTCCGTTTTCACGCACTTTATAGGTAAGTGGGATGCATTCATCCATATTAAGGGATCTCTAACGGGACTGCGATGTAGGCCGACTAACAAAGGTAGAAGCTATCAATAACTCGATCGGCAGACCATTTGAGAGACGCAAGGTCTCCTAGGAGTTTGTCAAGGATACAGCTTTTGAGAACACCACATAATGAACGTAACCATTAGGAAGGAGATGCAGTCAGTCGATCTTCCCTTATACAAGCTGGCGGTTCAGCCACAGCTTGATTGGGAAGAGCCATATGCAAAAGATACAGTCCTTGCTATCACAATGGAATAATGATTTGCTGCTCAACTTACTATAGTTCCAAGTACCTTCATGATTGTCAAAACTCCAATCCTGTTAAGATTGTTCATCTTTCATTTACTTTACCGTGTACAAATGTCAGCTTTGAGGACCATTCGATAAATTTAAAGTAATGTAGGTCTCATTGCTACTTGGATGACACCATGAACCAGTACCCATGGACCCTGAGCCGGACCGAAATTTTGACATGATACTCAGTCACTTAGACTTGAGTTTTCGGACCTCGTTTATGGGTTTAGATTTCGAGGATTGCATACTTCATGAGCCCATAACTCCCTACGCATCCTTCAGATACTGCGTAAACCAGGCGACCGCTGCATTCTTCCCCTTGACCATAGCATCCCTCTCGCTAGGTGTATTCTCATCCTCGCGAATGAAGCAGGCATGGGCAACACCAGGGAAATGCCGGTAGTCAAACGGCAGATTGAGCCGCTGCAGTGTCTCAAACGTATAGCTCTTCGTTTCGGCCGAGTACATAGGGTCGATTTCCGGCGCCAGAACCTGTACAGGCACAGAAACCTCATCGATATCTTTCTTCGTCAGCAATGAAGGATGCCCGATCGAAATGCAATCGATCAAGGGCTTTCCCTGTTCCGCATGTTCCTTCGCACCGAGTCGTAACGACGCCCATCCGCCATAGCAGTATCCTACTGCGCCCACCTTCTTGAAGCCCAGGTCCCGCTTGAGTGCGCGTGCAGTCTCGAATATCTCGCCCTCACGCTGCTCGCGGCCATTGCGAGCAATAAACCCCTTGAGGTCGACCTGGTCAAATTTTTCGGCCGCGAGGAGGTCGAAGTCCAGCACTTCGCCGCCGAAGTAGTCAGGAACGAAGATGGTAGCGCCGATTTCACGTGCGAAGTGGTCGGCGAGGAGCCGGACATTGGGGAATGTCCAGCCGAAGAGGCCGGCGATGAAGAGGATTGCGACGTCCGTGCCATCGCCGGCGATGTAGACGTCGTTGTTAGCAACCTTGCCGGTGCGGCCCGTCGGTGTGCCAGACCAGGTGAAGCCGGAAATACAACATTTGGAGACAGACATGTTAAAAATAGCCACGGAATGCGGTATAGGGAACTAGATTGATTGTAAACGCACTTTATTTTTTCCTTGTGAGGGGCAAGGCCTTATATTTGAGGCTAGAGTCCTTAATAGTCAGACAGTGCGTTTTTTGAACTGATAGTCAGCCGTAGTATTTTAGGAACCATAAGCAGCTCTAGTTTCCTTGTACTAATATCAAATAGACAAGATTACCGTGAGGCAATTATAGGTGCCCAATCAGCCGTCAAGGAAAAGAGACCGATGTGTTGATCCTGATCAGGAGGGCCAGTATACAGCCCTAATAGGCTCATAATCTATGGATCCTCAAGCTCAGCCGTGATATTTTAAGAAGCTTAGCTATAACATCTGGCCAAATCGGATATAGGTCTAATCCAGTGGGGTTATCGGAGATAGTTAATCTCCCGAATATGGGTCGCGCTTAGAGCATGGTTAAGGCTGTCATGGCAGTTGGATTTGGAGAAAGGACGATTTACGTAGGCTGAGGGTGCTAAAAATGCCCATCAACTGTATCTCATTACGGATGTTTCGCAATGAGCATTACTGTCGGAAGTATCTACTGTACACTCATTTGGCAAATACGTTGCAGCACCAGGTACAGGATATTGGAGGAGTGCGACGGCTATGTCCGCGTTGACAGAAGTCCCAGGGTCGGCAAGAAAACAGGTGTGGGGGAAACCAATCAAATTCGACATAGAAGAAATGGCTATCTAGCCAATGCATATGGACATGAATAGAGGGGCTTGAGTAAACAACGCTGCAAATCCGGAATAAGCTTGAGCTATCATACCATTCGCAATAATAGCTTCGGGTAATTTTGGGCAATCGGTCGGTGTTTTTCTGAGCTGTTGGTAAGCCCGTCTAGAGTCAACTAGCATATTAAAGAGTCACTCAGTGAGCACTAACTGATGGTCTTGTCCCAGGGTGCAATACCAACAAATAGGGAGAGGTGAGGGTGGCGCAAATCAGATTCTTCGACCTGTTTTGCGGATGGCTCAACCGGGGTTTTAGTTTGAAAGATCCTCAAAGTCCACTCTGTGGAGAGATGGACAGCATTGAGCCTCAGTCCAGTACTGTAAGGGAATCTCGCTATTGTTTGGTTGGGGAGGATGAATCTCCCAATCTCCAAATTGGGGTAAAGACCGTACCCCGCATTGATGTCGGCCGAATGAGGGGCAGATGAATAGCCGGGGCATCTCTGCAATCTTCGTGATCTTTTCACTAATCAATTTTGCTTTGCATGGTCTCCGTCGCAAACTTCTAGTCGGTTTCAAGCTCCTTCGATAAGTATGGCCGTCAAGCAAATCGTTTGCTCCGGCACGCCGTACGAGGTACTTTCGCCAACAACCGGCGATCAGCGATAACTACTGACAGGGCGCAGATCGGCCATAAACATGGCTCTCAAGCGTCTGAAGAAATATGCCGCGCGATAGCATTCTATGCAAAGATGTTCGCGAAGCATAGCAATCTTGACTGGCCTCAGGTACAGGAACTAGCTCGGGATTTCGATGGGTTGATCAAGCATCGGTGGCCGCGGTATTATGAAGAGCTGAAAGGTTTCTACAACCGCTCTTAGTCTCCAACAAGGTAGATAGACGCTAACTGGAACAGGGATTGCGGATGGTGCGAAGACAGACCTTATTGACATCATTGCGCTCAACGTGCGGACGGAAATCGTCTTCGGGCGGTTCAGTGATGGGTGCACAAGTCTCTATTACCAGAATAGCGAGCATTCGTTCCAGGGCCAGAACTGGGATGTACGTTCAACGTCCCACGGCTTCTACGGTCTGCATAGAACTGACAGTGGTAGTGGGATACCGAACAAGCCGTTAACCTAATCCAGCTCACCGTTATCCAGCAAGATCTCCCGACCATCAAGATGATCACTGAGGCCGGGATCATAGGGAAAATTGGTCTGAATTCTACCGGTGTGGGTGTTTGTTTCAACGCGATCCGTGCAAAGGGCCTGGATAAGACCCGGATCCCAGTACATTTGGGACTCCGCATCGCGCTTGAGAGCTCCTCCGCACTGCAAGCTGTGGAGAACCTTGAGAAGATTGGAATGGCTAGCTCCGCGCACATTCTAATCGGCGATGCAACGACCGCGATCGGACTCGAGTTCACCTCGTCTACGTTCGCCCGGATCCCCGTGAATCAGAAAGGGTTTATTGTCCACTCGAACCACATGCTTCTTCCTCATTCTGGTATCGACGAGCCGGCGTGGTTGGAAGATTCGCCGGTGCGAGTTCAAACAATGAGTGAGAATATTGAGAAGCTTCAAGGAACGCTCAGCTGGGCATCGTTCGGCGGGCTGTTCAAGGATGAGTCGAACTACCCGTGCTCGATAAACCGTGCTGCCGGTGGAGGAAGCGATCTAGCGACATTGTTCAATATCATTATGGACTTGCGGACGAAGAGGGTGGAGGTCATCATGGGAAGGCCGTCGGACGCGGCTGCGGAGAGGGTCATCCTTGCATTTGAGTAGTTGTCGAGGGTAATCGTGTTGTATATACATATATATCTATATATAGGTGCATCTACGGTTCTCACAAACTGTACTATGTGAAGGGTAATTATTGCCACCAATCCAGAAGAAGCAGAGAATGGACATAGAAACCGGGGTTAATTCAATCAGATAGCCATGTCTGTTTGCTGAAGTAGATGTATAGCTGCAGGTTGGTCGAATCGTCAAGCAGTGATGAGCTGCTCGCTGCCTAATCCGAGTGCGCTGTAGATCACAATCATTGGAGACAGACACACAAAGACAGAAAACGGTGGCAAGGAGAAGCTGCATAACACGTAGGAGAGATTGCCCTTGCTGGTAGTATTCATTTCCAACAGGGGCCAGCGTCATCCAACCAGGTATCCTTGCGTATATAATTCTTTCAGAGCGTTCGGCTTCTTCTCTTTGCGGCAGAAAGGCTGCCCAGGGTTCACTGAGACAATAACTTGTTATAGCTTATGCTTGAAGTACAGAGAGCAGGTATGACTGCGTTCCACGTAAAGAATCCGGTAGCATGCGCATCATGCCACAACAAACATGAATTGGATATCGCAAACGGTTTCATGGTCTGTAGACTTGAATTAAATAAATGGGAAACTCCGTATCGTCATTCGGTTTGGATGTTCTTTTTAGGCTAGTTGTACGCCTGGTATAAGGTAGATCCCAAAGCCACCACGTCTAGGGTAATAGGCCTGCTCGGTTCTGGAATCCAATAATAAAGTTTCTAGTGTTATCGTGATTTTCTATAAGTATATATTCGGTCTCTGGCGAACAGTGATGTTATATTAAGGCATGCTCATTTTAGAGAGCATGAACGACTGCTCCCAGGAGACTATGAAGGGCCCAATTGTGCTGTGCTTATCAGATCTGGCAATCACAATGGCATCCGCTGATCCAAACTCAGGCTCAGAGACATTGAGAACCATCGGAATCCCAGACACGATTTCCTGAGCAATCCGTCTCCTGTACTCCAACGTTACCCCTACCGTGACTGGGCGCTATCTGAAAATGGCTTCAAGCGCCGGCTATGATGGCGCAGCGGGGAGTATAACCAGCAGAATTATGAGTAGACAGCCACTGAGGACAAAGTATCGCGCCTGAAGACTAGCATGACTATTTTCAGTCCAGCTTCACTGAACCGGATGCGTGGACTGGTTAGCCACCGCTACTTTCGGCACGGGCCGGTCCGCATCGCAGTTGAGAAATCTAGTCACCTACATGTTATTCATATCTTGATGTGGGAATTACCTGCCATTGTGTGGTAATTTGGGATATCGAATGTATTGATGACCTGATAAAACAGCGATTTTGTATACGCGCCGTCCCCGTAAATCTGTTAGTGGCGTCTGATACAAGCTATCATCTTTGTACCTCCCAGATGTAGCCTAGATAAAGCCAAAAACAAGAAGGGTTTGTAGGATGTCTGACCTGTGGAACCTACGTACTCACTTCTGGCATCAGGAACGGTTCATCAACATGAATCATTATTAAGACGTACGAGACAACTAGGGTTTCATCTAACGGTAATATACCAAGAAAGGCCCCCCGTATTTAACCACATGACGCAGCCGGAGACTGGATAGCATTATTCAATCGCCAATGATTACCAGAAAGCAATTTATGATAGAGAAGTATACTATCTCTCAAATGCGACTAACGAGACCAACCCCTTGGTTAAGCTTTCAGCCATGCCGCTAGCCTTTGTATAGCCACGGAGCACGTTCCCAATCATGCACTCTAACTTGTGTGGCTTAATAGTTATAAATTCGAGAAGAAATGATGTCTGTTCAGCGGATGGAGTGATTTTAAGGGCTGATAGGCTTTGGCGGGAATCCACCTATCAAGAAATGAACGCCAGATCGAGACGATACAGACGTGGTCGATATGCACACTTGCTTTGCCCAAATGATTCACCACCTTGTTTTTGTTGCCAGTTACAACCACGAACACCATCTCGTCATTTACCAAATCTGGCGGTGTGGTACGGAATGATGAAGCCATTGGACATAACGGAGCAAAAATTGAAATAGATACCGTAAGTTCGGTATAAGAGGTTAGCTAGCCTTCGATACAAGAGATATGTTTGGGAACTTGGTGTCTGAGAACTAGGTGGTTTTCGCCCAGTTGTCAAAATCCGGCTGCCCTGCCTCGAGATCCGTGATAAAGATTCATTGACGTCTATGCCCAAGCATCTTAGACGCAGTCCCAACATTCGTCTACCGCATGTCATCGAACAAGTGCTGCGCATCACAATAGCTCTGTTCGAACATCTTTTAAATCAATCAGAGCAGGAAACCGGATTTATTCCACCCCTCTCAGACCAACTGTCAGCTAACGAGTAGTAACCCAAGATAGTGGCAAGCGAACAATTGCCTCAATTAATCCGAGGAAATGCCTCTGCAAGTTTCTTGCAGAGATTTGTGCGCCTCATGAAACCTGCTTTGTTTGAAATGTCCAGCTGTTGTATCTAAGGAAATGCACGAGATTGTTGGAGAGCTGGGACGAGAGAGAAAAGCATCCAATTGTCTATCATGGGCATTCTAAGACGGAAATATTCAATCACAGGTAAGATCACTGCCTTCACACCGTCTTCTGAGGGTGTTTTGTGCTCTGGATCAGCGTAGGGCCTGGTTCTGGTGGAGGAGCGGCGAGAACAAAGATTCTAGTCTTCTAGTCTGCATCATCTCGAATACTCGCCGACCTGTGACTTGTCAATTTTTGATAGCATTGAGACAGCTGATTGGAGAATTATTCAAGTATTCAACATCATTGGTTTAGTTGAACGGTTGAACGGACCGAAAACGGGACCTCCAGCGCGGATTCTTTTCCGTGTTGCCCGAGGTTGGCCTGGTCAAGATTTTCATGAACGCTTTGCTACCCGATCGCTTGTGAGTCACTAGAGAGCATTTAAGAATTCCGTAAATCATTTTTGTCATAATTCGTTCTGCAATTGCGTGACCGTTCAGCTTCCACTTTCTCGCAAGCTCGCCCAGCCCTGAAGCTGGACCCGACCCACCCGATGAGCTTAGCCCAACCAGAGAAGAACAATGGGGCCGACAAGGAGCGCGGCGCTGAGGCTCCTGTGGATGAGTTTGGTAGGTTCTCGCGAAGCAGGAAGATGGTCATGACGATTGTTATATCTTGGACCGGATTGCTGTCCCCGATGGCGAGCACTTCGGTGCTCTCTGCTATTCCGAACGTGGCAGCAACATACAAAACTACTGGATCCATAATCGGGCTGAGCAATGCGTTGTATCTGGTGTTCATGGCCTTGAGCCCGTGCTTCTGGGGCCCTTGGTGCCAGACGATTGGACGGCGGATGGTATGTGCCGGCACCCTCTTGCAGTTCGAGAAGCTCACTGCTCCTGCAGTCCTGCCTTGCCAGTACTTTGATCTTCCTGGGCGCCTCTATCGGCACTGCTCTGAGCCCGAACATTGCTGCATTTATGGTCTTTCGAATGCTTACCGCATTTGTGGGTACAGCGATTCTGGTGATAGGTCCTGCGGTGATTCGTGATCTGTACCCTCCCCTCGAGCGAGCAACTGGAATAGCCTGGTTCTACACGGGCACTCTGGTTGGTCCCACTGTTGGACCCCTGCTTGCGGGTGCGATCGTCACTTATACAACATGGAGGGTGATTTTCTGGCTCCAGACGGGACTCGCCGCAATATCGTTGCTTGGGATCTTCTTCTTGCTACCTGAGACCCTCAGTGAGACTGCGCCCCGTCCGCTTAAAGGCCTAATGCGGGGACAGAAGGTGAAAGTCTTCTTCACCATGACCAATCCCTGGCGGGTCATCTCACCGTTCAAACGGCCGAGCCTGGTGGTGACAGCAATTGCCAGCGGTTCGCTCGTCTGGAACCAGTACGGTCTCCTGACTCCGATCCGATATGTCCTAAACCCGAGATTCCATCTGGAAACGCCCCTCCAATCCGGTCTTCTGTACCTGGCTCCCGGCTGTGGGTATATACTCGGCACCTTTTTTGGCGGCCGATGGGCGGACTATGTGGCGACGCGGTGGTACAGGCATCGCGGCCAGGTATTTGTCCCCGAAGACCGCTTGTATGCCGCGGTTCCATTCCTTGGGATTGTAATTCCGGCATGTATGCTCATTTACGGGTGGTCTGTCGACAAGGAGTTTGGCGGCCTCCCGGTGCCTGTCATATTTATGTTCTTCCAGGGAGTCTCGCAACTGTTTTGCTTTCCAAGCCTCAACACCTATTGTCTCGACGTCGTGCCTGATCGTAGCGCCGAGCTCATTGCAGGCAATTTCTTCATCAGGTATATTTTCGGTGCTGTGGCATCTGCCACTGCGATCCCGGCAGCAGAGTCAATTGGCGTTGGGTGGTTCAGTACCATATCAGCTCTGCTTCTGGTCGTCGGGGGTGCCGGGATCTTCATCGTTGCTCGTTGGGGCAAAGCGAAGTCTGTCGAGACCTGATGATACAGAAAGACGGTTTTATGTTCCATTTTACCTCCAGACTGGAGGCTTACGCTGTCTACGAGAGCAGTATCGCTTTCTGTAGTCGCTGTGAAGATGTCAATAATCGTGAAATGGAGCGCCTAACCCCTGGCACCGAGGCGGAGCATCTTCTCTCGGCGGTGCTATTCTCTGAGTAAGTCAAGCGACGACAATCACCATACTGAAAGTAGGCCTTCGCTGCGCTCAGAGCGCGCCTAAGCCCTGCACGGGATAGACCGCAACGATACGGGCTCGCTTGCGCCAGATGCGAGAAGCCGAGTCCTCGCTTGGAGAGAACCTAATGGCATGCTTCTTTACTTGAATGTACATAGACAAGCAAGTGATTTATGAGATTCTCAGTTGATGTAGCATCATCCATTTTTGTATATATACGCCTCAGACATGCGTGAGGAAGGCATAATTCACGGCTGCACCTGCTTCCTGCCAATCATCTTTGGCCTTTTGCACCTCCCATTAACGTAATCTGTGCATTCTTTCCAAGAGAAAAGTCCTATCAATCAGCTCTTATTTCCCAGGTGAAGACATTCCTGAGCCATGTACTCTCCGCTCTGGCACTTGCTGTGGTCACTGGCCGTGAGCCTATCTCTGGATGTAGCACAATCCATTCCTGCAGCCCAGGATCCTCGAACCGACCCTTTCTACCAACCTCCACCTGGATTCGAGAGAGCCCCCCCCGGCACAATCTTTCGCAAGCGCCTCGTCACTACTTCCTTCTTCGGTTTGGTCCCAGATCCCGTCGAAGCACATCAGCTCCTCTACCGTACCACGGCCATCAACGGATCAGCCATCGCGTCGATCACCACGGTATTCAAGCCTCTGCATGCGATAACAGACCGTTATGTTTCTTTTCATACTGCTTATGACAGTGCGTCTGTAACCTGTGACCCAAGTTACCAGTACCAACTTGGCGTCCCTCAGACTGACCTGATATCCACGTTCGAGTTCCTCTTCCTCCAGCGCCACCTTTTACATGGCTATATCGTTGCCTCTCCGGATCATGAAGGGCCAGATGCGGCCCTCGGCTCAGGCCGATTAGCAGGAATGACGGTGCTGGATGGGATGCGTGCTGTCAACAACTTTAACGAGACTCTCGGATTCTCGACTTCCCGCCCTATGATCGCCGCAACAGGATACTCTGGCGGGGCCATTGCAACTGGTTGGGCAGCATCTCTCCATTACGTCTATGCGCCCGAGTTAAACGTCAAAGGCTGGGCCATGGGTGGCACACCTGCCAATCTGACCGGGACATTCTACTATCTTGATGGAAAGTTGTATAGCGGCTTCATCCCAGCGGCCGTAAATGGGCTGTCCAAGCCGAGCGCATACGGCACACAGTTGCTACCTATCATAGATAGAATCGTCACTGAGAAAGGCCGAGCACTCTTGGACTACGCAAACTCGCATTGCGTTCCCGCAGACCTTGCCAATTGGCCAAACCAGTCGATGCTATCCCCAGATATCCAAACCCTCGGGCCCACTCTGCTCCTCGAACCAACGATTCACTCCGTTCTACTCGAGAATCTTCTCGGTGGGAGGCCAGAAGAGGCACCAATGGCTCCTGTGCTGGTTTACCACAGCGTAGAAGACGAGATCATCCCGTATCATGACATTCCATTAATGGTCGACTCATGGTGCAGCGCAGGAGCTACCGTACAATTCAGAACTTACGTGACTGGTGGCCACGCCAGGACACTGCTCGGCAGCCTGACTGATTCCGCGGGGTATATTGATGATGCATTTGCCGGCACGCTTGAGCACGGATGTTCGTGGCAATTTAGAACAATCAGCCCGCATCCTGTGATTGGGAAAGTAGACCATGAACATATATTCTCTCAGCTCTCCGAGAACTTGAATCAGTTGTTCTGGGCTGAGGCGGTTTGATAATAGTTAGCGAGGACAAATACTAGCAGGAGTCGATGGAGTGGTCGCAGCGGCCTCTGGTCTCGGGTTTACGGTACCTGAAGTCAAATGAGAATTTCAGTAGTACTTGTAGGTATTCAAACGGTGTTATGTGGCGCTCCTGTTGAGTAGTAATAAGAAAATCGAGGATATCCAGCTGACGCTGATAGTGTCCCATCTGATAGATCTCTGTAGACTACCTGCACAAACTCGCATCTAACCACATTAAGGCATAAATCGTACATGAGACGACCAATTCGAGCTTGTTTTCTTCCTGTTATACTGATAATTCTTATAATATCTAAATTGCTGTGAATCCCAGTCCAAAACGATTTTTGCTCCAAGACGTCGTATCCAGGTTCATGGAGGGTATATCATGTAAGACATATAAGTTTAAAATAATATCAAGAGACAGAGACTATTCCAGCACAAGAGGAATTCGCAAGGAGTCAAGTATTCCGTCGTCTATTACGTTCTTAGCATGACGCCAACATCAGCCTCTCTGCTTTTCGAACTAGAGTTCAACGGGGTGTCTTTATGGAAGCGTCCATACAAGGTACTAGACGCAGCGGCTAGTAGAGGTTATAATCTGGACTGAAGTATCCCTGGTCTTGCCAAAACAAGCCAGGACAGAGAGTTCTTGCTCTTGTCTCTACCAAGCAGAACATTTCAGATTAGGGACTCACTTGGATAGGGCCCTGACAGTTCAATGGTGTGCTTATTCACACTATAATAAGACTGCTAGCACAAAATACTATTTCTATACACCTTTCAGTCCTAGAGACTTTGCTTTGAGCAGGCTAGAGAGTGCCAGACCCATGCGCGCTCCTAGCCTCGGAGTTGATATCTCGTAAATCAAATTCAGTTCCACCCTAATTTACAACTCCGTCTTCTTCCAGCTCTTTGGGAAGGTGGGATAGCTCCAGTTCTCCCCTCTCTCAATCAGACGCTTATCAAGACCCTCCTGGCCGGCACTAACATAAAGCACCTTGGCGTAGCTTCCAGTCGTCCAATACCGGAACGCAGTGTTCTTCGGCACAAACGCGACATCGCCAGTCTCCAGTCTAGCTGCAGGGTACGCACCGATCTTGATGAGGACCGAGCCTTCAAGGACCTCGAATGCGCAGGCACCGTTGGCCTTCCACGTATCTACCATTTCGGAATGCTGACGGCTCATAACAATGGTGGAGAGCGTGAAGTTTGTGTCCTGCGATTGTGCATTCGTGACCAGCGGCTGGACAATCTGGTAGTTCCCGTGTCGAGAGTTCAAATACTTGGGGCCGTAGTTGTTGGCGATGAAGTAGGGCTGGCCAGGCTCGCCGAGCGGTGTCGCAGAGGAATCGATCGCGTGCCACGACGACGTCGTGGACGACGATCCATTGACCAGGTCTCGCGTCGGCTCAAAGTCCAGCTGTGCGTAGACATCGTACTTCTGCAGGCTGGAGATCACGTCCGCCCCCGGGGACGAGGTCCCATTGCTGGCGGCCGGGACATACGGCGTGTTCGTCGCGTCCGAGTAATTTGTTCCCAACGCGTAGAACAGGTCTTCAAAGCCGCCGGGCGAGATAACCCCGACCATCTCGGTATCTGGATCGAGTATCTGGAACGTATGCGTCGTGTTCCGCGGGACAGAGCCGTAGTCGCCCTGGGTCAGAAGCCGGGCTTCCTGCTCGCCATCCCCCTTTTGTGCCCACAGCTGGAAGCGGCCCTTGAAGTTGAAAAAGTTCTCATAGTGCCTCTGATGGATGTGCGGGAGGACACCAAGGCTGCCACTGGCAGGGGCGTTGGTGCTCATCAGCGTGAAGGCATAGTCAGAGGCAGGGCCGGTAACGGGAAACCGGTAGAGCTGGGCGCCGATTGTGACGGCATGGCTGTTGGCGTAGTGGGGAATGATATAAGGACGGGGTGACGAAGGGGCACTGTCAAGGTAGAGGTCTGATAGCGACTGTGCTGCCGCCAGAGGCGTGGCGGCGAGGAGGAGGTTGAGCGCAACCATGGTAGATGGGTTGTATATCAGTCACATCGCTGGGTACAACAGCAGTGTTTAAATATTCGCCATGCGCGCCTGCAGATCAAGATCTTGCATATGGTATTGGCCCCACTGTCGAGTTTCAAGACTCGTGTCTATGATAGCGTGTCAGTCTGTCACCTTGCAATTTCCCTATACTTAGGACTGCTTTGGTTCGGAACCGGCATCGGAACCTGTTCCGGCCACGCACTCGGGAGTTCCGGTAGGACGATCATGGCTTGTTTAGGTGCTAGGCTTTGCCCTAATTCAGGGAAATATTTCTTTTTTTACCTTTTCTCCCACATCCCAGACAGTCTGAGACTTGTTATCAAGCCACTGGTCTTCCTCTTGAACGCTTACGGCCCTCAAATGTCATTTATTGGTGCAAGTCTAACGGAATGACTCCAGTACGAGAAGACAGTACCTGCATATACCGAGTATTTTTTTTTTTCGTTACATCATCCACAATCCGTGCTTTCTAGAAACGCAGCGGCCCACTGTTGCCACGCGTCGGTGGTTCCATTTGCTATCCATGGTGCCTAGAACGAGCAGCATACACAATCAAGGTCTTCAATGCTTGTGGTCGAGTAGCAGTGCCCCCATTGTCCTCTTCTTGTGGCCTGGATTTGTCGATGCCTTTTGTTTATGTCTCATCAAACGGACCCTTTCAAGCACCATTCTGGAGAATAGGTATCCATGATATCTAGAGGGTAGGGATAGATTACAATACATTATGTAGTATGCAGGTTCTGCGCCGTTACAATATACTCGCAGTAAACGCCACAATAATAGCAGTAGAGAGCGAGGACTAGGGCATCCCCACCCACCCACGCACTCACTCGGAAAACCCGAGCCCGCCGTAAACCAACCATATCTGGGATTCTGAAGCCTACTGCGGAGTAACAGTACACTCGACGCTGCTCGGCTGCACGGAATCAGGGGTAATTCCTGTTTCTGGGGTAAGCGCAGGTAGATCCGTCGCTGGTCGTCCTGCCAAATATACGTCCATGAGGGTGCGCCTCTTAGGTTTTTCAGATTAGCGTAGTCCGGAGTAGCCGACGACCATATACTGAGCAAGAGGTTCATTAGTCTACATAACCCCGTCCTCGGCTGGCAGGATAGACAGGGTTTCCCCTCACGCCCGCATTGGTTGTTTTGCTTGTCTCTGTGACACTGTACAAGACCAGCAAAACGCCATAAATCCGGTGTAAGAACAGGCTACGGCTGGGCTGGGAAGATGGCGCACTTGATAAAGCTTACATTCTTCTCTCTGTGGCTCATTACTGCAGCTGTGGGCACATTCGCCCCCTATTACGGCAATCTCACCTTCCAGCCACCCCGGACGCTGTCGAGCTGGTCGAATCTAACCGTTGAGACCCAGACGGGCACATTCATCGGTGCGCTGAACGATACTTATCCTAATGTGCGGCAGTTCTTGCGCGTGCCTTTCGCCAAGGTGAGCGAACACTTTTCAAGATTCCCTGATCTGCAGAGAGAGAAGGAGGTCTGACTGGATGCAAAAGCCCCCCGTCGGCGACCTCCGCTGGCTTCCTCCTCAACGTCTCGAAAAGTCATCGCGACGGTACGACTCGACTAGACATGGTCCAGGTAATTACAAAGCTGTTCCACACCCAGCTTGAGTATCTATACTAACTAGTTCACCTTTCTCAGCATGCCCGCAATACGTCTCATCCAGTGTAACCAACTACAACCACTACGCGCCTCCAAACCTGCTCGTTAATCTGGGCGAGACTCTAGACGAAGGTGCAATTGCATGGTCCACCTCCGAAGACTGTCTCTCGCTAGCCGTCTGGACGCCCTCATATGCGGATAAAACATCGAAGCTTCCCGTCGCCTTGTTCGTGACCGGCGGCCATGGACTCACCGGTGGGATCGATATCCCTTCCCAGGTACCGGAGCAGTGGGTTTCGAGATCGCAGGAGCACATCGTTGTGACGATCAATTACCGGGTGAACATCTTTGGGAGTAAGTTGTTGTATAGTTAACAGGTCTAGCTTAGCCGGTTAACCATGGGCGTACATGCTAGATCCGAAGTCTCGCGCCTTGAAGGAGACATCGCTCTCCTTACTTGATGTGCGCGCCGCCGTCGAATGGGTCTCTGAGAACATCGAGGCATTCGGCGGCGATCCCCAAAACATCATGGTTAGCAGATCCCAGCCCAACGCAAGTCAAACCTCCCTGACAGTATCATTAGCTTTGGGGCCAGTCTCAAGGCGCCGCTCTGACACACATGTACACCCTCGCCTTCCCGTCAGATCCTCTCGTCTCCAAATTCGGTGTCCTGTCGCAGCCACCCTCGGTGACTGTCGACCTAACGACAGCAGCAACCACTGATCCGTATGCTGGATTTGATATTGTTGCAAAAGCACTCGGCTGCAACTACGGCGACGATGCTGATGCTGAACTCGAATGTATGCGACAAGTGAGCTGGGTGCAGATTGAGGAGTTCATTAACCGCTATACTGGCACGCCCGAGCTCGATTTCTCAAACTATATTCGTAAGTGCCTACTAGAAGCGTATTTTACATTCATGTTCCCAAGTACGGCGCTAATGCGAGATAATAGCCGATGAAAAATATATCTTCACTAACGAAACAGCACGCTATCTTGCCGGCAAAGTGGCTACGGGCCCAGAGATCCGCTCCAACACGGCGAGCGAGATGCCCACTACGAACAGAACGTCTACAGCCGAGACACAGAGACAGTGGCTTTGCAAAGGCGTTGAGGAAGCAATGCTTCGAAATAAATATGGTCTAGATACCTATCGGTACCTGTGGGCCGGGAACTTTAGCAATATCAGCCCCGAGCCATGGCTTGGAGCGTTCCATTGGTCTGATCTGCTTATGATCTTCGGGACGTATGAGAAGGACGTAGGAGATGTTCCAAAATTGGAGGTCGATACCTCAGCTGCCATCCAGGATTTCTTTTTGGCGTTCTTGAAAGATCCCGGCAGCCTGCAGAGGCGGGGATGGCCACTGTATGAGCCTGATGCCGCCAATGGCGGCTTCATTATGGAGTTTGGCAAGAAGACTGCGGCGAGGAATATTACAGGTGCGTATCTTGATGCTGGGTGCTATAACAGTTCTGTGCCTATGAGACTTTCTGGGTAAGAGTGCGAGGAACACATCGACTGGGTTGAGGTCGTATAACCGGCTCAATAGGTCCTTTGGATTGTATCCCTCATCTCCATTAACAATACAACAAAGATCGTTCACTCGCAGTGCTCATATTATATGCACAATAAGCCCGTAAGCTGGATATTCCTGTAAGTCTGAAGAGATCATCAGTCAATACATGGATATCGTCTGACACAGTTCCCCAGTGCCGCTCTACAAGGTACCGAAAGCCGAGTCAATAAGGCTTTATTTGACGGCGGGCACCTATTGTTTGTGGTGTTGAGTCAGCCTATAGTCCTAAGAGCTCAACCTACGTAATCTCAGTTCAAGCACCAAGTCAACTACTAAGGTAAGAGGGTGCTCTATGCAGGAATTCCATGAATTCTCGTCTGAGGCTATAAAACGAAAACTGTTACCCAACGAGTGTGGCGCAAATATGCATACGTGATATTGCGCGCTGAACATTACATAGAGTAGAGTTTTTGTAATCATGATAACCTGCAAGGGCCTACTCGAGAAATAATCACCTGGAATCGAATGGCCACGTTCCCCAAAAGACTGCACAGAGTTAATGCCTCACGACGAAAATACATATGCAGATGCTCACTTTGAAACTCTACTGGTGAGCAAAGATGATTTTCTGTCTACTCACGGTCATATGAGGACACGATTTAAGCCGGTATTCACTTAGCGGCAGCAGGGCACAGGTATAGTCATGCCTCATTGGGTAAGCATATGAAAAGTGACGGGTTAAAGGACGGTTTTGGGTCCCCATTTCCAGGCTTACGAAGCTCTCTCTTGTTGTCCCAGCAAAGAGATATGTTAGAGGCTATGAGGAATCCAAGTGCTGCGTTGATCGTCTCTTGTCCTGGCAGGTAGAGAGTCAGGAGATTTCGCACTTCCACGCTAAAGCAGAGAATTAAGATATGGTTCAGGCAGTGCTTTTACCAAGTAGTCCAGATCACGAGCTATTAACACTAGATTATAGATTCAATTATATATATCGTATGCCGCGCGACGGCCAAAGCAGCCTACATAAACCCCCATAAATTTCCCCATCCCTTCTCCTGCACTTCATCGTCTTTCGATGTAGCCAAGTCATGGATCTCATCTAGCTCTTCAAGCTTCCTCCTAACCAAGGCAAAATTAGACAGGTCTTCCAGTCGCCATTGAACACTTCCCCAATTGTTATAATACTTGATTCCTAGCCAGAGCGGGATGAAGCAGAGAATCTGGAGATATTAGCGGAACATGCTCAACATGCTAGAGTTCCACGACTAACATACCGATAAATAGGCAGACAGGAAGCGCGGTGTGACCCAGTTGTGCCACAGTGCTGCGCCGTCCGCAACGGCCAGGATGAACACACACCCGAATAATGCAAGATACATCGTAACCGGCTGGCCGTGCGAGCGCCATGGATACAGATCTTCACTGCCTTGGCTTGGAAATCGGCGGAGGCGGGCGAACTGAGGGGATGCATTGAGTTCATCTCTGTGACGGTACAAACTGACGAGGTTTAGCGAGCCTAGCAATTAGACGCCGAGTACCTAGGTACGCACCAATTGTAGAAACGGATGAAGGCCCAACATTCGCACGCCCAGACTATAATGCAGCTGACAGAGCCCATCTGCGACAAAACTTCGAGCAGCTGAGACCGGTTAGTGGGTGACTCTCGAGTATATAGCAGTGGACCGGGCCCTAGACGAGATACTTACGCTGGATATCGTGGTATCTGCCGAGTTATGCGGCGATAAGTACAGAAACGGCACCCACATGAAAACCAGAGAGAGGAGCATCGCACGAACAGGAACCTGGTAGTTATTCGTTTTTCCGAAGAACGCAAAAAAGCGCCACCCATCGCCTTGTATCCTTCGCGTCAAGCCGAACAGTGTCCGAGACGCAACGTAGAGGTTGGTGTTCGCCGAGAACACAGCAGTGACGAAGATGATGGCCGTGATCATGTCTGCCAGCCCGGGAATCCCAGACATCACTGCACTGATTACGAAACCAGAGTCCGTCTTGAATTTGCCCCCTTTGTCGCTGGGCGATCCTAGCCAAGACAGTCGCGGGAGGTTCTCGTCGTTCCATTCCACATTCAGACTCATGAGGAATCCAGCAATGAAGTATATTATCCATACCAGGAAACTGGTCCACGTGGCGACGAAGCGGACCGAAATATAGGGCCAACGGCCCTTAAGCACATCTGCCGCCGTGTCTCGAGAGTGACGTTTATCTGGGCGTGCTTCGAGAGCGGTTGCTGCCGTGATATCGACGCCAACATAGGCGAAAGCAGCGATCGAAAAGGCGTAACTGTTCCCGTTAATCTGCAGCACTTCCTGGACAAGTTCAGGAGCTACTCACAATAAAGCAGACGCCCAGTTGTTAACAGCCTCTTCGTCGATTGGGAACATTGGGCGGTGCTTATAGTCTTCATCGTTAGTAAAGCTCGCTCTTGACGGACCAGGGATGCTTACTAAAAGTACCAATATGCCCTCCCTCTCCAGCTATACCTGGTTAATCTGAAAATATCAACTGGTGTAGAAGTGACATACCCCCTACGTTAATAGTGATCATACACGAGATCACAACCAATACTCCCAAGATCTTGATCGAGCCGCCAATGACCTCCGTTAACCCATAGATCTGGCTCATTAGCCAAACATCAACGAATTGCAGAATCAGTTGCATTACCTGCACGCCAAAGCTATTCAAAAGGACAAGGAACAGCGGCACCACGAAAAACATGATTGTCCCCTGAATCGCTTTGCCAGGATCCCAGAAGTCAAGCACTCCAGCGGCGGCGACAATCAAGGCGGCAAAATTGATTGAGTACGTGAACCTATACATGTCAGACCGACTCACTAACCAGGCAAGGCACGCTTGAACCGACCAGTACGCGATTCCAACGGCGGTTCCCAGATCCTCATCGACGAACTTGGCCACGAACTCGACCAGCGCACCAGAGATGGGCCACAGCGCAAGCAATTCGCCCAGACATTGCATGACTGTCCAAGCAAGGAGTCCCATCGCCGTAAATGCAATCAGCACAGCGCCCGGCCCTCCAATGCGCAGAACTGTACCACTCCGTATGTATAGGCCCGCTCCAAGAACTCCACTGAGAGTAATCATCTGACTAGTAGTTAGATGACATGTTTTTATTGAGCCGATTCGGCGGCCTTACAAAGACATGGATTCCTCGAAGTCGCCGTCTAAATGTTTACAGAAGAAATTATCAGTCAATGTTGTCGCATGCTGTGGACGCAGATTACCAACTCCCTTACTTCACGCGATCCCTCTCATGGTTTGTAATAATGATGTCTTCCATATTGTTATCGTCCTGCTCGCCTTGGGCCCCAGGCACACTGTCCGAGAGGCCGGGGGAGCTGGAGCGCATCGAATCCGGCTGCGCGCTGGAGGTTTCAGGCACACGCAAGGTATCACCCAAGCCAGCGGAGGGCTGCCAATCACGCGGCAACCAAGTGAGATCATCGAGCTTGTTGAGCGCATATTCGTCGTTACCGTGGGTGTTATTCGATGCCATCTCTGTCGATCTTGGGCATCGCAGCGGTGGATACGAGAGAAGGGTCCCGACAGATCGTAAGTATTTTTGCGGAGGCTGGCGCAAGTTATGCCTCGGGCGCTAGACGTCAGCACCTAGCTTAAAAATTTCTAATAAATTGCTGTAAAATAAAAGCAAAGCAAGGCTAGACCTGCCTGAGTCCACGTTGAGCGATGCCCCCTCTGCCGATGTGAACAGCCTACCTTGGCCGGGGCTGTGATAGGAGGAAGTTATGGCTGCGACGAGTCCCGAGCAGCGAGGAGATATAAGCGACCCAATCAACCTGCGCGACCCTATCTCGTTCCCCCTCCTTTGCCAGCGTGAACAACGCACCTGATGGGTCAGGGCTGCAGAGCCTCTTGCTCTGTTGCCTTGGGGCCCTCGTATAATATCAGGATTCAGGAGATGGTCGTATAACCATCCTTTGATGCATTGCATCCGCGACGGGAGCGTCTAGTACCCACGTTGTACTTTATTCTTATATATAGTATTTTGACGGTTAACGCATGTCACGTTTCAGTCGGACTGGAAGCTGGCGGTCTATTATATCGTTGTCGCCTCCGTCGACATCGGCGACGCCGTCCACTATGTGTCGGCGACAAGACGCCTCGGCGCATTATCTCACGAGAACGAAGCTGCAGGGTTTCCTCGAACGAAGGTTTCCTACACACCCTGGCCTAAATTTTCATATCCGCGTAAGCCCCAATAGCCCGTTGTTTTGCTGATCCTACTGACGCCCGGTCCTGGTCCAGCTGTACGAAGATGTCTGGTCGTTCGACGCGCCTGAAGAAGTAACAGAGGTACGGGATATGGCCGTATGATCGATCCACCACATTCCCAATCTAACATCTCATAGGAAGAATTGGAGTGAGTAAGCAGTGCCCGGCCGTTGGCAGAGCACGAGCTGGGGCTGGGGCTATGACGGTGGCTGAGAATAGACTGACCGTCTCCTAGGGCGATCTCTGAATAAGCCAGAACCTGCACCGCAAACTTTAGTGGAAGGCTGACTTTCGGCGGCAGATGGAGGGAAGGCTGAACATATTGACCCAATCATTGTCTTTTCTTTCGCATTTTGCTGTGTTTGCTTTTGTCTATGGCGCGTGTTCTTGTGGTGTGGCGCTATCCTGTCTCCGTTCATTTTCAGACTCAGATCACTCAAGGCACACTTTTTTCTCTTCCTGGTATAAGTTCTCATAAATCAAAGATCGCCTGAAATTTTGCCGTCGATCTATATCTGCAATAGCGACGATGACAAACATGGAGCTTGATACGATGACTCCATCGTATGCACCCGCTATAGAGGGGTTCCCAGACAATCTCCTAAGGTCGGATATTATCGACTTATACTCCCTCGTTCCATACACCGAGGATTGTCAATCCCGCGCAGAGGCACGGAGATGTTTTAGCCTGTCTGAGTCGCTTTGCCAGGTGACTTGGACCGATGTCGACTCTGGGGACCTAGGTAGGCATCATCTCAGCCAATGCTGTATGGCCAATTATTGACCAGATGAGGGGTAGTGACCGAGAGAACACTGAGCTCACTTGCCGAACTCCGGGGATATAGGAGTCTTCATAGCACTCAGAGAGGAGGAAGGGCGCTGAGGTTTCTGTAGGTCATCCATCAGTGCAAGTAGGTCGTTGCTAACCGACCAGATCTATCAACCAGCGCAACTCTTGGAGGCCGCTGAATGTCACTCGCATGATGTTTGATGAGATTGTTGATATCGTTGGCGCGTCGTCAAACTTATTCGAACTGCCATTGTCCTTTTTCCAAAAGACGATTGCAGTAGAAGAGGGCTTCACCAGCGCCCCAGTGCTTAGGCTCAGCGCCGAATCAATCGGTAGGTGCCGGTTTCGTGCAGCTACAAAAGCGTTCAAACTAATCGAAGAAAGAAATCATCTACATTATCAAGTATGCTTTTGATAAATCACCCGTCGATAAGGGGAGAGATCCTTGGGTACTACGACAAACAGGCGTATATCACAAATATGAATTCGCGACGAAAAACAGTACCTGGCTCTTCTTAAATCCAACCACAGAGTGCAAATTTCAAGACCGTCTCAAGCGCTGTCTTTTATCACCAGCCGAGCGGTCGACGCTGCAGCGCAATCCCCTCCTCATCCACAGCATGCTCTTTGGTACCTTCTTTCCTGCTTGGAGAGAGTACCTAAGGCACCTAGAAGGCCGCATGCTTCCAATTGTAGGTTGCCTTCCTCTAATACCACCATCTAGCTTTGCTGATGATCAAGGCCAATATCACGGTGACAGCCGAAATTGACAAACCATTGCGTGTCAACCACGAATCGCTAACTGCAGTTCGCAATACTGAGAACCGATGTTTAGCCATGCAGCCGATCTTCCGGTCGCTTGACAAGACCTTTGATGTCTTGCACCAGGCCAATGCAGCTCTGGGTGAATGCGGGGAGATCGAGAAACACGACTTGCAGATGATGAAACAGTTGCTCAACAACTATTCCGCCACAGTAAACTCGTACGGCCAGGCGGCGTGGTCACTGCAGAGCCGCACCTCAAGGATTGCGGCGCATATTACAGACACGCTATCGTTCAAGGATGCATACATCTCAAAACGGCAGACCGAGTTCATGTTGCGCGACTCCACCACGGTCCGAGTCATAACTGTTGTTACGCTCGTATATCTCCCGGCAACCTTTATGGCAGTAAGTGGCGGCGATACTATATGGTAAGCCAAGCACTAACTTGTTTAGACCCTCCTTGGAATGAATTCATTCTTTGAGATGGACGAAAGTCGTCATATTGTTGTATCCCCGCAGTTCTGGATCTACATCGTTTGCTCGGTGCCTCTCACAGCGGCAACTCTTTGCTACTGGTGGTACTTCCAAAAGGCCAAGCAGCGTACTGAGCGATCAACAACGGAAGCAATGATGGTTTGAGCTCTCCAGGTAGGGCAGAGTCTAGATTGCATAGCGGTAGGCAGGAATGGGTGTGCTTTTGGTGTCTCTATCTTGCTTTGACGAGAGGATCCGGTGGCGGAAAATGCATCGGCTGGATTATAGATTGTAGTTGGTACTCAGATTTCAACCCTCAGCACTGACATCCATATCAAAGAATGCTCCAGAGGAACTGGCGATCAGCAGCTTCAAATGTCCATTTGCATCTCTTCTGACCGCGGCATCATCGAGGGCGGGAGTATATGATAGACGGTTTATCTTCGCGATCCCAATAAACTTGGATTTATCCAGGGCTTGAAGAGGTAATAAGTATGCTCTCAGCCCGTTGTTCTTGCCGATGAGAACTAAGGTGTGTCCATCATCGCAGACAAACATACTATCCACGTCAACGTTGAGTCTTCGATCATTGTACGTGTGCCTCGCCAGATTAACGTGCAGGATGCGACGGTGGTCAGATACCATGGCTAAACAAGGCTCTGTAGCTTTCGTCACGAAGAGGCAGCACGTAGTGAAGAGGTTTCGGAAAGCCCAGGGTTCCTAGCATTAAAGTCAGTTCGGTGGTGAGCAAATTATTGGGTTAGCTCTCCTACCGCAATTTCCACTGAGAAGTCTTTGTTGCATCTGCCACTATAAGTCTCCCAGGCCCTGATGGAGAACCGTGAACCTTCTTGTTTGACCATTACGAGAAATTTCCCGTCTGGTGTAAAATTTAAAAACCGCATCTGGGCCGCCGAACCGACTGAGACCCTGTCAAAAATCAGATTGGCGGCCGTGGTGATTGACATCAGGGAACTGTCTGAGACAGAGTTGGAGCGGCTAGTGCGCGGCATAGAGTAGGTGTTTCTGTCAACATCAGTCTCTTTTCCTTAAGCCGTCCCAGGGCCAGACAGGGCTCACCCTTCCTCTGCGGTGTCCATCAGGTGTTGGGTATAGGCAAGGTAGATCCTGCATTCGGACTCAGACCCTCTTGGCCTGTCCGTAATGATAAATGCCGTGAGAGCACCATCTGATGACATTGCAACTCGTTTGATAGAGCCCATGTGGTCGTACGAGACTCTCACACCATCACCTACACGAGAGGACGAGGATGGTGTCTCAACGTCATAAATGACACACTAGAAGAGTTAGCAGAAGATAACAGTAGAAACGACAATGGGATTACCTGAAAAGAGTCCCCCTCTAGGCTGTTACAAATGGCGTTTGAGCTGACTGCATATGATCTAATAGTCCCGTCCTGTATTCGAAGAAGCTGAGGCTCTGGAATGCCCGACCCGTGATCCAGGGCAGCCATGATCCTAGACACCGTCCAAACCAGGATCCTCTGCGGTGAAAAGAAAACGAGGTAGTCGCCATCTGCCGGGGAGAATCTAAATCCGAAGCCGTTCGTCCCGAGGTTGTAGTGAAAGCTTTGCAGTCGAGACCTTGTGGACTCCGAGGTTCTATGTTTCAGCCAGGACAGCACACGGTCTGGGAACGAGGCGTGACCTGGATGGTCCTGTGGAAATGTGGGGGAACGTGGAGTAGCTTCTTGGGTGAAGGTAGAATGGATTCTTTTTAGGGAGAGTTCGACGTCTTTCGCAGAAGCCCGTTGGCGTCGGATGGGGTGCAAAACTTTGCTTTGCAGGTAGTCGAGCGACTCTCGGATCATTTGCGACTCCTTTTCGTCCCCCGCTGCGCTCCTCCTCAGGTAATCAAACCAGGAAATTACCGCAGGCGCGACCCGCGGAGTTGAGTTCCTGGGCTTGATGTAAAAATAGTCACCTTCTTCTCGCTCGCCACGTTTGAGAGTAAATTTAGTCACACCCCTGGTCCCATGGAGTATATACGTTATGACCAACGAGAAAATGCAACCAAAGGACCAGACATCGCTATGAGTGGTGACCCTATCATGCGGTGTAGCACATTCGGGCGGGAGATAGATCCCTTCCACTCCCGGCGCAAGACTCGAGTATTCATTGTTTCTCACTCGAGTCAAACCAAAGTCCGTAATCTTCCATATTTCTTTCTCGGGGTTAAAGGCATCAAAGACCAGCACATTGCTTGGTTTCAAGTCAAGATGCAGACAAACCTTGCCACCTGACCCTCCATGGAGGAATGCCAACGCCCCGGCTAACGCGACCCCTCGTTTGTACACGATAGCTTTCTCCTCCAATGTTATAGGACCCGGTCGGTCGCCATCATGTTTGCCGCTCAGGTATTGCTGCAGGTCACAGGTCGCCAAGGGGAAGAAAAGACTATTGATGTCGTGGTATTGCAGAATTGCCAGAACCATCACCAGATGATCATGCTTTTGAGGCTGTTCCATGATCTCTTTCAGCGCATCCAGTTCGACTGTGAAGGATTGGTGTCTTCTAAAATCCTTTCGCGCTATCCATTCTGGCTCGATGTTTCCTGTCCGGTCACCTGTCAGCCGGAGATGGCGCCGTTCAATTTTGACCTTATAGACCTCGCCAAAAGCTCCGGCTCCTATCCTCTCCTGCTTCTTGTACGGCAGAGGACATTGGGATCGGTAATCCTGGTAGACAATATCCCCTTCCCTTCGTAATGTTATCGCGCAGAACTGAAACTGGGTGTCGAAAAACTCATTAGCAAAACCATGGAAGAAGGACTCGGCGTCGGTAAGAGATATTGGGAGGCTCTCGTCGGTGAGCTTTGGGGAATGGCGGAAGTCGTTATCGTGGATAATGAGGTCAAGAAATTGTCGCAGAATGTCTACGTCGCCCGAGACACGGATACGAACAACAACAGCAAGGACCTTGCTGAGACTGCGGAGGACACGACGTACTAACTCCGGTACAAGGTCGCGATCGCTGCTTAAACCGCCGGTCGGGATTATAATTCGGAATAGTTCTTCAAGGCCTTGTTGGTTCACCCAAAATACATCTCTGGCCGTCCCATTCGGATAAAAGGGTCGAGCCTCGTAGTTTCTCTCACGAAACCTCAGAAGCTGGTTCGAGAAGTCCTCACAAATCTGGTCTATTCGCTCCATCTCCACCTTCGCAGAAGCGGCTCGGAATGACCTGGCGGTGCACGGAACGAAGATAAGCGGGAAGATCGCAGAAAGCAGTCATCCTTTCAATCCAAGAGAGGCAGCTGAGATGAGTCTAAACCGCCACGTTAGGGACGAAAATCGGTTAGTCCAGGAAGACCATCGTACCTTCTCCTAGTAGCCACCAACTCTCCAGAGTCAACGTCAGAACATGACAAGAGTCGAGGCTTTCACAGGTGGAGATAAGGGGTCAGTCCCTTCCGCCATCGACATAACTGGGCCACCTCTAGGACCGCGGGGGCAATTTCACCTGCATAGCAGCCAAACTAATTTGAACACGAGCGCGTCACCCAACGGCCAATGGGAGCACTTCTAGGTATGAAAGTTCTCAAGAGCGGCAACACGATGCACATTTCCCCGGTTTTCTTTGATAGGCTGAACGGGACGGTCTTAGACGGTGCCATGCAAGCGTGGCTGTGTTAGACGAGGCTGGACTCGGAGCCGACCTTGAGCTCGGAGCAAGAGGCTCTTAAATGCCATGTGGGCGTCGATAACGTATTGTAATCTCGTAACTGATCAAGTAGGCATTGTAAGCTGGCCTTGAGGAAGCAGGGCTTGATCAAATGGAGAGAGGTCGAACTGCTAAGGCGTGAAGCTGATTCTCCCCAAGGTAGCGCGTCACGTGCTCCTTGTTCAACACAGCTCTTCGAATCTATCCGACTAACAATGCTACGGTGTCTCGGTCATTCAGAACTTCACATGTTTCTCCCTGATCGATTAAAAGCTCTACTAAAAATATTTCCTATTTTAGGTTTGGCATGCCTCTAGAACTGAAAAATGGACATACCGCGAGGCGATAACATATATATCTGGAGGGCGAGAGCAGACACCATCAGCTGCTGGCAACAAAGGTTTGCTTCTCGTTCAAAATATTTATCATCCCGCCAACGACTACGCGACGGTTGCGCTCAAAAGGCAAAATGGTCAATGATGGATGATTGTCTAGCATATCTTCCCCGCAGGCAACTCGTCGGCACTCGGATAACTTCATCTGGAGACCCCGCATCTCATGGCGATCCTCAACGCAGCCGACAAGAATAAAGATTCCGGTCTAGAATGCTAGCAGCGCGAACTCTGACGGTTATCTAAACTATCATCGCGATGTCCGATCTTCCAACCTTCCGCAACCTCACCCTCTCCCGCTACGGGAATGTCTTCATCATTACCATGCAGAAGCCGCCCGAGAACCGGCTGAACACATGGTATTGCCAGGAGCTTATCCGCGCATTCCGAACAGTCGAGAAGATTCTTGGGCCTGACAGTGAAGGCGCTGTAATCACGCGCGGGAGCGATGCGAAGTTTTGGTGTACCGGGCTGGAACTCGATGAGTCGGACACCAACCCGTTCGCCAATTCGGACGGGTTCTATCCGGTGCGTATCTTCATCCTGGACCCGAGAGGCAAGGCTGAGATTTTCTGCTTCATGAATAATAGCTAGTGCATACAGTCCTCGACTTCCCGTTTCCCACAATTGCCCTGCTTACCGGCCACACCTTCGGCGGTGCCTGCCCCTTTGCATTGGCACACGACTACCGCATCATGAACTCCAAGCGCGGCTTCTTCTCTATGCCCCCAGTAAATCTTGGGCTGCACTTTGACGGGATTGGCTCGCTACCGCGGTTGAAGCTGCGTCCCGACATCGCCGCAAAGATGCTCCTCGAGGCGCATCGGTGGACGGGGGAGGAGGCATTGAGGGATGGTATTGTGCATGCTATTGCCGACCCAGACGAGATGCTCGACGTTGCACTGGAGATGGGAAGGAAGTGGGCGCCGAAAGCAAAGATGGGGTGCGTACATATCCTATACCTAATCGCTTAAGGTGTGCTAAACTAAGGACTGGTGATAGGGTCTATGCGGCGCTTCGAGCGGAGCTCTGGGGCGAGGCGATTCGCAAGTTTCAGCAAATCAGCTATGTTCATGGTCGATTGACAAGTACTCCAGCGAAAGCGAAGATATAGTGTACTCAAAGAATACTTCTACTACTTGCGGCTGCGGTCTCGCGAACGACGGAAGCAGCCAAAGATATACTCGTACTCTATCTTACTACCAATAACTCTTATAAAACTCATGCACTGAGCAATTGACAATATACCAATTATAACTTCGACTTAGGCTGCATCTTTTGTGGATCCCAGACTTGCACCTCCTCCAACCCTCGCCATCCATCAGGGAAATATCTTGGCCCCAGCACCTTCTTCTGTACCTTTCCCGTCGCTCCTTTGGGAATCTCGCCCCCCGCTACCCTCAAGACAGTCGGCATCTTATAACCCGCTAGCACCCCCCTTAGATCCCCCCTCAGCTTCTCTAGAGACAACCCGCTTGCTCTGTGTTCATCTTTTAGCGTAACAACGGCCGCAACCCGTTGCCCAAACTCCTCGTCCTCGACGCCGACAATCATCACCTCAGAGACATAATCAAGGCCTAGTATCTCCCGCTCAATATCAAGAGCCGAGATTTTGTACCCGCCACTCTTGATAATGTCAAGCGAAGCCCGCCCCTGAATAAAGTAGCTCTCCCCCATGCAGGATGCGATATCACCTGTCTTAAAATACCCATCCTTGTCATGTGCCTTTGATGTTGCGTTTGTATCATGGAGGTACTTGGAAAACATATTGGGCCCCTTCACCAAGATCTCTCCTTCATCTGATAACCTCAAATCAACCCCCGGAGACACCCTTCCGACGCTGTTTGCCGGTGATGACCCATCGAGATCAGCTTTCAGAGTAGTATGGAATTCTGTCCCACCATACCGTGTCAATATCATCTTTCCGTCTAAGATTCTCGTCCAGAATTCTTGGATTGGTCTTGGGAGCGCCGAAGTCCCACATAGAAAGACCCTTATTCTCCTGACCCCGGCAATATACTGCTCTTGCTCTATGCTCGGTAAAGGGGAAATGTGTATTTCGAAGTACCGCTTAAGACGCGTATATATCGTAGGCACGCCAGAGAACACACTCAACGCCTTGGCCCCAGTTGGGTTGGCGTTTTGTCTAAACCGCTCCCACGTCCATTCCGGGTCAAATCCTCCACTGCGAAACTCAATGCATCCCCCAACCACCAAAAACGGAAGAAACGTCACCCCTATCCCGGTCGCATGGTGAACTGGTAACATGTGCAGAACTGTATCCGATTCCGTGAGTCGGTAGTGATCCGCCACGTCCTCGGCGGCAGAGGTGATGTAGCTTCTTCGCTGGACGGCGCCCTTGGGTGGTCCAGTGGTACCGCTTGTGAAGATCACCAAAGCGGCCATGTTCATGTTTGGAACTGGATCTGAGGAGATTGTTATGCTGGACGGGGGCAGGGAGTCGGACTGTAGGTACTGGGAAGTTACTAAATGAGGGAGTTCAGTGGCTGGATTTGAGGCCACAATAGATTGGATTATGCCATGTGCCAGGGGCACTACTTCACTCGTCGATATCACAGCAACGCATTGAGCCCGGGTAACGAGTGATTTTGCTTCTTGCACGGGGAGAGCGGGTGCTAGACGCAAGTCAGACATCGACCGTTTCTGAAGTAAGTATGGCTTAGGGCTGACATACTTATTGGCACCACGGCAGCTCCCAGCGCCAGGATAGCCGTGAAAGCCATGGTGTACTCATATCCACCCGGCGCAATCACCGCGACAAACACCTCATGGTCATTGTTTAAATCCCTCAGCGTCTCTGGACGGAGACGACCTCTCAGTGCGCGCCGCAGGGCAAGCGCGTCAGTCAGCAGTTGGGTATAGCCCTTTTCCACACCAGCATGCACATCGCGAATTGAGATAGTCGGCGGTCGACGATGGGCATAGCGGAGGAGTTTCTCAAAGAAAGGGAGGTTTGGGAGGACAGTGTCTCCCTTGTGCAGTGGGACAGTTAGGGTTCTGTCGCCGGGAGTGGCGAGCTTGCCAGCCATTGCAGCAGGGTGCCTAGAACGAATATCGCTCCGGATCGGACACGCGCAGCAATATTATAGCTCTCGCACATGGCATTTCTACCCCGCACGATCTCTCTGATTACCCAGGCTAGGGTAGAGAATGCTGGGGTGCGAGAGGCGGAACCCCGCCGGTTACTCGTCGGCGTTTTGTATAAGCCTCCTCGGGTATATCAGAGGTGGGGAAGGGGGATTTATACTGGCAGTACAAGCAACAGCTGCATCACATCAAGTGGTAGGGGCCCAATTGGATATTCCACACCTGCGCCATTATTCGCCATGCCAGATTTTACAGATTCCCTTCTCCCAGCCGAACCAAGTGGCGCCTCTGTCCTGGCATCCGAGAGAGCGCGCTCTAACCTCTCTATTGACGAACTCTCGACTCACCTTCACTCTCACGATGGCTTCCTTGCCCTACAAGACAAAGTACTCCCTATTCTTCAATCGGAACCACTCTTGAACAAGTCGACGCAGCATAACCTCTCTCGCCCGGACCGATTCAAGCTCGCGCTCGCCCGCGCGAAACTCGTTCGTCGCCTCGCAGACAAACATGGCTGGACACCCGCCGAGCACGAGATGGCCGAGTACTTGGTGGACGAGGTCAGCCCGTACATGCTGCATATGGGGATGTTCATCACGACGATCCAGGAACAGGGGAGTGACGAGCAGCGACAGGAATGGTTACCGAAGATAGAGAAGTGGGAGATAATCGGGGCCTATGCACAGACTGAGTTGGGACATGGGAGTAATGTCCGTGGACTTGAGACTCAGGCGAGATGGGATGGAACAAGGAAAGGGTTTGTGCTGCATAGTCCAACCCTCACTGCCAGTAAATGGTGGAACGGGACGCTCGGCCGGACAGCGAACCATGCGGTTGTGGTTGCACAGCTGATGCTTCCTGACCCTGTCCAGACCTCAGAAGGAGATTCTGGAGATCAGCGAGGGACGAAATATATCTCGTATGGACCTCATCCCTTCATTGTCCAAGTGAGAGATATGAAAACACACCAGCCCTTTGAGGGCATTGTTATTGGCGACATCGGGCCAAAATATGGGTACGCGACAATGGACAATGCATACATGCTGTTTAATAATTTCAGGTAATGATTAGTCCTTAGAGCAACTCATGTTATAAACTTGACGGAAACTGATAGGATTAGGATCCCCCACTCCGCGCTGCTCTCGCGATACTGCTCGGTCAACCCCGAAACAGGCCGCTATTCAAAACCGTCTCAACCCACTCTCGTCTACGGGACGCTTACATACATGCGCTCAAAAATAGTCCAGCATGCTCGGCTTGTGCTGGCCCGCGCCGTGACAGTAGCAGTTCGATATACGGCCATCCGCCGGCAATTCAAGGATCGCGACGACGCTTCCAAGAATAGCCCTGAATTGCCGGTCCTCGACTATCCAACTGTGCAGATACGCATCCTGCCTCTTCTCGCCACGGCATTCGCACTGCACTACACGGGTTTGGCAATGCAGAATGTGTACTCTCGTACTCGGAGGCAGATTGAATCGGGAGATTTTAGTTCTCTTGCATACATGCATAGTATGTCTTCTGGGCTCAAAAGCCTATGCACAACTCTTGCAGCAGACGGTATCGAGACCTGTCGACGGGCACTCGGGGGTCATGGATACGGCGGTGGGAGCGGGCTTGTGCAGTTGAATGCAGACTACTTATCCAAGGTTACAGTCGAGGGGGACAACTGGATGATTACGCAGCAGACAGCGGCCTATCTGATAAAAAAGATGGGCTCTGTTGTTTCTGCATCAGTGGCAAAGGTGGAAAAAGACGAAATTGATGTACAGTTTACGACGTATTTCCCCAAAATACAGGGAGGAGAGACCGACAGAGGTGACCGGCAATGTGATTATGATATCCTGCGGAATGATGGCGACCTGGTCCAGGCTTTCCAGCATAGGGCTACCGCTCTCGTGAGTATCACTATGCATGCCGAGTACAGCATGCCGAGCTACAGTAACACGAGACTTAGGCCTACGATGTCTACCGAGAGCGCGTGGTGAGAAAAAGAGGATGGACATCCATCATGACACAATTACACAGACTGAGCAAAGGTACTGAATCTCTCCTCGTTGAGCAGGAACTAACATCCTCAGCACAATCACAATCCATCCTTGTAACGCAGTTTTACAACGCCCTCAGCTCAGACACGGAGCTGTCTGCGGCGGTTAAAGATGTCCTCTGGGATCTCTACCGCCTCTTTTCTCTCTCCACATTAGAGACTGAAAAATATGAGTGTACGTTCCGCTATATGCTGCAAAAAATGCAGCTCATTGCGTAAACTAACGTTAGATAGTCTTTTCACACAACGCCGCATCGAAACACGACCTCGACGCAGTCTTGGAACGCATCAATGAGTTAACGTCCCGTATACGCCCACATGCTGTCCGATTAGTGGACGCATGGCAGATCCCAGACTATCTGCTAGACAGGTGAATTGCCATCCAGAGCTCTATTTTACTCAGAGTTAAAACGGCTGACTGCGGTTTTAGTGCTCTTGGCCGCTACGATGGCCGGGTCTACGAAGACTTGTTCCACCGCGCTCATCGTGTTAATCCCCTGAACAAGACCACAGTCAACCCAAATTACTGGGAGGATGAAATTGTGAAAAATCAAGGGCCAGGAGGAGAGGATATGTGGAGTATACTTGCGAAACTCTAGCAGTTCTAGATAACTCAGGAATGCGAGGATTACGCAAGGACACTTTGCCCACAGGTCACACCAAGCTTAAAGCAACATTTAAGAAGAAAATGCATGCCGGAATAGACGAGAAAAGACGAAGGACCGACTCTGCCTGCCAACCCAATAACAGTAAACTTCCTTTATTCTAGTGGTTGCTGATTTAAGGACCCTTTGTGCCACGCAAACAAACTTCTTATACAGCCCTGGTGCTAATGAGCTCCAATAGGTAGGAATAAGCTCAGCAACTAGACCACGAACACCTGCTTGCTGACCCTATGATTGAAACGCGTGGGAAGAATGCGATGTAAAACTGTGGCAGAGAGACTGATCCATCCCTAAGCTTTGGGCTCGAGACACTAAGTGTAGATCGCCTTAAGGAAAATGATCAGCCGAGGTTAAATAATATGCAGGATACGCGTCTCCGAGCGTGAACCAACTACTGGCGGAAAATAGCGCCATGGCAGGAAGGCTGATTAGGATTTGTGCAGTGGGGGAGTTGGGAACCGTAATGATAGCGTTCTACCGAGTAGGTATCACTAATATCGATATCCTTTTACCAGACGGACAAGGGGAGTCGGCTGAGCTTCGGACGTAAGGCTGACTCTGATTGGGGGGCCGTCCAGGCGCTGCCTTTTATACCTGAGTAGGTAGGTGAGCCCGCTCTCTCAGAGACTCTGCTTAACGCCTTGCTGGGCCCTTTGGTGGGGAGCCGGCCGAGACTCCTTGGACGTTTCTCCAGTGTGTCTCATTAGTACAGTACGTACATTGACAACTGCAGATCTCGCAACCTGATCAACAACGCTATAGCACAACTACCCCTTCTTCAGATTTCAGCACAGGATTACAGACGACACTCACAATGGCAGTCTCGGCAGATGACCGCTTAGAATGGAAGCTTACCCAGCCTGGACTCTGGGAGCGGGATATCGATGAGGTGGAGGAGTTTTATGCATCGCTGGCAAAGGCCTATGAAAGAACAGGCAGGGTCTTCTTTGCTATGACCGGGTTTATCTCTTTCTCAGTCCCGGTCCAGCCAGGCACTGCGTTGCAGAAAGTTGAGAAAAGGGCCGAGGAAGCGCTGAAGAGTGCCTGGATCCGTCTTCGATACAACCATCCTACCATTGCTTCCAGGGTGCTGTATGACCCGGCCCAGCGAAGGTACAAGAAGGTCTACGAGACCATTATAGACGATGCATCGCAACACCAGTGGGTAGATGAGACCTTTCAGGTTGTGTCAGAGAGGATGTCCGGGCTGGATTGGTGCAACGCCGACCCCCCGGTGCCCGCGCTGCCAACGCTGTTTCTCATCAGGGCTCCAGCCACAGACGACCGGGTCTTCCGCGCTGATCTGGTCCTCCGCGCGCATCACGACGTGATTGATGGGGTAGGGACTTTGCTGCTCTTCCACAACCTCTTTACTCTGGCCGCCGAGGCGTACGGGCAGGTCAGCTACGAGTTGCCGCAATTTGGGGACGAGTGGTTGAACCTCAGCCCGCCGCTGCGTAGGGCCGCCGAGATACCGGATGTCCTCTCGCCCGAGCATGAAGAAGTCTTGCGCGAGATTCTCGAGTACAATTCTGGGGTCAAGGGAGAGGTTGAAATAGCAAGCCCGCCATTCCAGCGGCACATTGCCCTCCCCGGGAAGCATCAACGTGTTGCAATCACATTATCTGAAAGCAATACAGCGAGACTGTTGACCAAGTGTCGCACGCTTGGGCTGAGCATTACGCACGCCTACCATGCTTCCATTGCGCTGACGGTTGGGGCCCTGACGGTTGGGGCCCTTCAAGAACGCAAAGAGACAGAGCGTACGCTGCGGTATATCAGTTACTGCCTGATCAACGAGCGTCATCACTGCAAGGATCCCTACAGCACATCCGCACATCCGGCGTCAGTGTACCACTCCGTGTCTGGGAGATGTCTCGCCATCGACCTCACTGGCCCTGCATTAGGGGCCCCCAGCACAACTCCGAAGATCGAGGATATCTTCCTTCCCATCGCGGAGCACGTCCGCGACTACTACCTGGAGATCCGAAATAACGAAGAGCACATCAAGCTTGTGCCGGCCTACTGGGCAATGTCAATACTCCCATACCCGGAAAGCGAACCGCCTGCGATCCCACCGCGCAATGAGACCCCTTCTGCCTCTATTTCCAGTATGGGTGTGCTGGACAAGGTCATCCGGCACCAGTACGGAAGCTTTAGTGTGGAAAATCCATGGGTGACCGGGGAGGAGCTAGGCACGGGACTCGGACTGTTCTTGGGTACGTGGAAAGGGAGACTGACCCTTAGTGCAGCATACAATGAGGCCTGGCACGGAAGGGAGGAGGTACTGGATGTCTTGAATCGATGCAATAAGATCGTCCTTCAGGGACTGGGCCTTTGACAGATAAAGGTGGTCTTGTACATAGTGCAGAGCGGAGGTGTGCGCTTCACTCCGTACTTATGTACATATCAGGATCTTCACTACGGGGGTATCGGCTGGGCTACCTAACCCCTGCACTACAAAGAATTGGCAATGCACGAGCTTTATCAAATCTTCTCCCTAAGCTTTGGAAATAGACGCTAGAAGAGGCTAGACCTGCGCATAGGGCTTGGAGGGTTTGGTCGACTAGAGGTAGACCTTTTAATATCACATAGGCTAGGGAGATCATATTTGCTTCGAACTGTGTAGCGTGGTCCATAACCACAGCGTCCGCTCTGACCAGCAATAAGCCCTACCTTAGAGACTCGGACTGAACAACTACTTAATTAGACTGCCGACATACGAAGTCAGAATAGATGATGGTCCGTATAAGATAACGGTCTGTCGTAAAGGCAATACAAGGCAATACCGGACAGCCTAGAGAGCAAACTTGGACTTTATTTGCAGGGGACCTACCCGCCCTAGGAGAACGTTCTAACACCCTGTCCAGCATGTACAGGGCTATTATTGCCCTAGGCATGGGTTTATAGTTTCCAAGCACGTCTTGATTTTGGCTTCGATTGTTGTGACCACCCGTCGTGGCCTAGTAATCACGTAATATTTTGTTCGACGAGCTTTTGACAAGTGCAATCAAAAGACATGTCACGGAACAAGACGCCCGCGGCCTTTTCGAAAACTATTTCCCTATGAATTCAGATTCACTAAGCACTAGGATTGAGATCTCATGTAAACAAATGCCGTTCAAGGGTGGCAGTGCTTGTTACAGGTGTAGCCGTGGCTGCACCCACGTACACCGCCTTACGTTGTACGTGGTCTTCAGTCAAACGTAAATTTCAGTCATACGAACAATTTTGAATTTCTACCTCTTTTTATAGAAAATAACTGGTTCATCCAAAACAGTAATATCCTGCCGTGGTAAATATGCCCTGCGCTTTCACTTAGGGGCAAGTCTGGCTCGTTAGGGCTCCTGTGTAGGGGCTCAGCCCCTAAAGGGACTTGCTCCTTCCGAGCTCGATTCTCAACCCGCTTTGCCTCTCGTTCTTTATCAACAGCAATATGACGTTGGTATGCTTGACTGTGACTTCTCCAAATATTTTAGGGATGGTCTTCGACTAGTATTCTTTTTTTTGGTTGCCGGCAAAAGATGAGTGTGATAATCAGACTTAAGTTGCGCGGCAAGCTCGGCTGTTTGAATTGAACTGTGGAACACCCGATCAAGCCGACGTATAAAGCTTTTGTCAAGATTTGGGCTTTCCTGAATAAAATCTTGAGCCTTGTCAATGCTTCGTCTAAGCGTACGAATGGTTTGAGGTGGTGAATTTGTTGAACTTGATGGTGGTGGTGGTGTATTAGTATCAAATATCTGAAGCTCTGGAGCTGGTTCACGTTCTGCCTCAAGTTTATAAAGGATAATCTGGGGACGTAAAGGGAAGATGCCTCATTTAGCAAATAAATCACGGATTGTCTTTTTGGTAAATGCATCTTCACGTGCCTTTGGGACTTGTTCAAGGAAGTCAGCTTTATCTGTTGTAGAGCCACCCCACTCCGCGATGTGGTTGTTGTTGGTTTTATAGTGGAATTTGTATGACTGAAAAACTTGACCATCAAGGGGCTGAATAAAATAGGTTGTCTTTGGGATAAAGCAGAAAGGAATGATTTGATTATCATGACAATATGCAATAAATTCATATGTAAGATGTGAGCCATGGCAGTCAAAGAGAAGTAGCCAATGTTGGCCTTGTTGAACCTTGCTTTTTGTAGATGTATTAAAATGCTGAAGCCACTGAAAGGCAATATGATCATTTGTATAGCCTGTTTCAGAAAGCGTTGATCTTCCACTGTGATGGAATCTTTGTAGATTCGTACCACTTCTGAAGATGGTATTTGCCGCCAAAAATGAAGTAGGGTGGTATAGCACTGCCATCCGCGCAAATACACTCAATTACTGTGACTGATTCACGTCCTTCATGACTTGGATTGCCTCGAGCTGCTCGTTCTGGATAGCGCGTAACAACCTTTCAAGGTCTGCCTTGGCCAAGTTGGAAACCTGTTTCATCAAAGTTGTAGATATTATATAAAGGTATATCTCACATTGCAATCTCAAGCCGATCAAACCAGGTAGTTTGTAATCCAATGTCAACTGAATCAAGCCGTTTTTTATCAATTGGCTTCTGTTTAATGAGCTGGTGTGGCTTTGGAAGACGTGATATAAAGTAATATACCCGTGCATTACCCACACGCGTAGCATATTCGCCTTCAGGGGTATTGCGAAGCAAAATTTGATTTGCACAACCCTCAATCATCTTTGGGGTAGATGAAATGCCGTAATCATCAATTTGATAGATCCACTGTATAATGGCCTCCTCCTAAGTATCATAAAGTGTTTTGTGAGTGGCCTTTCGAGCTGACAAAGCTGGTCAGCCTTCAAGTCGAGCTCGAAGCAGTGATTGAGAGACACCATACTGACGCACCAACGCAGAGATATTTGGTTTTTTGATGCGTTTAGCTACTTCACAGGCATGTAGGATTCGATCCTCCTTAGTTTTAGGAGACTCGGGCAAGTGGTTGGTGGTGCTGTAGGAATATAAAATAAATTGTTCGTATGACTGAAATTTACGTTTGACTGAAGACCACGTACAACGCAAGGCGGTGTACGAGGGTGCAGCCACGGCTAGGAGGAAGATATGCCAATGCAAGACCCCTGCCAATAATACCTGCAATAAGACTCCCTCGGTTGCCGCGGGGTCGAGACCGTCGCTAATGCTTCTTAATCAGAAGCTGGGCTGCAAGAGACAGTCAGATTTTTGATAACTGCATCTAAACTCAGAGTAACCATTCTTCCCTCCCCCCCGCCTCAGGGGAACTAATCGCTAGCATGGAAGCCGCAGCTTTCGCCCAAGCAGCGGCAGCGCTGGCCAGCATGTTCCTGGAGATTGTCTCCACCACGAAACAAGTCATTGAGACCATGAAAGGTGCACGCGCTGCTCTCGTGGAACTGTTCACTCGTGCCGAGCGCATCCGTCTGAACCTCGAACTCTTCCGCTCGCTCACCTACCGACTGTCGGACCCCATGGAGAGAACTGCGGCCATCTCGTTCAACGAGAGTTCATACCGGCAGACCGCGAATGAAGTCCTTGAGCTTGTGCATAAAGTGGCGGATTCGGGGAAGCGCAGCGATCTCATGATGAGAGTCAACTGGCTATTCTACAGATCAGACGTTGCGGCGCTGGTGAAGAAACTAGAAGATAGAGAGAGAGATCTCGGGCTAGTCCTGACGTTCATTGCTGCGTGGGTCCTCATACCACTTCTCGTATAGCTTTAGCCCATTGTGTTTGCTGAGAGCCCGTCAGGCAATCAAGTGTCGTTACTGAGGGCGAAGTCCATGCACTGAGGACCAAGGTCGACGAGCGCACGAGGATCAGCAGTGCATCTGACACTAGTCCCTACGGAGAAACCACTCAGCCGGTTGACCGGGTGAATGAGGATCCGCCCGAGTATGAAGAGTTCGTCCAGGATACAAGACCAAGGGCTGGGTGGCCCGAGATCGTGTCACCCCGGCCAAAGCAGCCGCCCACTTTGTGGCCAGGCGTTCTGCTGAGAGAGTCCTACCCCCCTGAGTATCTGCAGAAACGGGACCAACTAGCTAATGCGGCGTATGTTGGTGACTGGGCGTCTGTATTAGACACACTTGAGAAGGCGAAAATGCTTTTTCAGGAGCCATGGGCGAATGCCGTCCGGCTACGTATGTTACTCTACCTACAAAGGCAACCAAGTCCTCCAAGATCTAAGCCAACTAATCCGTCATCTGCAGGCCAAACCCAGAATTACGACAAGCTGTCTCTCTGGACCCCGCTGCACCAAGCAGCGTACATGCGGGCCCCGGTGACGGTCATCTCGCAGCTACTTGAGCATGGGGCCTTCCGTACCATCTCCTCCCCCTCTTTGCCAGGACTCTCAGGGCGCTAACTCTACTATCCAGGGACACTTCCAACAGGTCAAACCTGGGGCGAGTTCCAGTATGCGGATCTCACACCGGCAGAGATCGCCCATGTACTCGGATACGACGATATATATGGCATCCTCGCACCCGTGGTCCGGCATGTGGTTCCTGTCAGAACCCAAACGTACCTTCAGGCAAAATTTAATGAGCTTCTTCTGTCTGAATTAGAGGACTGTGCACAGTTGCCTGCCGGATGCATCCGGTTTCCACCTCTATCTGTCCTGACTGAACTAGAGCACCCGGAGATTTGGTTTCCTCTCGGGTTTCTTCAAAAGGTAACGCCTCTATTTCATAGTATAGAACGAATAAACTGATAACTCTTCAGGGGTTTTTGTTTCGTCTCGATGGTCGGGAGGTAGTGGTGCTCAGCATTGGGCGGAGGAGAGGTCAGCCGAGACAAGCTTTCCGTGTCACAACAGAGGGATGGACAGCGCTTGAGGATGTCGTTGTCATGTCATAGACGGTGCATCAGATCGAGAATAATTATATTGACTCTTCACTCCGCTGACGAGTGTCCCTGCCTCTGGAATGCCTCCGGGTTGCATTGGATTCACATACGTAACAACCAATGAAGTAAAGCGTAGTTCCATATATTAGCGAAGAAATTGACGGCTCGATCCTTGTCACAGGGTTTAACTCCAATCACAGCATCAGTATAAGGGGATTCATAGAAACAGCCCAGGCACAGACGCAGCGAATCCTATAATCCCAGGCTGCCCAAAGAGGGTTCACCTCAGCCCATGAAGTCCCACCCTTCTATCAACCGGCCCGAAGCACCCGCCTCACAAGCCAGACAGATAATCGGAGGAAGGAAGCACGCTCCTTGGATGTGGCAGCGTTAGATCACACCATTCTGGGGGTGAGCTATTGACCACTGCAGCTGGGTAATACTGGTAGAGCAATCTTCACGAGGCTCACTTTGTTCCCTCCGATTGCTAATCTTCTGTCTCTCTCGCGATGACTCCCACTGGAGTCAATGCTGTACCACTGGCCTTGCATTGGGGCTGCTTCGGCTACTGCTGCTGTCGTCGCTGGCCTCTATTTCTCGACGAGTTCCAGCTCTTGCAGCGCATAAGGTGAGTGAGCCGTATCCGCTCGAGACGAATCTTGTGCTTGCAGGGATCTGAAGATTATCCTGCTTACACAGAACGTACAATTTATACCACCGTTCAGGCAGACGCAATGCATGGGATTACAGGCTTCATGTTATCCAGTATATTCACTAAATTAACCCTTTTATCTGATTTGGAGGCATATTCCGGTCAATCAAAGCTTCCCGTCTGCAGCCCCCTTCGGCCTGGGGCCATCGCCTAACCTCTCCAGCACAAAATACAACGGATGACCCTCCACCGCACCCGCCGCATTCATTACTCCCATGACAGTCCGGTCATCGATTGCTCTGAAGTAATCAATGATCGGTCCATCGTTGTAGACCATCGCTGCCGAAACAACATTGTTATATTTGACCTCGCGGATCCGCGCTTTGCCCATGAAGCCATTCACCACTCATCCTTGCCCTTTCTTGGTTTCAGGGTAGGGGAGAGATGCGTCGAGAGAGCTAATAGGATCGACGTCTTCAGTCGAGTGAAAGTCTTTGCCTACCCAGTGGGCTGTTTTCAGGGCTGCGATGCCGTGGTGGTCTGTTAAGGCTCAGGTGCCGAGCCATGAGAAGAGCAGACCGGTGGCAGGCAGGGGCGGGAGGAAGTTGAATAGGGTTGCTGCGGCTAAGGCTGTGATGGGCTTTGAAGAGAGAATGTGCGTAAGGGTTTCTTGGTGGCTAGAATAGGGCGTCAGATAGACTATCATGGATAGGAAGTAGGGTAGCGTACGACTCGGACATTATGGCTCTGAGCTCGCACGGCGACTGTCTAGAAACGTTGTAACCTCTTGCAAGAACCAATGAATTCAGTCCCTGCCGATGCAGGAGTCGACGGATACTTATCACTTTACGCTTTTTTGGTGATTGTATATCCGACAGACCGAGGTGGCTCATCCCGACTGACTCGAATGCGGAGATCACTATAGGTGAAACAGGCAAGAGCCTCTACACAACGCCAAGTATGAAATATACAGACAGCTCACTATAGGAAACGATACAGAAACTCCAGGTTTTGCAGGTTAAGTGCGTCCGCTTCATCCTCAAACGGTACCCAACCGTACCAGTCGTCTTGCGGTGCGGGCATTGGCATGAGCATGTCTCCAGTGCCAGTGCCAGTGCTAGTACCAGTTCCAGGACCAGAGACATGGCTACTAGACCCCGTAACAGTCGACATAGTAGTCGCTGAGTCTACATCGTTGCCCTCTACACTCTCTCCCTCAACCTGGTTCTCTCTTGTTCGCCGCAGACTCTCAGCAGTGCGATCGTCCAGCCCGCGAAAGAACAGATGCAAAACCCAGTTCTCTAGATCCCAGGACTTCTGCAGCTCTTCAAGACTGAGCAGACAGAGCCGCGCGCGGTGTTCGGCGAGAGTTCGCATCGTTCCGCAGTTCCGTCGGTGATGGATTGTGTGGATGCAGAGGGTTGAGAAAGCATGGGTTATCCTTAACCAGCCGTCACTGTTAGCTTGTGTCTAATCAGATGGGAGAGGATGGAATTAAATACAAATGCGGCGGTGCATGCTGGACTAGATGATGCGATAGCAAATCTTCCAGGATCCTTGTGCTCTTCGTTGCGGCATCGAGGGCAGATTGGCCGTTGTCCAAGGGGGTTGGATCCAGAAAGGTGCGACGGTGGAGGAGAATATATAGATTTCTATAAGACAGTAACGATGTCAGCGGCTGGGATGTATAGAAAAAGAGGGGCGCCAGGTGACTCACTGATATGTCATATGCAAAAGCCCCGTCAGGAACAGCGAGTCCGGCGACACATTGTCCAGTCGAAGCTCGACAGGCAGCTGGCAATTCCACAGGTACAGCTGCTCGTTGAGGGCATTCCTCGTCGCGAGATCTGGTCGTTGGTGGTGGAGATACTGCGTTGAGACGATCATCCGGACTGCAAGCAATGGACATCAGCAGCGCAACACCAAAAGAACATAGAAGGGTAGAGCCATACGAAGCCGAGCCAGTTTGGCCATTTCAACGGGGTAAACAAGATCTTGTGGCGTTTGGCGCCCGAAGATATCGCCCTCCGCTGTCTCCCCTTCCACCACATCATCGGGCTCTAGCATGGCCACATCGCCGTCTTCATCGCGGATCCGGGGGGGCAAGCCCAGTGCTGCGGCGCTCTGTTGGTCGCGCGTCTGCCGTTAACCATCAGCGATGCTCGAAAAGCCTGGTAGACGGATATTAACAAACATATAAAGCCCACCAGATTCGTTTCCATAACTTCTTCTCCTTCGATGGAGCCGAGAATTGGGACCTGGACAGCCCATCAGCCTGGCATTACAGTAGCAACATAAAAAAAAGGTCAAGCTGTACATCATGTGCATCCCCCTTTTCTGCGCGAGACTGATGGCAATGCCCAACCAGTACCTCACATCGCGCTCCTCACTCGGCCCTCCTCGCCAGAAGCTCAACATGAAGAGCGCCTGCAGCTTGACAATAGGACTTGCTTCCGCATCAGCTTCGTAGATTGCCTTGGCGCGGGAGTAGAAAAGGAACTTGGCGCGGTAACGGACGGGAAATTCCGTCTTTGCAAAGGTCTCGTCGTCGCAGAGGCTTACGCCAATGAAGAGCATAGATTGGAGGAGCAGAGGGGGGATATTGCTGAGACCTGCACCTGGACCTGGCTGTGTCCTGGCACGGCAGATCGCCGCACGGTCAACGATGGGGAAGCAAGGATGGAACCAGCGAAAGTAGGCTTGTAAGAGCGCATCGACGGTGGCCTCTGGTGGAAAGGAGAGGGCACCGTTGGACTCAAGCTGTGCGGCTTGCTGGACTTGGTGCAGACGGACGGCCTCGTCGCGCGTACTGGTGGGTGCGAGACGGTCAGGGAGGGGGTAGTGCAGCCTTGGTGGTTGGGTAGGATCCATGACAGACGTCAGAGGGCTGGACTCGCCCAGGAAGACGGTTGAGTCGTGGATTCGTGGTTTGGCTGCGTGGAGCGTGGATGAGGTTGTTGGGCTGGCTGAGGATGAGGGTTCGGAGGCTCGGACGGCTCGTCCAATCTGCGTGACGTGCCCTGACTTGAACGTCTTCTTGCGGGGATATCTAATACTCTATTAACTTGTGATTATCAATCATTATAAGGTCAATGGGTGAGTACTTCCCCCGCCGCGAGACTCCAACTTCGCAAGGGACATCCTGCGCCACGCAGTTGGAGCACGGGCGCTGCTGCAGGACATTGCAGCGGATGCGACGACCATGACAGTGGATACAGGCTTGCTTTGCTCGTCGAAGGGGCATTTTAGCAGAATCCATTACAAACTTGAGATGCCGAAGAGGAAGAGTGAGATGGCTTCTCCACGAATATTCTGGTGGCGCTCGGCTATATGCTCGGCTTTATGCTCGGTTACTTAGTTTCAGTGCGGGGACTTTTAAAGACATCTCCTACCTAGCTTTGCTGCAGAATGTGACAAGTAATTCTTTATAGAAGGAGACAGACGCAATGTTACGGTTATCGAGGCTCTCGCATGTCTGCAACAGGCGCCTCTTCTCGTCCTCCGCCCGTCGGCCCCTCATGGACCTGACGGGCTTCTCTGAGAACCAACTGATGGTCCGCGACGCCATCTCAGGCATCTGCGCCGGCTTTCCAAATACCTACTGGCAGGAATGCGACCAGCTCGAGCGCGACCCGAAAGAATTTCACGCGGCGCTTGCAAAGGCTGGGTGGTTGGGAATCGCCCTGCCAGAGGAGCACGGGGGCGCGGGACTCGGTATGACGCGCGTAAAACACCAGCAACATATACCTATTGCGAGACCAAGACTGACTCAGAAAAAGGCATCTCTGAAGCGACGATTATGATGCAGACAATCACGCAGTCCGGCGCTGGAATGGCCGGTGCGCAGTCCATCCACGCAAACGTGTACGCAACGCAACCGCTCGCGAAATTCGGCAACGAACAACAGCTCACCGAGACGATCCCGAACATTATCAATGGCAAATGGCGAACGTGTTTTGGTGTTACTGAGCCAAATACCGGGCTTGAGACACTGGCATTACAGACGCGGGCCGAGCTCAACAGCACCGGGACGCACTACTCCATCACCGGCCAGAAGATCTGGATCACATGCGCACAGGTAGCGAGGAAGATGATCCTGCTGGCGCGGACAAAACCAAGAGAAGAGGTTTCCAAGCCGACGCAGGGGTTGAGCATGTTCTGCATCGACATTGACAAGAACGAGCCCGGACTGGAGCTGAAGAAGATCAAGAAAATGGGCGGTCGTGCTGTGGATGCGAACGAGGTCTTCTTTGACAAGTACCAAGTCCCTGCTTCGACGCTCATCGGCCGCGAAAACGAGGGTTTCCGGATGATCCTACACGGTATGAATGCCGAGCGATGTCTTCTCGCCGGCGAAGCTCTTGGATTGGGGTATGTCGCTCTCGAACGAGCGGCGGAGTACGCGAACACCCGGCATGTGTTTGGCCGCGCCATCGGCAAAAACCAGGCCATCGCGCATCCGCTTGCTGATGTCTACATGAAACTCGAGGCGGCAAAGCTGGCCACATACCACGCGGCCAGGTTGTATGATGCCTCGCGGACAGATGAGTCCATCCCCGCGCATAGTGTTGGAGTGGCGGCGAACAGCGCAAAATACCTTGCTGCGGAGGCAGCCTTTACGGCGTGTGAGAGGGCGGTCTTAACGCATGGAGGCATGGGCTATGCAATGGAGTACGACGTTGAGCGATGGCTGAGAGAGTGCCTAGTTCCCAGGATCGCGCCGGTCAGTCGTGAGATGATCCTGAACTACGTGAGTGAGAAGGTGCTGGGGCTACCGAGGAGCTACTAGTGTAAGACACCAATAGCAATATCATTATTAATTGACAGGTATTGTCCTGCAACTCGGCCAGAACTTCTCAGTGCCATCTTTAATGTTCCATGCATTGGCGGGCACATAGAGTCCTCTCTCCTTTGTTGAAACATTCAAGGTCGCCTTGCCCTGTTGACTTTGTGTGTCCCTCTCTCCTTGTTGGCCTCCATACTCTCAGCACTGCTTCTAAGTCACCCATCATTTGAGGTGGCGTCCAGTGTCTTCACAGCATTCATCTTATCTACTAACCCAATCAGACACCTCAACCCCCTAATACACCGTAGTTCAATGTCTTAGCGAGAATGTTAACACAACATTCTGAGTACTGTCAGGAGCACTACAGTGAAATCTAATTAGCCCTGAGGTACGTATGCCCATGACGTACATCAGCGCGAGAGTTGAATAGTAAGTTCTTGCCAAGGTCTGTATCGAGCTATGAATATAGTTTATTCTTTCATGATGGATTCCCAATGTTTCATCACGCCCAACACACCCAAGTCTATATGAGAAAAGTTTGTTCATTACTTCATACCACTCATCGCGATGACGGTAGTGGGACTGGTCCGCTGTCCGTGTCCTGCCCTGTCATACTCGCATCCTGTGGGTAGAGGACGGAGGACGGAGCCAGCTTGGATCCCGCTCCGTGCCCTAACCGCAGCTATATAACCAGACCACGACGCAACAAGACAGCCATCATCATCGCAATCAAGCCATCATTCTTGATACTATCTGATACTAAGAATCTCGAGACATCACCGAGTTCCTTTATTCATCCAGAATGGCCCCTATCCACGTCGGCGCCCTCGTCTTCAACTACCAAGCCGTCGACGTTATTGGCCCCATCGACCTACTTAACTCTGCCGGCAAGGCTCTCTTGACCTCTCTCACCCAGTATACGACACTGAGTCCCAAAACGATAGCCAAGGCACCAGAGTTTGTGTTTCACCATATCGGCGAGACTCTGGATCCGGTGGCCCTCACCGCTGGGGTTACTCTCGTCCCGACAACTACAATCAACGATGCCCCCGAGCTCGACATTCTCTTAATTGGAGGAGATAGTCCCATTCGCTCCAATATCCCAGAGAGCTACAAGGAGTTCATTCGACGCCATGTCGCCGGCGGAAAGCTCTTATTCACAAACTGCACAGGTGCGGCTGTCGTTGCACAGACTGGGGTGCTTGACGGGAAGGCTGCGACGGTGAATAAGATTGAGTTTAATTGGATAAAACAGAGGTATCCGGCTGTCAAGTGGACCAAAGCCAAGAACTGGATAGTAGATGGAAATATCTGGACGGGAAGCGGTGCGGTAGCGGGCATGGACATGGTTGCGCATTGGATCAAGGAGAATTACGGTTTGGATGTTTTGACGGAGGCTGCAAGAGGTTTGGATTTCGAGCCTAGGGACGTCAACGGGTTATTTACTGTGTTGCCACCACGATTCGATGCTGATGGAAAGAGGATTGCCTCGCATGTTTTCCCTTGAGCGAGGGACTGAACTCAAGCATCGTGGGGGATTGCCTAGTTTTCGGCAAGCTATATAGAGCAAATATCCGTCACCAAAAAGTCGGTCAATAATCTCTCGTTTTCAATGTTCTGGATCTCCTCAGCAATACAGCGCTGCAGTCTGGCATCCTCCATTGTACTTTCAGCGGCCTGCCTCCGTAGATTGCGCATTGCAGGACATCGATGTCTTTGAGTAGAGGGCGCGGAATTGCTGCTGACGAAGCTTGGATGTGCAGAGACTTCGCAAGCATTATTCTGAGTGGGATACTTGCTAGCCGAGATGAGGGATTCCTTGACGCTCTCAACCATGTCAGGAAAAATCGTGAAAAGACACTTGTCGTTTGAGGGCTGGCTCTCAGCTCGTCGTTTAGACTCAGCGGACCGTAGACGATCGATCAGCTTATCGAGAGACTCGGGCAAATTCACAGCATCATGTGCAATTTCTCTGTCCCAGTCGGAAGTCTCCGGCAGTCCAACGGACAGTCTGTACAGCACCATTATGGCCAATATGAGCTGGTACCATATTGAAAGAGGCAATTTATCGTGCTCTCCTTCGGGAATTACCATAAACACGTCGAAGAGTTCTTTGGCACCAATAAGACATTTGGTTAGGTTGAGAACCACTTTGAAACTTGCCGATGTCATCGAGTCGCCTGAAAGGCTTTTAGGGGGTCGCTTTCTCTGTCCGTATTTGTAAACCAGCCCCATATCAAAGATTCTGATCTTCACAGCGTGGTATCCGCTCGTTAGCATGGCTAGTACTTTCAGTTAGTGAAATATAGACTTCAACGGACACCGGGGTCTTGCCTGCGCATCGAAAGTCTGCGGGGAGGGAAGTCCACCACTCTTCCAACCGAGCATTGAACCGCTCAGGATGGGACGCATTGATCTGAGATATTCCTGACTGATATGTGTCGCAAACCTCCCGTGCCAACTGTTGCAGTTTGATCAACGGGTATATGAGTTCATCGGTCGGGGACTCCTGCTCGTGTTGCAGCATCCTTGTGCAACGCAGTAAGAGCTCTGAGTAGTGAAAGTTATCTGGCTTTGATGTGGCTGTTGCTATACTATTGAAAATTGTCAGCTAAAAGCCCAACTTCGCAGATAACGTTGAATTCCTACAGGCTGGAGAGATAATAACAGCCAAGGTAGGCACGACATGCTTCACGACTGCAGAGGTCGCCTGGTGCAGTTGAGCCCTCGATCAGGTCAGCAATTTTCTGCTCTAGATCAAGCTCAACGACCATACTGATCGCTAGCTGCAAATATTGGTAGGTCTGCCGGCTTCGCGGGTCCAGGTAGAAATGAAACCTGAATCAGTCAGTTCTGCAGCTGAATGGAACGGGAGCACAAAACAAACCAGGCCAGGTGAACAAGTAATCCTTGCAGTAGGTCCAAGCCTTTCTCCCCAGCTATGACGACACGATGGCTTAGGGTTCCTTTCAATTCCTCAGCAAGGGCTTGCTGCAAGTTACTGAATCTCGACGCGACACATGCCACCGCTGAGAGCAAGAGGAAAGGCCGGTCTTCGGCCATGTACGTGACGGTCCAATCAGCCGGAATGATGACAAAGGGGAAATAGCGCGCGAGGGAGCGAAAGCCATCAAGAAGATGCTCGAGGACAGCCAGGCTGAGTCCTAGGTCCGTAATCCAACTGCTCTCGGCACTTGCAGGCGTTTCAAATATCATTTCTGAAGAAGAAGAAGAAGCTGTATTTGGGTCTAACGTCTGGACAAAGTCCATATTCAGCTCCTCAAGGACCCCCTGGTCTAGCCATCCTCCCGTATAATCTTGAGCTTGACTAGCGGTGCAAACAGTACTTACGGTGCGCTCAGGACTCTCAACAGATCCATTGTTGACAGTGGGCGCCGCGGAATTTTGGGACAGAAGACCGAGTAGGTCCGTTATTTTTGTCTCCAGATCAGCGAGACGTCTACTTCGCAGTCAGTAGCTTTCTCCCAAACCAATGAGCACCTACGGCCTCCTTTGTCTTTGCTGAACTCGTTGTTTCGGCTCTGGGACTATGCATTGTGTCTTTGCTTTAATACATCTGTTTGGCAAGAGGATCAGAGTTGGTGCCTACATATCCCGTACAGACTTACTTGGTACATGGCTTTCCCGGTTCAATTCGGACGCATCTAACTTTGAGGATCCGACATTTCTCGCACGCCTGCGCCATGGATCTGATTGACGGTCGATGGGAACAGATTTCACTATTTGGCTTATCTCAATGGTGTTGCTGACTATGAACAAATCCGTCCAGGTGAGAGTCCTGGTCTGACGATTGTCATAGCTGACTAATCCCAGCTGGAGACCTGCCTTCCATTTCCGGACAGGTCAGGTGCCTAGGCTTCAATCTCCGGCCCTTCGAAAAGTCGCAAGATCTCTCCTCCAACTCTGGTGAAGAACCATCAAGAACTCGCCGTACGCAGACAGACACAATGGCGGCTTCTTTTGATGAGGCATCTCACATGATTACGCGTTTCAGACGGGACAAACGCGAAGAGACCTAGTTTACTCGACAGAACACAAGCAAACGTGAAAAAGCAAATTAAGTGACCAGCACAATTAGACCAAAGCTATTTAGCATATCACAGCAAATCATGTGGGACGCATCGAATCATCGAGCATGTGACGCGGACTCACTCAGCCTCAGCCTCGTCACCAACCCGGCCACGATCTTCTCAACATCCCCCATGCAAGCCCGGCAATGGCATCAGATTCGTACGACAGCCTTCACAAAGAAATTTACGATGAGGTATACTCGCATCTAGCAAGGAAGGACCGGGAATCTCTTCGTTTTGCGCCTGTCGGGACCGCTGAACAGGTTTTGCACGGAGACAAACTCCGGCGGTTTTTCCACAGTTTGCTCGAGCCTGGACATGCGCTACTTGACCAGTTTAACGCTACAGAAGAAGAACTTGTCGAAAGAGTGAAGCGAAGACAACTTCAGCCGTTCCTTATCGTGCTGGTCATTGCGGCATGCTCTGTGAGATCCGCAAGGAAAGCTACAGCAGCTCTCCTAGTGGAGAATGAGCCTGTGATGGAAAGACAAGGAACAGAGGTCGGCTCTCTACCTGCTAACCGGGAAGATCTCAAAGCTCTGTTTGACGGAGACGAAGCTGACGCAGACAAATTCTTGGGGAAGCAAGCGTATTTCTGCCCTGTGATTATCAACCACGGGATCGAATTGAAAATCGATACCATCGACTACCGACGACTACCCTACTTGGAGGAGCAGGACATTGGGAAAGGATACTTTGGACATGTTTTCAAAGTAAAGATAGCAAAGGGCCACCTAATCGATCCTGTTCAGGGAACTGCGAACCTGCAGCCCGTGGAAGTAGCGCGCAAAGATTATTATGTTAGTGACAAGTTTGACCCGGCGGGAGAGCGAGAAATCATGGAGATGATCCGCGCAAGCTCCGCTTGGGAATGTCCAAACATCTTGAAGAATATGGGCAGCTTGGCGTTTGGCTCAACTGTATACAGCCTTTTCATGCCGCTTGCGATATGTGACCTCCGAGCATATATGATGGAACACCATCCAACACGGCCTAATAGTATCGAGGAAAAGATAGACATCATCCGCTGTGCCATGGGTCTTGCGGGAGGTCTCCACTTTCTCCATCATGAAATGAGGACCCCAAAAATGGAGGATCTTGTTTGTTACCACATGGACCTGAAGCCTAGCAACATCTTGATCTTCAGTGAGCCTGGGGCGGATGGCAAGATCCGCAATATTTGGAGAATTAGTGACTTTGGCATGTCCCGCATGAAAATTCGTCGTTTCAGTGGGGGCTTGGGAGAGGAGAAAAATGTGAATCGATGGTTCCTTCGGCGTTCAGAGCTAGATGTGAAAGACCCTTCTTTGTCAGGTACGCTTAATCGAAGAGCAGAGGGCACGTACCTGGCGCCCGAGGCAGAATCTGGAGACCGCTCAATGAAGACTAAAAGTGACGTCTGGTCCCTTGGCTGCGTTTTGAGCGTTCTCTTCGCCTATATGGAAGAAGGGCGACAGGGGGTGGTACGTTATGCAAATGAGCGTCTCAAATGTAATGAAGTCGGTGCCTCTGACAAGTTCGTCGTTCGCGGCTTCAGAGGCACAAAGCCGAATCCAGCTATCAGCAAAACCCATGGTTATCTGATAGAGAAAGCGAATGGACGTAGCTCGCATGAGGGCGGCATTGTGAGTAGCTTCTTGAGTTATATCGAGAAGCATGTTCTGCAAATAGACCAGTCGAAGCGAGAAGACGCCAAAAATGTGGAAAGCATGCTCCGGGTGACTTTCAAAGGATACGTTGAACTCGGAGAGAATCCTTCCAGCAATGTGGCCAAACCGCCTACTGGGATGCGAGGCGTCCGGCAGAAGGTCCAGGAAAGGTAAAGGGCTTTCCCTCGTGATGGTTACAACCTCAGCCACTAATGGTAACAGAATAAACCACAAAGACGAGGATGCAACAACCGCAAGTGTGTATCAGTGGTACCTTTCCGAGACCGAGGCCTTCAAGGGCTGTCAAATATCTCCAGATAGCTCTTCCATTGCGTACTGGACAGACCGTAAGATATTGCTCTACTCGGCTCTATCTTTGAACTCTGCACCATCAGACAGTATATCCTGCGTGGGGAAATACACGCTGCAGAGAGATGATTGCTTTTGGCATAGTGTGCGCTTGACAAAGCGATACCTAGTCGCTTCCACAACGCAGGCTACGTTCCATGTAAGTAATGCCGTTCTATTGAAGACCGACTGTTGACAAGGCTGTTCTTGGAGTGTGTCATCTTCGATCTCCAGACACAACATAGTCTTAAGGATCCCTGCACAGTGGAGCTACCAGAGCAGCCAGCAATCCGAAAAATTGCCATCTCTCCAGATAGCCGAATCCTCGCATGTGTTTTAAGGGCCAGAGATGACGATCGCAAACCGGGATCTGTGCTCATCTATCGTCTTGCAGACACGTGTGTTTTTCCGCCGTTCCCACTTGGCTTGATGGAGCTGCACAGCTGACAAGTTGATTCAGAGGCCAAATCTCGTCCACAGACCGGTGGTGGAAGCGTCCGCTGAAGTGGCCAGCTGGTGACATTACCAAGCTCTTGTTCAACACCACGGACGATATTTACCTCGTTTTCCGACCTCAGCTTACGGTCCCCAGCGCCGATCGCAAAGTGTACGTTGTTCACGTCAATATCGCAACTAAGGTCATGCACTGTCTGCCTATAGAAGCGCGGGTAAGCACTCTTCATTTGTAATATCACTCCACATCTGACGATGCACTTAAGGGCGCGGACAGCAGCAGCACCGCGCGGCTTTTCACAACCTTCGCTCCGTTCCACAAAAAGCCTACCATGTGTGTTGTTGTTACGCGGGAAAAACAATTACACATACAGGACCTAGCAGCAGAAGGAACAACAGCTCCTAATCAAAGGGATATCAAACAATATCGATTGCTGAAATTACTGATAAATTCCCGAGACGATAAGTTGTACGCAATCGCTCGGCAGCCGATCAATTATAGGTTGCTGTTGGTGGAGATGGCTCTACCTCGGTCCACCGAGGATAAGCTTCGCTTCAAGGAACTGGCATGCCTTCCGGATCTTGCGAAGGACGATCAATCTACTGAAAGACTTCGGGAGGTAGAAGGAGGGGGTTACATTCTCATCGCATCGCTCGTCGGTAGCGGTCGGCCCGCGATACACATGGTTGGATTCAATGACGGCGCAGCGGAATGACAGTATCAACCTGTATCCAACGCGTAGATAGCGCCTTGACCACTACTCCTGAATTGTGCTACGAATCGATGGTTGCATCAGCACAGTACAAACGTAAGCGTAATCGGGGAAGGCGCACTCAAGCTCGCTCTATGCCACAAGGGACTGGTCAGCGACCTCTTTTGTATCTTCAACATGTCGGTCTTCAAAGCATACCTCTGTCACCAACCTAGGGACGAAAAATATCCACTCATCCTCTCTCAACTAAGAGAGTATCAGCAAGGATTGCAGTTGATTGAAACAAGAAAGGCCTTTACTCGGATGCTGAAGTCTTTCACTTCCGGGAACAGATTTTCCAGAAGCATCTGAAGACGCCACCTGCGAATGTATCGACTGCTGACATTCTGCTCCGGCATAGTTTCTAGGTCGCGGTCACTCGCAGTAAACCTAATCAGAAGACGGTCGGGCCCAAGGTGCTGTCACTGCAATGAAATAGTTCAGAAGCCCAATATCCAGATTTGTGAGCATGTGGCGTCGACTCAAAAACATCCTGGCGGAAAAGAGCCTCCATGGGTCTCGTGGATACTGCTTTGACATGCGTTTGCCACGTCACCAGGGGAACATTGCATCGACACACATGACGAAGGAAAAGCAACGACAGTAACTAATACACACCAGCTGACTGGACAAGACGCAGTCGGAAGCACGGTGCTACCGTGCTGCCATCCTCGATGGATTGGCGCGCGATCTTAGTGGCAGATGGCGCCTCGTCAAATCTCCCGTCCGCGCCAACCATGCCTCCTCGGGTTAGGGGCCGGTCAACCTGGGAGGCTGAAGCATCCTCTTATCGTTCGCAGCGTCGACGGCCTCTTGGGGGTTAGACACTTAGGCTCGACGCTATCCCCAGCCGCAAATTGTTGTGTCTGCGCACCGGCTACCCAGGATTCGCTCTCCTGTTTTATCACGAACTTTCTCCCTTGGTCAAACACCGTCAATCACCAGTTCGTAGTGTACACCTAGCCACGTACGAAGCCAAGATATGCAGATGCAAGAGGGACACGAGTTCTCTGACTGGCTTCCTGACTGGCTCCCGCAAGTGACACCCGGAGCAGATACGGTGACCTCAGATCAGGAGCTTACCCAGACTCCACATGCATCATCACCCAATAGCTCTCACAGCCCGAAAAAGTTGGGCTACCCACCTAATGAGAACGATGGCGAGGCCGATCAATTCAAATTCAAGCAAGCTAAGACGCTTTACGTCTCTCCGAGCGCAAATAGGACGGTCAAGAGGAAGCTAAGTGGGATCCATGTATTCGTATGTTTAGGTACCTCCCTTGCATTGTTATTATCTACCGGCGCTCGCGACACCAATTACTTACGCCCACCACGTGTTGAGCGTGCAGTTTATTTAGCTTTTCCAAGTGCTAACGATCTATAGATGATTACCGTGAACGGAACCCTGGGAACTGGACTGTACTGGCGCGGCGGTCAGATTCTTGAGCTCGCGGGGCCCCTCGCGGCGGTTCTCTCCTTCCTACTCATCGGGCTTTTATCCTGGGCCGTGATGCAGTGCGTCACAGAGATGCTATGTATATGGCCGATTCCTGGCGCTCTTTCGGTATACGTCAGTGAGTTTGTGGACCACGAACTAGGAATCACTGTGGGCGTTGCCTACTGGTATGATAGCCTAGCTCTTCGTAGAGATATCTCTAGGCTCGCTAATACGTAGCAGGTTCACATATTCAGTGAGTTTTGGTGCTCTAATAGCTACTCTGGCTGCGGAAGTCGACTTCTGGACTGGCGCCGACGGAACAAAGGTCATCGATGGGGTAGTCATCTACTTCCTGGTTCCATCTATATTAGCATTGATAAATGCAACGGAGATTGAGGTATTGGAAGCCTCCACTCATGTCCTGCAGTATCCTGCAGAAACTGATCGTATGGCAGTTTTACGCATTGATAGAGGTGCTGTCTGGCATCATCAAGCTCGCGTGCCTGGCAGTTATTGTCATCGCCCTGATCGTGATCAATGCTGGAGGTAGGTAGCTTATTCCTGAACAGCTAGAGCAGCTGACTGAAATGTAACAGCCGGCGAAAAAGGATATCTAGGCATGAAAAGTATGCTATGCTCCCCGTCACGTACAACTTTGCGCAATACTAAGGTTAATAGATTGGTCGTCGCCTATTGCTTTTGACCATGATGCTGCTGATAGCTGGGGAATTGCATTCCTGTAAGGCTTTGTCGTCTCGTGTCCATACAAACACTAACGTAGTAGAATGTGCCTATCAATAGCTACGTTTGCATATGTCGGAGTTGAGATTGTGGCAGCATCAGCATTGGAGTCCGCCCTCGGCACGCACCGACAAAGGCTCGATAGCACAGGTGTGGAAGCGATGCAACGTAACGGCATCCTGATTGGGAGCACTGTCAAGTTCTCATCAATGTACTTCTCGCTGCTGGCAACAGTCGCCTACTCGATTTGCGGGCTCCTCGTCTCGCTTGACATACCGTGGAATCACTGCAATCTTCCTCGCCTCAGTTGGATCAGCACGACCGCCGAATGTCTTCCCTCCGCTCCCGGTATCCAGACTGACACTGCCTCTGCATTTGTGGTGATTGCCGCCGAGTCCATGATTCCCCATCTCCACAACGTCTTCAACGCGTTTCTTGTCTTCACTTGCATTACTTGCGCCAGTACAAATCTGTATGTCGCGTCACGCGCACTGTTTGGGCTCACCAGCAGGTTAGATGGAGGCAGGGGGCAACCCTGGTACATCCAGATTCTCGCCTTCTTAGGCCGTACCAACACCCGAAAGGTTCCTATCCGTGCCATGATTACCAGTGCAGCTGCTTTTGTCTGGGTACCATTCCTCCAGCTACGCGGCGGTACCACCACAGCAACCCCTATTGGCATGTTCGTTGAGATATTGGCGCAAATGGGGAGTGTTCCTGTTGTTGTCGTCTGGACATGTGAGGCTCTTGCATATATCCGCTATTACCATTGCATCAGCCGCCATCGTTCCGTTATTGAAAGGCAACGTATTCCACAAGTACGGCGGTTTTCCAAGTCAGACTATGACGATTATCCGTACCGCGGACCCCTGCAGCCCTACCTCGCTTACCTCGCTTTCGTAGGCTGTCTTTTCGTTTTGATAGTTGCCAACGGAGCTTCGCTCTGGGGTGGCTTCTATTTGTTTCCTTTTCTATCCTCGTTCCTTTTTGTGAGTCGCAATTCCAGGGAAACCACAAATGCTAACTCCTTTGTTATGTAGATTCTGGTATTTATTGGAGTCTGGGTTCTTTTAAAGCTCGTCAGACGTGGAACCTGGACCTGGGTTGACCTGTCTAATCCGGATAAGGTCGTACGAAAGCTGCGGAAGTTGCACGATATTCGCCTGGCGGCCGCATAGGTAACCGCCATGCCCTCGACCTCATATCAAGAAGGATTTACGGGCAGCACCCACCTTGCCATCCAAGACATTGTTAATAATACATGATACTGGACCTCTACGAGTCAGAGAGAGTGCAATGGCGCTGTGCGTTTCGGCCGGTTAGCTGATTTGGAGTAGATTTGGTTCGCGATATCTTGAACACACATGCCGCCCTACTCCCCATATACTGACTGCTACTGCTTATCGCATACCAGATTAGATAAAGACGACGCCCTCATTTTTAAACCTTTACTCCAACCCCCATCTAAGACAGTATCTCATAATTGAATAATGGCCTAGCTCAACCACCGTTAGTCGACCTGGCAAGTGATTAGTATGAACAACCAATATACCTAAGATGTGGCGATTGTTTAGCTACTTTCCCAGCACAGGAAAGGAACAGGCGCCACGAAGCCTGCCAGCATCATGGTACCGCTCCGAAGCAATGTACCAGCTCGAGCGGAGAGCCATTCTCTCCAAACGCTGGATGCTTCTTACTCACTGTAATCGATTCAACAAAGCCGGCGACTACCTTTTCTTCATTATCGCCGACTTCTCCTTCTTCCTTGTCCGAGTCCGCGACGGCAGAGTCAACGGCTTCCACAATATCTGCCGCCACCGCGCTTACCCTGTCGTCAGGGCCCGGGAGGGGACAGCCCCAATTCTTACCTGCCGCTACTACGGCTGGTCCTACGGATTGAGAGGCAACCTCGCCAAAGCGCCTCGCTTCGAGACACTCCCCAACTTTGACAAGTCCGCCAACTGCTTCCAATCCACGTGCACGTCGACAAGGTCGGCTTTGTCTGGGCGAACCTCGAAGCTAGGGAACCCGATATCAAATGGAGAGACGAGTTTGGCGCTGTCGACCAAGAAGATCGCGTGCGCAAATTGAATTCGCCTCAGACTACAAGTTCGACCATTCCTGGGAAATGGACGTCGACTCCAACTGGAAGTTGCAGATCGAGAACTATAACGAGCTACCACTGCGCGATATCCCATCCACTCATCAGTGGCGTGACGGATCTACCAAAGTATCGGGTTGAGCCGAATAAAAACGCGCGGTATATGGAGCATCATATCGTGAATAAGGGGGTCATCGATAAGCAATTTCAACGCGCAATTACATTCTTCTTCCCCGGGACGAGTGTGACCGTTACGTATTGCTCGTTCCTGAATGCAACGAAGCTGAGCTGAAAGTCTAATCCTTGTGGTGTTTGCAGGAATAGATTCTTCTACATCCAGCGCATGATCCCCGTGACGGCCAAACATCCAAGAACGAAAACGAGGTTTTACCGGCACCACGCAGCAACAGTTCAAGAGTTCAACGCGATCTTAGCATTCTAACGACAAGTCCTTGATGAAGACCGGGAACTCTGTGAAGGTGCCCAGCGGAGTCTTCGGACGGGTGTCTTTATGAATGGCGAGCTGCACCCGGAGAATGAGAAAGGGCCGATAAGGTTCCAGGAGAGTCTTAAGAATGCTTATGGAGCACGCCAAAGAAGAAGAGAGATTGGGGGGCGAGATTGGCCCGCCGTTCCAGCGACGGCCGGCAACGACGGAAGGGAGAAGGGAAGCGAGGAAGTGAGTTTTTGTGAGAAACTTAATAGCAAGGGCTGTCTGGGCGACAAAGGCCTTGCTTGGTGATTAGAAAATATGGGCTTTATTATCTGGAGGATATTCTTGATTTCATCCTTTGACTGATACACGAACTACTACGCCCAGATGTTGCTTACAGGCATGAGTTCAAGAGTTTGAGTACCAGTTTCCCGCCCCTGTAACCCCAGAGGTGAGGATATAGAATATGAGTATGGCACTAAATATGTAGGCAATGACAACTCAATGTGGTAGTCGGTATGGGGATAGACGGATAAGATACATGTACCTGCAGGGTTCCAGTTGACTCGATACGCTGGCAGATCCAGCCTTTATCTTTGGACACAGTTGGATATAACATACAATTAGAAACAAATGAACATATATACATGTATTTATATTTATATAATGACTGGTGACATTCACTTGTTGATCTACCACTAATTTCACGTGAAACTATATGTAGAATCTGTACCTGCATGTGCATCTGCATGTGCATCTGCAGCCTCGTCCAGAGACCAATAAGCACATACCTGAGAGTGCGGTATTTGGATTTTGTGAGACAGTTTTCGCGCGGCGGTATTCTGAGCTGGGGGTGGCATGGCATCATTGCTATTTAATTGTTTACAACTCTTGATCTACATCCCACTCGTTCTCCTATCACTCAAATAACCTCGGCTCCCTCGGCTGGGCTCTGCGATTCATCATCATGCCATCCCCGCGCTTGGTTCTCGCCTTCTACATCCAGGCTATCATATCTTATCGAAGTTGTTCCTTCAGACTAGATATCCTGCACTAATTGCATATCGTAAGAAGAAATGTCGCCCACTTCAAAGCCCGCAACGGCCAATAGCGGGCACATCACGCGACCAGCACCGCTAGGCAATACCTTCACCACTGACCCAAGTTTGCGGAGAATACTTGAATGTACTGCTTCTTCGTCTTATCTTGCTTGCGCTTGCCAGTGTACGGTCTACTAACAAGTCGCGTCAGGGTACATCCCTCACCACGTCGACGCACTCTCGCCACACCTAACGCGGCTCGGCGACGAGGCGGTCTCCGCAAAGATACACGAATGGAGTGCCGACGCAGAACGGAACCTGCCATATGTGAAGTGGTATAACGTCTGGGGAGAGAGATATGGCGTGGATCGGTTGGTCACGAGCGAGGGGTGGAAGAGGTTGGGTGCTTGGGGCGCTGAGAACGGGTTTGTCTCTCCTATCTTTGAACTCGTTTCAGTTTGAGACGGGAATGCGATTTACTGATGGCTGGTGTGTATCGTAGGATAATAGCACTGGGCTATGAAGACAAGTACGGGAAGGAGAGGAGGATGGCGCAGTATGCCGTGTACGTTCTATCCCACCCTTTTCCAACCACCAAGATCTTGCAGATAGTGAACTAGCAAACACTGACTCTACCCAGAAACTACATGACCGGTCCCTCCTCAGGCCTGACCTCCTGTCCCGCAAGCATGACCGACGGCGCAGCACTGATCCTGTCAAACGAGATCGCCCGCAGATCGCTGCCGCAAGACCATCCATTCCAGGTCGCATTGCGCCGTCTCACCTCGCGCGGCACTGACGCCTGGACGTCTGGACAGTGGATGACTGAACGCGCTGGTGGAAGCGACGTACAGAATACCGAGACGTGGGCGACATACTCGCCGCTCCCGGCATCCGAATTACGCAACGCGACGGGTCAGCCTCAGATCGACGAAGGCGAGTACCTCGTCAACGGCTTCAAATTCTTCTCCTCGGCTACAGACGCGAACATTGCCCTACTGCTTGCAAAGACGACCCCCTCCGGCAAGCTGAGTGTCTTCCTCGCTCCGCTGCGCCGCACAATCACCGACAAGGACGGGAAACGCCACGAGGTAAGCAACGGTGTGCGCATCCACCGCTTGAAGAACAAGATGGGTACAAAAGAGCTGCCCACTGCGGAGCTGGAGCTCGTCGACATGCGCGCTCATCTCGTCGGCGACCTCGACAGGGGGGTGCAGACCATCGCCCCGCTGCTGAATATCACGCGCGCACATACATTCCTCGGCTCGCTGGGGAACTGGCGCCGGGCGCTCAGTATCGCAAAGGCTTTTGCGAAGACCAGAACGACGGTCGGGGAACCATTGTGGCTTATACCTATGCACTTACGACTCATGGCGGAGCTTGAAGGACGGCATCGTGCGGGTATGGAACTGGCCTTTTTCACGATTGCTGTCATGGATCTCGTCGAGAACAAGACGCGGGATGGTCAGCGCGAGCTCGCGCACCTCCCAAGGGCAGGCGCAGAAGCAAACACTGTCTTCAGGACCCTAACCGCACTCTCAAAGGCCGTGATATCAAAGATGGCTGTTGTGGGAGTCCAGGAATGCCAGGAGGCAATGGGCGGCGTGGGGTACATGGATGAGCCAGACGAACCGGAGTTTAATGTTTCGCGGATCCTGCGGAATACGTTCGTCAACTCTATCTGGGAAGGGACGACCAATGTCCTGGCGAGCGAGTGTGTGCGATTCCTGCTCAAGGGGGAGAACTTTGACGTCCTCGCTGGATGGGTTGAGCGAGTGATGCGGCTGCTTGGGGATGGCGCGGTCCCAGATGGACTTGGACTGAGGAGTGCGTGGACGGCTTTTAAGGCGCGGTTTACATCTTTGCAGGATTCGCCAGCTCTGGCTGTTGCTGATGCACGTCGAGTCATGTTCACGCTCGCCTGGATTCTGGCCGGAACTCTGCTGGTCCTGGATGCGAGAAGGGATGGGGATGCCGTTACGGGAGAGATTGCACGGCGGTGGGTGAGTGGGCAGCTGGGAGTGGGGGATACTGTGTGGAGAGATGTCGTTGGCATTTATCCAGGGCCACAAGGAGAGACTGAAGTATCTCAGGAGACTGTGCGCTGGGATTGTAGGATTGCGTGGGGCGTTGAGGTGCCCAGGGTTGTTGGGGGGCATCGGAGTATGAAGCTTTGACCTATGAACAGACCTGGGCTTCTTGTCTCGCAAAGAATTGGTGCCGGTGATGTACAGTAACAGCAAGCAATTTTCTTTTTGATAGGCAGCTCCACTGCCAGTTTGTTATCTGCATCTGTTTCATCATCTACGGCTGACCGCAGCATACTGTCTAGGGAGTCTTTAGGTGATTTTGAGTATGTTCTTGCATCTACAGGCATTTATATGCCATACCGAAGTACTATATCCGAGTGCTATCATACATGGATATAGCTAAAGAATGAAACCAAATATACATAAACATACATAAACATACATAATACAGATGACGCACAAACCAGCCTATCATCTACATAAGAGCATCTGCTCAATGCCATATCTGCCACTAACGACAAGTTCCTCAAAGCCCTGCACCCATCAGCGCAACAGCAGCACCTCCAACCACCAATCCAACAACACCAGTGACCCTCACCGCAGCACCAGTCTCGCTCGGCTGCGCCGCAGTCTCTTCAGCCGTCTGAGAAGCCGTCTCAGAGGCCCGCGAGGCACTGGCGGAGCCCGCAGCGGTGGCCTCCTCGCTCGCAGAAGACCCATTACTGGAACTCGAAGTCGAGGTCGAAGTCGCGGTAGATCCCCCCGTACTCGTAACACTCCCCGCCGTGACAGTGACAGGAATGTAGCTCACTTCCTCAGTGGCCGTCTCGACTCCAGGAAAGTTTGCGTCGGGGCCACCGGCGCTCGCGGTACAATCGGCGATGGATTTCCCAACGCTGCATTCAGCTGTGAATTTGCTGCGACAAAATCAGACCTTGACTACCATTATAAAGCAAAGAAGGGAAGGGTGGGAAGAATAGTGTAGGACGTACAAGTTATCCCCATCGTTCATCATGTACGTCGTGGTTTCATCCGCTGCAATCACGGTCATGCCTGGTCCCATCCCACAGTCGTTGCTGTCTGTGCCGGGGGGACAGTTTATACTGTATGTTGTTGCGGACGCGTCCTGAGCTTGGTCAGTACGTTTCCCCATACAGCAAATTGGGGAATATAATCAATCACGTACATTACCCATGATCGACGCCGCGAGAGGCTGTCTGTCTGCACCGAAAATGAACATAGAAGTCACTATGCTCTCTGCGATGGCGAGGGAGGCCAGAGCCGGGAGAAGAAGAGAGCTGAGCATCATTTCGAGGGATTTACGGTGCTGAAGGATTTCAAGAGAAAGACAGATTGAAAGAGGGAAGAACGGAAATTGGGGAGTATTAAATACAAAACCAGGAAACACATCAGGGGCTAAAGTTTGAACAAAGGCCTAGGGTCCAGGCCCAGGGTCCAAGCGGCCAAGCCGGGTTTAGATCGTTTTATCGGGCAGCCGAAAAACTGAGATCCAGACAGCTGATTGGAAGATATTCTGGGACTGTGGGGCGGAAATTCGCCGCATGGTTGGGGTCAGCTAGGCGAGATTATCGTGACATTTCACGTATACATACAACTGGTAATACCAGATTACAGAGACTCTCCTTAGCTACGAGAGAGCAAAATTGGTGAGTTTATATACTGTCTCCCCCAAGCGCGTAATTATCTCTTGATGGCAAGATTTGGCGGGTCAGTTTCGTCGAGACTGAATATCAATCAAATAGCAGCAATAACCAAAATCTCCTAGTAGCTACAATAGACATTGCCATACGGGCCAGACATGTTTCTTAGTACTGTACCTTTTCGCTCGTGAATCTGGGACCTTAAAGGGTGACCTTTGTCCCATCGATGAAATTAAACAAGCTACCGGGTCTTTCTCTCGTTGCTCTATCAGTATGCAAGTGTTAGCCATGAGTGTTATTTATTATCTGATAGTGAGAACATCACATGCAGAGTCCTCAATAGCATCGAAAATATGGCGCTGAGACGAGAGCTTATGTGGCCTCGTCGACTCCTATTAATGGGGCACTCGCGTCGCCGTCTCGTTTGTTTGACGAAGCTGTCAGACCATATAGGAAGTGGATCTCACAGCCGATAAAGAGTTCTGTTCCGGTGATGTGGCTTATATCAAGATCCATAGTAAAGACGACAAAATCCTCATTATGCGCTGTGAACGGCTCCACCGTATCTGCCTCGGCCGAAGCCCTAGCTTGTCCCCAGGATTCAGATTTATTCCGACTTGTTGTCTTGCGTCGTAAACCCAAGTTTAGCTTCGACCTAGCAGCTGCTTAACCAGAGATATCAAAGAGTCTGTTGAGCCCTAAGCCTACTGGTGTCCCGGCCGCATCGCTGACGAACGCCACTTAGGGTTGATGTGTGGCTTAGCAAACGGTTTCAACAGCTTGATCTGATGCAGGACTAATTTCCAGAGCATTCAAGGCAAAAATCTCGGCACCAGGCTAGTTGAAGTCAAGACGTAGAGAGAATAGGGCATATTATGACGTCATATTACCGCAGCGTACGGAGTTATAAGAACGGCCTTAACTGTGCACATTAGATCCCAGTACCCTAATCATACTTTGAGAATGATTTTGGTCGCTGTTCAAGCGTTGCCTTGCTCGCGGGGCCGGACAGAATTGGGCCTGACGGGATTCTGGAGCCCTCGACTCATGCATACGCCAGCAGAGCACGAATTGAAGCTGGTATCGGATAACAGTCTCCCCCGTACTTAGATCTCGAACCCAATCTGTCAGGATAAGGCCGGCGGCAGCTCTTTCATTTCTGAAAGAATCTATATTGTGGAATGAGAGCTTCCACTCCTTCTGTCTCTTGTCCCACATTTTTTCCCGGCTCGCTCTACCCATGAATGGCTATAGAGCCAGCAAAGGAATGTTCGTCTGGTTCTTTCTAGACGGCACGTATTTCTATAGGTACCGCTAACAAGGAACCGGTCAAGTATTATCGGAAATATGAAGAGTCACAATGCTGAACCGATTGATCCAGTGGCAGCTATAGCATCGCGATATCACTCTCATCTCTCGTGAGCTCCCAAGTATCTCGATGTACCTTACTATCACTACTCATCAGCATGAATTGACCGGTGCATGGCTGGTCAAGTTGCCGTGTCTTTCCTAAGTGTTATAGGTCTATCTAATGCTAAGCCAGTCCATGAAATGGAAATTTTATAATAATGGTTGGCTCATCTGAGGCCGGCCCGTACGCACCAACATCTGTAATCAGCGTGCAGAAGACGGATGATGCCGATTTCAGCCAAAGTTCCAGCCGCAAGGCCGGCCCGAATAGAACTGCGTTCGTGCCTTTTTAGACTGCAGTTTGTATCTCCTCTTGAGTTGGGCAATGGGCAAAGAATCTGCAGGTTTGCGGATCGTCTGGGCGAAGTGCATCGTCTCGGTCTAGGGGGAATAATAGCAAAATCGCACGTCTCATTGGGCAGACTAAGATTGAATTACTGCTGCTTGATTCCATCCAGCTTAAGCCAGCAGCTCTCTTCACGTCGCTAATGAAATTTGCGGCAGCCTCCGTTCTCTGCAAGCACCTTAGCCCATATGTGGAGGTGCGAACTCAGACTGGTCTATGGAAAGGGAATACAAATCATCAATCCATGAAATAGACGCTCTATTGTCTATAGAAAAAACACCAGGCTCTAATCTATGTCTATAGGATTCCGCGTACTCCCCGCTTACTCAAAGATGCTCTCCTTATAAGCTTTGGGGTCGATATAAGGCGTGCCCCCGCGCCTTGTGAATCCCCACCGAATCTGACTCGCCATCGCAATCTCAACATCAAGATGCTGCGCGAAAGTCCACGCCAGACCGGGATCCTTCTGGAAACCACGTCCCACAAGCGCAACATCCAATCCCTCCTCCTCAAGCAGCTTGTTCGCCTGCTTACCGTTCGTGATCGTGCCCACCGTCGCAACAAGGAGCTTATCGCCAACGGCCTTCTTGATAGCCACAGCGAAGGGAGCCTGGAAAGCCGGCCCGGACTTGATCTTCTGCGCGGCGTGGACACCGCCGGAAGAGACGTCGATCAGGTCAATAGCGCCCTGGGCAGCGAGGGCTTCGGCGAAGCGGACGGAGTCAGAGAGCTTCCACGATTCCTCGGGGAGGGTCTCCTCGATCCAGTCCGTCGCGGAGACACGGAGAAAAACAGGAACGTTGGGGCCGACGGCGTCACGGGTGACCTGGGCGATTTCGAGAGAGAGCCGGATGCGGTTCTCAAAGGAGCCGCCGTACTCGTCGGTGCGCGTGTTGGAAGACGGTGATAGGAAAGACGAGAGAAGATACCCGTGGGCATTGTGGATCTCGATGAAGTCCGCGCCAGCGGCAATGGCCCGCTTGCACGCATCAAACCAGTCGCGCTTGAACTGCTCGATGTCGTCCTTGGTCATGGCCTTGGGGGTGGGGAAAGTCTCGTGGAAGGGCACGGTGGACGGGCCGATCACACGATCCGGCCAGCCACCGACCTTCTCCGTCGCGACGATGCCCTTGTTCATGAGCCAGGGGGCGATGTTCGAAGCCTTGCGGCCGGCGTGGGCAATCTGCACGCCAATCTTCTGGGACTGCGAGTGCACGAAGTCGATGACGCGCTTCATGGGCGCAATCTGCGAGTCCTTCCATAAACCGACGTCCTGCGGCGTGATTCTGCCTTCAGGTGAGACGGAGGTTGCCTCGATCATCATGAGACCGGGGCCGCGCTGGGCAATACCTCCCAAGTGCGCGATGTGGTAGTCTGTCATGTGGCCGTCTTCTGCGGAGTACTGGCAGAGCGGCGCGAGGCCAAGTCTGTTGTGGAAGGTCACCCCACGCACCGTCAGAGGTGTGTACAGCTTGGGGACGGCATTGCCGCTGGTTTGCGGGTTGGCAGCTGTTCCAGCAGGAGGGTTCTGTGCTGGTGTAAAGTAGGGGATGCCGGCGGCGGGGGTGTTTTCGACGTCAGGGAGAGCCATTGTGGAGGACTGCAGGGGTATAGAGAGTGATGGACGACATCTTCGGCAGGGACAGTACGCTCCTTATATAGCAGATATGGTCTACAGAATCGAGTGGAAGGACAGTTGAGGTCCACTTGCTTTGAAATCGTGGTGGGGATGTTTTTTTAGCGCCTGTCTTGTATACATTAGTCATCGCCACATACGTACGCCATTGTCAACATTCAGGTACACGCACCGTCAAGACGACAGAGAGAGTTATTCAGGATCCCGAATCTGAGAAGGAAAGGATGTTTTTCACGCCATATTGCACTATTCAAAGCATGCTAGCATTTGCCGTAAGCCAGGAACAAACACCGATCCTGAAGGATTAAAGATCTGACTGTCGGCACAATCCCCGAAGAATGTCTCCGGGTCTAGCTCGTTTGGGAAGTCTTGTCGCCTTGTCTGTGAGGCAGCGAATAAGATCGTCCTCTGCCGCAACGGCGCCGGAGCGATCGCCACCAGCGCAGCCATGCTACTCGCTCGGCCATGTCTCGGCCGTGCCAAGTTTTGGATGCTTGGTCTCATGCTTACTCATTGTTTTTGGCTCGGGGAGGTTAGTAAGGGAATAGCTAGTTAGAGCAAGTGTCAATCTTCTATTCGAGCAACCAGGGCCCTTGAGCAAATAAGGTTGGCAGAAGAGTAATCATCGTTCTATTCTATATTCCACCTGTATCAGGACAGTCTAGTACTCTAACTAAAAATCTCTATGCAATAGTTCAAAAAGAAAGAATATAGTACCTCACAGCTTGCTCTTAATCTCCCCCGCGTTCTTCAGCACATTCTCATTCCATGGATATGGATCAAACACCAGATCGTTAACCGGGTTCTGCATGCTCGCCCTCTTGAACAGATCGGGATAGACGTCGCCGTCGCTGCGTCCGAGCGCGCTGTCGAGCTGCCAATCGGGAATCTTCCAAGAATCAACGAGTCTCACCGCATGCGGCCGAATCTCATCAAGGAGCTTCGGAACCTCACTTGTCTGAGTGAGGCCGATCTGCCGTACCGTCACGGCAGCGGAGGAGAAGAACTCGGAGGCTTCGCGGTCGAGAGTGTGCAGGGCGTGGAGGCGGAAGAGAGATCGGAGGGTAGATGCTGTGTCCTTGTCAAGGGAGGATCTGATTTCGGGCGAGTTGACGGCTTCGTAAAAGTTCTTCACGACGAGGTACTGTGATAGAGCGGTGGAAAGACGCCAGAAGTTGATAAGCAGACTGTTCCACGAGCGCTTCTCAACGTCTCGGTACTTGAGAGTCTCGAATGTGAGGTGGGCCGTCCGCCAAGCGAAGGCCGCGACAATGTCGGCGTCGTTGCCAAGAATGTCGAACGAGGCGCCCTTGTCGCGGCGGGCAAGGTACGCTTGCAGAATGCGCGAGGTGTCGTTGGCGGTGCCTTTGCCAGCGAGGACGGCGCGAGCGGATTTGAGGAGCTACGAAATATTAGTAATGAGATAAGTGGTGGTGGAAGGGGGACGTACATATCGCGCAACCTGCTGAGTGAGCATGTAGTTGTCGCCCTCCCAAGTCAGGGTCGGCAGGTAATCTGCGTACCACGGGCCAATACCGCTGTAGTTGCTGTAGCCGTGGCCACCGCAGGCACGACGGCAGACTTCGAGACCTTCACCGGCGGTTGTACTAGCCAGGGCCTTGAGACCACACGATGTGGCGTGCAAGTCGGCAAGGAGATCAGAGCCCGCGCGGAGCTGCTCTGGGCCCGCACCCCGCTTCTCTTGGTCTGCCTGAGCGGCAGCCTTCATTCGTTCCTGGTTCTCCTCGTACAAGCGCATCATGCCGCGGCCAGTGAAGTGCAGAGCATACATAGCGGCGAGCAACGGAAGAAGTCGGATCTGGACCATCTTGTAATTCAGGACTTGGTTCTCTTCGGCATTGGCCTTGGCGTCACGGTCTTGGAACTGTCTCCGAACAGCGCAGTAGCGGACAGCAATGGTCACGCCGCGAGCGAGGACACCGCCAGCTTGCAGGACAATATTCGAGCGCACCCAGGTCATGGTTCCGTACATAAGTGATGGCGAGGCGGGGCGGATGTACTTGTTCGTGGCTTTGTCAACCTGCGCAAACCGCGCTAACATGTTGACATGGGGGATCTTCAACTTGTTGAAAAGAAGGAACCCGTTGTCCATGGTACTGGCACCAGTCAGCAACATCCCACCAGAGAACCCAGAACACTCACTTATAACCAAACTTTGGCCCAATATCACCGACATAGACATTCTCCAGCGGCTGATGCGTCTCCATATCCCGGATCTGAACAACAAACGGGTGTGGCCCGTAGTTCTTGCCCCCAATGTACAGCTGCGCCATCACCACCGCATGGTTCGCCGTCCGTCCCAGCGACCCGATCCACCACTTGGACGCCGTCAGGGTCGGCGAATGGATGATGAATGTCTGATCCGAAGGATCCCAGGTAGCCGTTGTCTCCAGCCCACGCACGTTCGATCCGTGTCCCAGTTCCGTCTGTGCATAGCATCCAATAATCTCGTAGTTTCTCGCCCTCTCGTAAAACAGCTTATGTTGTTCCGGTGTTCCTTGTTCGCGAAGTGTCACCTAACCAGCGAGCCAACTATTAGCCAACTGGGATTCTCCCACCGCCCAACTGCGGTTACCAAGGGTAACATACCAAGAACATCGACGCATGCAAACCGTAAGGCGTTGGTTCAGACACCAAATCATTCGCAACATGCACATCCTCGTCTGACCAATTGTGTGCTTTCTTCAACTGCTGCAGTCTCTTTCCCCGCGCCAACGCAAGCTGGATCTTCTCAGTACGTCCAAGGACATGGTTGCGCGACTTGTCGAAGACCTTTTCGGATTTCAGCACCGACAAGATCTCGTCTTGCTTCTTGAGTGCTTCTTTCGTGTGCAGGAGGTCGCCGAGCGTGTCTACGTCAATGTTTGACTGGGCACGCTCCTGAGTCAGCAGTTCTGTGCCTTGCGGTGAGGCGGGCTTGAGGGCCTGCACCCAGGCGGGAGGTGGATTTGGCATTGTTTCGTCTGGTTCTGGGGTGGTCTGGTGTGGTGGGAGGATGAAGATGGAGAAGGTGAGACTTGAAAGAAAAAGAAATCGGTCGGTGAACCGAGGCGAGGTAATAAATATGTGGATGGATGCCCCGGACTCCACGGGGTCGGGTTTCCAGGCGAGAGCAAGAGCCGGAGAAAGAGTAGTGTGGAAGCTGAGCTCAGCTGGCCCGAGGGTAAGCCCGAAAAGGGAATTGCCGAGGCTCGCCTGGTCTGGACTGATGCCTTACTGCCTTGTTGGCCCCCGACACCGCAGTGGTGCTTCGCCTCAGGACTTTTCTCGGTAGCAAGTTTGATTCACAGGGCAGATGTTCAGATTCTTAGAAAACCGCTCCCGACAAGCTAGGCTTATGCCCAATCAACACACATGCAGGGTGATACTAGCGCAGTCGGCGTGCATTCCCTTTGGCCGACCGGCAGTTGATGAACCGACGCTGCCCTGTTATCTTAACGATCAGTGCTGATCATCCATTCTGCTTTCACGTGGCTCGCAGTCGGACTGAGGTTTCACTATTGCAATCTCAGTCTTATTTCTAGACCCGATAGTGCCATTTCCAGGCCCGATAGTGCTAAGTGCTGCTTATCTCGGCCTCAATCACATGCATTTGATCGAGGTTGTGGCCTCATTTGGAAGCACGTGGACCCGAAAGAGAAAGCGAATATTTCCGTGGGTGCATCTGGACAGGCCCTTGGTAGTGTAAACGGGCTGGCAAATGATTGTGTGATAATATGTGGTGGCATTTGTCCTTTACGAGATGACGGAAGAAAGTGGAGCATGTCTCATCTATTCTACCGATATAGGGTCCGACTTATAAAGGATATATGGGGGTCATATATATTGCTGTAGTTGGAGGTGGGAGATTGGATGTGACCTCGTGAAAATATATATTTCGGGATTCTATTAACCATTATCTCTCCAACCCTTATACTCTGTTATACTCTACCAGATTGACCAACCAGGAACTAGCTGGGAACTAGCCAGGAACTATACAGGAAGTATATTAACCACATTCAGGCTGATTACAATGAGCTACAGAGTCTTGATCCTGCTTAATCCTCGAGCTGTCACAATATTCCACCAATCATAGTGCTGTCCAACATCTATATCAATCCAGACCTCACCAGCCCACGAACCCTATAGATCGTCTCCCCGCTCTCATACTAGATCAACTTGACTAAAAAAAAAGCAGCAGAATGCCCTACACAAACCCTATCTTACCGGGCTCAAACCCCGATCCCTCTATAGTCCGCGTCGGAGACGACTATTTCCTTGTAACCTCGACTTTTGAATACACGCCTTCGGCGCCCATATACCATTCAAAAGACCTGATCAAGTGGAACTTGATCACCCACGCGATTACTCGTCCCTCACAGCTGCAGATCCAGACACCTGAGCCGGGTGGTGGAGTATGGGCGACGACGATCCGGTACCACGAGGCCACGAAAACGTTCTACGTGGTCGCGGCGAGCTTCAGTCGGTATAGGCCACAGGACGATGACAGAGTCTGGCCTCGCGGGTTCTATGTCAAGACCGACTGGGAGGGGATCTGGGATCCTACGGGGCAAAGCTGGAGCGAGAGCGTTTGGCTAGACGCGGTGGGATTCGATCAGGATGTAATTCTCCTATTCACCACTATGTATGGCGAGATATTGGAACGGGGCTGATCAGTAGTATGCAGCTCTTCTTCGATGACGACGGTACAGTCTACCTGAGCAGTACATACCGCAAGCACCAGCGCACCATCACGAATGGTTGCCCCCTCAAGGACTTCGCAATCCACATCAGCACGATCGACCTGCAAACAGGGGATGTAACCAGCGCACCGAAACTGATCCGCTCCTCGTCTTCTGGAGTCTCTGAGGGCTCGCATATTTTCAAAAGAGGGAAATACTACTACCTTTTCACCGCAGAAGGGGGCACAGAATCCGGACACAGCGAGTGGGTGTGTCGGTCTGAGAGTAGTCCCTTTGGCCCGTGGGAGGCTGGACCTGTCAGCGAGGTGAATCCGCTTTTTGGCAGCGGGATCTCACCGGATGATGAGGTGCAGAATACAGGCCATGCCGATTTTGTAGAGGATACCAACGGAAATTGGTGGGCTGTGTTCCTGGGCGTGAGGCCGGTGTGGAGGGAGAGCGAGAAGCGGTGGGAGGGGAGTGTTTTTGGTATGCACTTTTCTCTTTTTTTGACTTTACCCTTCAGTCTACACTTGTGAGAGGTAGAACTAACCTGTGGCATGCAGGCAGAGAAACATTTCTCTCCCCCGTAACATGGGAGAACAACTGGCCGGTGGTCAACTCCAAGCGTAGAATAACCCTCGCCATAGATACGCCGCATCTGTACCACTACACGTCGTCCGTGGAATGGAGAGACGATTTCACCTCTGGTACCCTCCAACTCGGCTGGTACAGAAAGAACACGCCACTGAAGAAAGATTACGCCCTTCTCGCGTGCTCGACACAGCCAGGCCAAAATGCCAGGACCAGTGGAGGCCTCCGTCTACTTGGTGCCCCCTACACCCTATCAACACCCTCCTGCCCAACACTCTTCCTACGCAAGCAAACCGCGCAATATTGTACCTGGGAGACGAAATTACGCTTCTTGCCTGACAGTGTGAATGTCGAGGCTGGGACGGCAGTCTACTTGAACTATTTCACGTTTGTCAGTATAGGAATACGGCTGGACCCCTCTCAGGCGGAAACAGAAGAGTTTCGCAGCCTGAACAATGGCAAGAAAGAGAGAAAGAGAATCATCCGCTTCGCACCGTCAAACACGCACAATACACCGGGATTCTCGAGCAAGGCCGTTGATTTCCCGCTCGGCTCGAGCACCAGTGCAATCGTCTTGCGCATTGAATGCGGCGATTCGTATCGATTTGGGTTCCGCGAGGTTCAGACAGACGCAGGAACAGTCCCTGGAGCTAAACAACCGGAAACGGGGGAGGTGCAATGGGTTGGTGAAGTCAGTAATAGGGCTCTGGTTGAAGCACCGCTGCCTATCGGCGCACCGTTTACGGGGGTCATGCTGGGGCTCTATTCAGTGGGTGATCGCGAGGCTGTGAGGGTTCCAGCGGATTTTGAGTACGTTCAAATCAGGGGTATAGACCAGGACTAAGTGGTGAGTACGGGTAGAAACATGGATTTTGGTCTAGCTTGGTTGGCGTGGTTGAACAGGAGGGGAAGCACGAGTATAACCGGATCCGGATGTTTGAAAATTGGATAAATAAAGGCTGACCCAAAGACAGACGGTTTGAGTCTGGACCTTGCGCTCAAATGGCCGTGCTCGTCTTTCAAGTGTTAAAACTGATTGTGCTACAGGACTAAATAGACGAGGTTTAGGTTTTAGAACACAATGTTAGCGCAAATAAGCCGCCGTCGCTGGGTATTAAGCTATATACAGTATAGATACAATCATACGTGCATAGAATGCTATGCAAGCCGCTGCGTCTTCTCAACCTCCCTTTCCATCATGCGCATCTTTATCACTAGAAGCCGTAGCTGCAGCTTCAGCCGCCGCTGTATCTTGCACCTTGGTCATCCCACGCCTGAAAATCGGCGACTCCAGCACCTCCTCCCAGTTATGCATCATCTCCGTGTTCGTCGTTGACATGCGCACCTCGCCTCCAGCACGCTCGATCATCTCCTGCTCATACTCGTCAATTGCGTCACCTCTCTTCTTGTCCCCAGAAACAAACTCTCCAATGGCGGTTGCTAGTTTCCCCGCATCTGTCACGGAATGGTTGAGTCCCTGTCCCCGCTGATACGTCATCGCGTGCGCAGCGTCGCCGGCCAGCGTTACACGTCCGTCGTGGTTGTCCCATCTATGCTCGTCGCAGCCGGGGTCGAAGTCCGTAAGACACATGTACCAGACTTTCTGGTCGTCGGGCAGCCACTCGAACGCCGATTTCCAGGGGTCTGTAAAGTGTTGCGCGAACTGCTTAACTTGTGCGAGGCGTTGCGCGTTGGTCCAATTCTTTGTGGCTTCTTGTTCTTCGAGAGGTGAGCGCCAAGAGATATAGAAGAAGAAAGTCCAGGCCGCCGGATCCGGGCTGGACGCATCATGCAATCCAAGGAACGAGAAGAAACCGGCTGGATTGATTCCCGCGATGTAGAGCGGGTGAAATGTCCGCAAAAAGCGCGCCTGTTCAGCCGTATACCGAGCCTGGACCCAGGTCGCGCAATACGGCACCGTCCGTATACGTCCATTCTGCGGCCCTAGCAGCAATTCCCTCACTGTCGAGCGCGCTCCATCTGCGCCCACAACCAAGCTCGCCGTTACACTCGTCTGGCCGTCGAAATACGCCGTTGCATATTTCCCATCGCCCGAGTACTCAATGGCCGTGATCCTATGGTTCCAACGGATATCCAGCCCCTCAGAAAGCAAGTGCCGGAGCTTGCGCCGGCGCAGGCGGTAGAATTTCCTCGCGGGAACAGTCGCCATGACTTCGCCGGTTGCGCCGTTCAGAAATTTGAGACAGTCAACTTCTGCGGTGGGCGTAGAGGGATCAACTTGGATCGATTGGATGCGCGACCACATGGCTTCAGGCATGAGGGTTTGCAGCGACTCGGCGCCCCAATGGAGGCCCATGTTCCAGTCCCGGTTCTGGGCGTCTATGCTGGGATTTTTCTCGACGATGATACATGGGATTCCAGCCTGTTTTCATTGTCAGCTCACTTACTCGTAGCTGCAGAAGGTAGGAGTTGCGGAAGGTAAGAAGGACCTTTTTCAGTCCCTGCGCGAGAGCGAGCCCCGTTGAGCCTGTCCTGCCAAGTCAGTGGTCTCTACCGATAGTGTTTGTGTTAGTGTTATAGGAAGTACGTACCCGCACCCACAATCAGGACGGTCACATGTTCTGTGGACGGACTCTCAGCAACGGCAGGGCGACGACCCGGCAAGAGGGTCGATAGTCTTTTGAGCAGGTTCATCCTGGACGAGGACGAGGGACGAAGAGGAGGTCAGAGAGCGAGGAGAGATGAGACGAGATAAAAGGCAGCATGACGCATTGCTCTCAGGAAGTATCAGCCCATCAAATCTCCTTGGGTTAATTTATCGGTGGAGCCATGGAGACGGGGACGAGGAGCCATGCCGTGTGCCGAGCCGAATCTGCAGTGCAAGAACAGAGCAGAGCAGGTAGAACAGGCCAGAGAGAGCAGAGAGAGCAGAGGACAACAGAGGAGAGGCTAATCTCTGGCTGGAATTCGGTTGGGAGAGAGTTCAGTGCAGTAGATTTAGAATGATAGCCTCAGTCAAGACTGAATCTCGTATTTTCAAGGATACGGTAGAGAACAGAGTAAACAAGCTTCAATAGCATGAGGGTGGAGACGGGAGGAGGGACCAGCAGCATTCTGTCGTGTAAGCGCGAGGCTGCAGAATTGCCCGCATAACGATATTGTGCGCGCATAAAAAGCTGTGCGTACGGACTACGAACGGGATCCTGATGCTGACTCTGGCTTGGCTGCACCGGGGAATATGTCAGCTGCCGCCCGCAGTCACATTTTCATTTATCAACTGGACAGAAAATCAATAAGAGTCAAATCCGGCTTAATCACTACGATGTACTACTGCGCCCGTGCCATGGTCCCTTATTTTGCCCCCGAGATTCGGTCCGGCCCACTCTGCTCTGTGACTGCGTGTCGAGGCGAGTGCTCCTATTTCACCTTCAAGTCCAGCTCTTTGTACCGCCCTCAACCCGTTACCACCTAATTCGCAGGACTATGACCCAATACAGCGACGACGATATCGATTCGGCGTACGGCGACGACTCGCTCATTGGCGACGACACCCAGACCCTGTCGACGTATATCACCGACTACCGATACGAGTTTGGCCGCCGGTACCACTCGTACCGCGATGGCGCATACTGGGTACGCCCTCCCTCAGTCAACGCGACCACTTTTGACGAGGAGGCTGATTTCGTAGGGCCCGAACGATGAGACAGCGAATGCGCAGCAGGATCTCGCCCATCATATGTATTTCCTAACCCTGGACGGAAAACTGCACCTGGCCCCGATCGAGAACCCGCAGGTACCACCACCGTCTCTCACCCCGACCGTTCGGCGTTGCTGAGCGAGTGTTTAGGAAATCCTCGACGTCGGTACCGGGACCGGAATCTGGGCAATGTATGTTTCTTTTGAGAGGTTTGCGCCAATGCGACCGTCGCTAACTGGAACCGTCCCGCAGCGATGCGGCGGACGAGTACCCCTCCGCCCGCGTCACCGGGGTCGACCTGTCCCCCATCCAGCCGTCTTTCGTTCCGCCAAATTGCATTTTCGAAATCGATGATATCACCCTTCCCTGGACATATTCCGCCAATCAATTCGACTTTATCCATATCCGCGAGCTATTCGGGTGCATCCCGGACTGGGACCAGTTCTTCGGGCATTGCTGGCATTGTCTGAAACCGGGCGGATACATCGAGGTTGTAGAACACTCCGTTCAGCCGATCGCCGACGATGGGTCAATGGGACCGGATCATTTCTATCACGAATGGGGCCGGGTCGTCGTTGAGTCGGGCGAGCGGTCGGGCAAAACGTTTAAAATCTGGCAGGAGTCGGCAGAGCGATTAAAACGAGCCGGGTTCGTGGACGTAGTGGAACAGCGGTTCAAATGGCCGATGAACGGGTACTCCCTCATGTCATGCACGAGAATCAATGGCTAGGAAGTCGCTAATGGATTCGCCAGATGGAGTTCCGATCCCAAACTGCACGAACTTGTGAGTTGCGTCCAAAGTTCATATCCGATCGCGCTGACTCGGTCTAGGGCCGCTGGAACCAGTTCCGTCTCAACGGCGGGATCGAGGGGTTCATGCTCCGCCTGCTCACAACGACCCTCGGCTGGTCGTACGAGCGCTCGCAAGTCCATCTGGCGCAAATGCGGACGGCACTGCGGGACTACCGCACGCACGCCTATCTCCCTGGGACGGTGGTGTATGCTCGAAAACCGGGTTCGGGGATATCAAGTCCGCCTCGCTGATTCCCAATCTAGCATCTTGGCGCGAGCATCGACGTTTGCTTCGTTGAGTGCTTCTCAGTCTTGTTGATCGAGCACTGCATCCTGTATCCACTGCATCACTGCATTCCCTGCATTCCCTGCATTCGCCGCACTATACCCTGTACGGAACCCGACGACCGTCTCTGTACCTGTACCTGCACTTGTTGATTAGTGGCCTAGCACAGCTTAGCTAGCTTCATGATGTTATGACGACATGGCCTGAGTGTTCGAAGGCGTATTCAAGATCGAGCGTAGACCGACCGCTATTTCTGCGAGGGGGATCTTTCAAATAAGTACAAACTTACGAGCCCCTGGCGCGTCCTGTGGATTTTGGGATCGGGACGGGATAGCCGTTATATGTCAGGTGCGGAATGTGACCCATCACTTTCAGCGAGTACGAGGACTCACAGAGTATACGGACAGTGCTAGGTGCGTGCTAGCTGGTACTAGACCGGTGCGATCAGCAGCCAAGTTACCAGAAGTATTCGAAGGACGGGAGCGTTGTACTTTTGCGGAGGGACCAGGTGCTGATCGAGCTGTCCACCGTGATGTACCCCTATTCCACCTCCAAAGATGTACTATTTGCTCGCTATACGAGCAGAGAAGGTAGTGGAAGCACCTTCCGACCGGAAAGTCGCCGGTCGGCTCGGCGACTGTCTCGATCTCTGGGATTTCGGGTCGGGGCGGGTCTTCCCGCGCAACCAGGCATTTATTCATCTTCACTTCTTATGCGTTGTTCGTTGCAGGTGTACAGTCTTGTTGGCTTGAAGGATTGCCTGCAAACCCGACTATTTCTGTTCCATTCTTGTCTGCACGGGTCTTCTACTTGCCTCCAATCATAGACCTCCCTATACATCTAATGTATACTTACCACTTACCAGTTCGCTTTCAGGAAGTTCAACCAAGGCAAGAGTCTTCACTGCCAGGATGATAGCGCAGCGCTTTGTATATGCACTCCATTGGCAGCGCCGCCTTGCATCATCCTGTGACGGTAATTTCCTGGTAATGTAACCGACCGGACGACCACTCTCACCCCGCCTATCCAGTGAATGTGAAATGTATGTAATGTATCGGTAGTCGGAAGAAATATAAACATTATAGAATAGTGTCGACTAGAAAATATGACTGTCTAAGACTAATTTGGAAGTCATGACGCCTTTTTGGCTTAGCGGTATATTTTACCGATAAATAGATATAAATACAAGGACAAAATAAAGTTAAAAATGATTCGCACCTAGGAGAGTCTATCAAGTGTATGGATGGGCTTGTATGCGCCCTGCCTGTATGTACGTTTGTACCTGTACGTACCTGTAGCAATACCCTAAGGGCCTTGATTTAACGTTGGCTTTGTGATTACAATCGGCATGGTGTTTACCTTGCAGGAGGGGTCTAGTCCTCATTCTTGGATTTCCTGAAGCATTCGTACTGCGTATTGAGCCTCATGAACTAGATCATTTAGCATCGCTAGGCCGCATGAGCGAAGAGTCAGTTCAGTCTAAGTCAATTGTATCCAATCCGCAGATTGATACACAGCACAAACTGCGCGGCATCAATAGCAATCAATCTGCTAAGGCGTGGCCAGTCGACGATACCAAGTACCGTACCGTACGATACCCATACTACATATATTCAGCCTTCCTTTCTAGAAGGGCAGACGGCTTTTATATGGAGTACTCAGATTACTTAAATCATGCAGGAGATCATCTTATCTAGACCGAGCTTTTTATTGGAATATCAGGCATACTGCTTGGCGGAATACCTAGCGTACGTACGCGTCCATTCAGGTTCATGAAGATGCCTACCCTAATAAATATCCAACAGCCATCAAACAGTTTTCCAGTCCACTCCGCGTTGTCAGATACGCAGCCTACTCGCAAGCGGGCAATTCCTCAAACACACAAGCCTCGGTGACATCGGTCGAGACCTCCTCGGGCTCGCCGCCGTCGGCATCGGCTTCGTACGTGGTGCAGATGGCACTGACATCCGTCGCGCAGTTGGAGCTGTCAATGGTCACCACATCGCCAAAGTTCCCATTCGCCCCGGCAATAGTGCTCCCTGATACGGCAACGACGTTGGTAATCGTCGCTGAGCGCTGGATATCGCCGCATGTGCCGCACGATCGGTATAGTTTGCCAAAGTCGTATACCGTGAATCCGTCAACGATGACCTCGCCTTCAGAGTTGTGCTGCATTCTCATCAGTCAACCAGCGAGCACTAACTTTGGGAGGATTCGAAGTGGGAGGAATGCTGCCTACCTGGATGACCTTGTCCTCGGCCCCCTGCGCGCCTCCTCCAGTGACGACGTAGGGTCCGCTCCCTTCCTTCAGGGAGAGCGCATCCTCGCAGACTTTCTCCCACCAGACATTCTCGATCGTGCATGCGCCGAGACAGTACACGCCCTCGATCTGGTCAGCACCGATGATGGCGTTCTTGAGCGTGCCGCCTTCCTGTACGATGAAGACCGTGTCAGACTCGCCACCTTCATCCTGGCCAGTGCATTCGACGCCGCGGCCAAAGGTCTGCAGCTCTCCGTCGTAGATCTCGCCTGCAGCGATCTCGTATGGCTCAGAGAAAGTTACACTGCCGGTGGAAGAGGGGATCGGGAAGGTGAATCTCTTTGATAGCTTGGGGTTAGCGGCCGCGAGGCACGGGCCTGCGAGGAGGGGCAGGGTGAGCGTGAGCGTGGGAAGCAGTTTGGAAAGGACGGGCATGGTGGACAAAAAGTGAAATAGAGACGTTTGTGGTAGATCCGAGTGAAGTGCTCGAGACGCTCTGATCTGGGAACTGAGAACTGAGCTGGTTGCGAGGCGGAAAGAAGGCCTTTATACTTCTCTCATGGCCATCTATCTACAGGATGAAGTATATCGTATGGACCCCAACATGGCGACCTTGGCGTTTCAACTCTGCGGCGATCACCATTACATGTCAAACAATATCCCACCACTCGAATGGATACCGACCTCGTCGCCATGGGCAAACAGAACTCCGTGCCAACAGAGTTACCAGCAGCGGAACCCTGCCGATCAGTTCCTGATCCCGAAGCCCTAAATATGGCGGCTCCTTGGCCACTATATTATGTCTTCAGGCTGTGTCGATCAGTCGGGCCTTGTCTACTTGATTCGCGGACTTTCCGTTCTTCTTCGAGTCCACTCGTTTGAAGCGATCTCGTCCCATGTTAGTGCACTGCCACCCCATTCAAGCCCTCCAAGACTTTTAGGCGTTGCAGTCTTATTGTCCCATATCTACATGATGTAAGCCCACCCAGGTGGCTGGTGCGATTCGCAAATGCAGCAAGCGTACGCACCGCGCTGGGAGTTTTTTATGAAACTTGAGTTTCTGGTATATTTCCGACGGGGTGAGGTCTCAGGGTTGTATGCTTGATACCCAGACCTCCTGGTATATCCCCAGATATGCTGTCCATGCGAACAAAACTATCTAGTAGGTGAAAGCGGACTGCGACTCGATACCGTCAAAAGCCGGGCGTAAGTACATTAATCATCATGCAGCTCTATAGACATAGCAGCGTAATAACCCTTAACTATTCCGGCATCGATGCTAAGTAACGCTACCACTACTACTGCTTATCACTGTCCGGCTCTCTCCCAGCCGCACTCCCCAGCCCATGCATCAGCTGACACAAGCCCTGTACCAGCGGCGACAGCGCCTCATACGGCGTCTGGGCACTCGCATCACCTCTTAGGAGTCTCTGAGCGACGTCCATCACTTTCCCCGGATCAGAAACAAGAGCCGGCCCGTCACTTAGACTGAATCCCCGGAGAGCAGGGCACCCGCGCGCCAGAGAGATGAATCTATGGACGTCGGCCGTTTCTTCGCCGTCTAGGAAGACTAACAGCTCAGAGCCGGAGGCCGAGGTCGAGCTGCCGAGGCCCAATTTCGGACTCAGCACACTAGATACAGTATTAGTGCTGGCGGTAGAGGTAATGGTTCCGGCAGAGGTTGCAGAGGTGGTAGAGATCTTTGAGCGACGAGCTCTGCTGACAACCCCGTATGACCAGAACGCCAACGACGCATAGAAAACGCTGATGGCAAGGAACCCCGTGAGCGAGCCTTCCTTGGCCATGGACATGGCTCTCGCGGCCCGGATCACCTGCCCGGCATGCCAGATCGCTTTACGACTGTCGGCGCTGCCAATCCATTCCAGGGCGCTGTCATACACGCGCCGCGCTTCGTTCCTGTCCTCTTTTCCGGCGAAGAGCTGGAGGTCTTCGAGCGACATGAAGAGGAACATGGAGATCACCTCGTGCAGAAGCGATATCTCATGACTGGAACTAGGGCTAGACATAGCGGTGGGGTCTGTGTCGACGCTGATCATACGAAAATGTTGCAACACCTGCTCGAGCTCCTGCTGTCTGGAATTGATGACCAGCGCGTTCCAGTGTTTTGAGCTCCCCTGCGCAATTAATTTGAGCCGGTGGTATTCATTGATAAGAGCCGAGAGGCCATGCAGAATCACCGAGGCCGAGAGCTGGTGGTCGATACGGCCCTGGTATGCAGACATGTCTCGTAGGGTGTCGACGAGAGAGGGGAGTCTCTCTGGAGCCAAGGCTGATGCTGACGTAGCGATGTAAATGTCTCGCCATTCAGTTGCAGATTTTGCATCCCAGAGTGCTCGGATCATGGGGAGAGGGAGTTCCAGGTCTGCGTAGGAGATAAGGGGGTTAATATTCAGCATCAGGCTGGATTGGGCGTCGTGGAGAAAGAGGTGATGGACGAGTCTAACCTGCCGGTCAGTCTGATAGAGTACGAAGGAGGAATGAAACGGGCAGACCTCTTGAATGACTCCTGTTCCGCCCAGTCGCGCCATTTGCGCTCTAATGTTGACGGCGTGTCTTCTAAACACGGTACGATAGTCGGGTAGAGCGAGCGTCGGAAACGCAGCCCGCGGCGGAGCATCTAGATAGCCACGATTAACTTAGGTAACTTAGGACAGAGCACAGGGTAAGTGTATTGATAGAATAAAATCATACCGTAAGGACGGGCTGCTGGAAGCTCTCGGCGATTTCTGTCCTCCGTCCACTCCCACTCCACATGCCTATATCGATCGTCAGGGCAAACGTCTGCGACGCCCGGAGGTCGCGGATTGTAGTGTTGTCGTTTTCATACTGTGAAGCCTATTATCAGCCACCCAGAGAGGCATGATTTGCAGTAAAGGCAAAGAAAGTGACGGGCTACCTTCAAACTCATCTGCAACCGCACAACCTCCATTAACGCATACCCCAACTTCCTAATCGTTGGGATAGTCGACTTGACTGCAGCCGCAGCAGCAACGATGCCTACCATATCAGGGCTCTCCTCGTTCGGATGGAAGGTCGGCCCATGGATCCACGAGTCCACCTGCTGAGCCTGGTACGCAAAGAAATCCTGGATCAGGCTGTCGAGCAGCTCCGTGCTGGGAAACGACTTCATAATGCGTGCTAGGTTAGCGCGCTGGCTCGTCTGCAGGACCATTCCAAAGATGAGATCACGACTACCCGGTGACAACCGTTCTGAAAGGATCTGATGTCTGCACTGCGCGCTCGCTTCAGGGCTGTCGATCGACTTGGGCACGGACAGGTCATTCTGGTCGGCGAAGGCGTGGTCGGAATGCCCTGGCTTCCAGGCTGAGAGGCTGGACCGGCTGTATGCCTCTGCGCCGAGGGCAATGCCGCTGTCTCTGTCTGCGTCACAGTCGGTCTCGTCGGGCTGCAGGGGAGCGGGATTGGCGGAGCCTCGGGAGTTGTAGAAGTCGATCAGGCCAAAATCAACTTCTGTCAGATCGAAGTCGAATTTACCGTTATAGTCAAAGAGTCCGTGGGCGTAATAGTCGTTCGGAGGGAATGCGGATGGGTCGGCTTCTCCAGGACGCGATAATGAGACGAGGGAGTCTGGGATAAATTCAGGAAAAAAGGTCCCGTCGACGCTGAAAACGCCGCTTTCGTGGTCGACAAGAGAAGAAACAGTTTGAGCTGGGACCTGGTCAGCTTGCGTCTGCGCTTTGTCCAAGCATGACTTGCCATCATATGCGGGTATCGGCGGCGGAGGGCCTGGATTCGGCGGCAGGTAATCAATCTGCACGTCAGGCGTAACCAGTTGCTGGAAGTTCATCTCCGGATTGAGCGGCGAAAAGGTCTGCGATTCAAGGGGGGAGTATTCCTCCTGCTCATGCTCATGCTCGTGTTCATCGTTGGACCCTACCCTGTCAGTATGTTCACCCGCGTCGCCCCGAGTCCATAGACTGGAGACGTACCTTGTTGCTCACCATCCTGTGCATTCGCATCAGCATAATCACAGAACAGCTTCCGATCTCGACACCGCCGACACGGCTTTTCCTCGTCGCACTTGAGTTTCGACGTCGCGCACGCCTTACAAGCCTGCGAGACACGCCCGCTCTTTGAGTACGACAAAGTCCGTCTGCGCTTTCCGTCTTGCAAGTGGCTATGGCCTGCGGCGTGTCGTTTCAGCAGGTCTCTGATCCTCTCTTCAGCGGGCATCCACGATAGGGGGAAGACTTTTAGGACGAAACTCACGGTCGCGAGAATCCCTTGTTGCAAACTTGACAGACGTATGGCTTCTCTCGAGTATCTATACTTGTCAATGAACGTTTTCTAAGATAAATGTTCACATAGACAGACGTGAGCGTACATGGCGGATCAGATGGTCCGCCCGATTATAGGCCTTGCGACACGACCCGAAGCCGCATTGGAAGTAGCCTTGCCGCGACCTGGAACCCGGAGAGTCGAGGGCACTCTGCATTGCATGGATGTCTAGGTGGGAAGTGAAACTGAGGAGAGGGCGGACACAGCGGGGATGAAGAGTTGGAGTCGGAAGCCGACTTTGGGCTCCAGATTTCCTGCGCCGAGCCTCCACTCATTTTCGACTGTATGGCGTGGGGAAAACAATATGCGGGGACCAATCACAGCAACAGCCTTTTGCGGGAATATGGGGCAGACTTCGCGGGGTCTGGGGCTGGAAGTTTACTGGTTACAGCTTAGATGGCACGCCGATGCCGCAGGAAATAGAGAGGATACATATCAAACATGCAGCGAGACAGCTGCACTCAGAAAATATGATCTCATAAAAGGATACTCGACATTTATGGTCATGGCCCGGTGTATCAGCCCACTCTCGCCCTCACAATCCCGTCTCCAGCGGGCCCGAAGTGGTCGGGATGTGGGGATGCATTCCCGAGCCCTCTCCAGCACTGGATCTCCAATCCAACCTATCTGGTAAGTGGACATTAATGGACACTTTCCTGTAACTTCGTGATAGTGATACCAAACCGAGATCTACTTTATGCGGCGTTCTCCAAACAATAGCCAGCAAAGCGGATGCGGAACCCTTCAGATCAATCACCAAATATCATGGGTACGCACCCCAATGTATACAGTCTACATCTATAGTGCTCTTCTGACAGCGCAGGCCTCACTCCCGTGCACTTCTTCTCGCATGGCTCGACGATGATGCTGGGCGAAGAGTCCTCGTCCGCCGAGTACTGGCGCAAATGCGGCGCCGAAGCTCTGGCTCGAGGAATCAAGGGCGTGGTGATTATGGTACTTCGTTGTACCTCTATACTTACTTCCTTTGCTAACAGCTTCAGGGCGCACACTGGGACACAGCCGGTGACGCGATCGAGGTCTCCATGAACCCTAACCCGGGCAAATCGCCCGTTGCATACGTGCACCCTTCCAAGTACGTCGACTATAATTTGACTCCGGATCTCTCGATGGGCCAGCGCTGCATTTCCATGCTCCAGTCGGCCGGCTTCAGCGTTTCGGGCAATGACAAGTTCGACTGGATCCACGACGTCTATCTCATCCTCATCCACATGTTTCCCGGTACGTCGCCGCCAACAACAATCATCTCCATGAACGCACGGTACGATCCGCACTACCACGTCAAGATCGGAAGTACACTACGGCCGTTGCGCGCAGAGAACTATCTGCTGATCGGCACCGGCGGCGCCGTTCACAACCTCTACCGCAACAAATGGGGCCCGATGCTGCGGTTCCGGGATAACTTCGCAATGGAGACGCCCCCTGAAGACTGGGCGCTGGAGTTCAGGCAGGCCGTTGAGGACGTTATCGTCAAGGTTGGGGGCGGGCCGGGCTTGCGACGGGCGATGACCAGGCTGATGAAGCATCCGCGGTATAGGGATGCGCATGCCACGGACGACCACTTTATGGCGGCGATGTTTGTGGCGGGGTTGGTGGGCGAATGGGAGGATGTGGGCACGAAGACTGTGCTGGGCGCTGAGAGCTGGGAGCTAACTAACATGTGCAATTCGCAGTTCACGTTTGGGGAGTGGAATGGGAGCAATAATGGTGGTGGGCGGAAATTCGTCGAGGTAGAGGTGTAGGTGGCTATTCGTAGTGGCCAATGTTTTGAGATCTAACCAGGTTAATTGGTTCTTATACATATGTTTGACTCTCTAGAGAAGTATTATTGGTTAGTAGACTGGTTGAGGTGTAAGCGGGCTTGTATATACTTGCAGTCTGATATAGAACTATACTTGTCTTTTCAGCCCCAAGTCCACGTGAACACTCCATACCAATGCAAGCGTCAGAATAGCATATTATACCCGCTGCAAATATCGATAGAAATTACACAAACGAATAAATAGACACAATCAAAGGCGCCTCAAAAACCAGACTGAATAATACCCGACGGCCCCCACGACCCCAATCACAGAAAACAGCGTGATCCCCACGCCCGTGAGAATGCCCTGCTCGAAGAACCCGATCCTCTTGCCGGATCTCTGTCCCGTGGGTGGTAACGGTTTGAGCGCGTCATCCCATACCTTGACTGCCTCTGCCGAGGTTGGTTTGTCTAATACACTCCGGAGGAGAGTCGAACTGGCGCTTTCAGTCACGAATTGCGGATGCGGGACGAGAAAGCTGGCCGCATTGTACCGAGTGGACCTGTCGGCAGGGAGTTGAGTGGTGATCGGATACGCAGGGCCGATTAGAAGGTCGACAGGGAGGTGGTTGATTAATGAGATATGGGCCTCGATAAATTGGGTCAGGTACTTGGCGGATGGAGGGTCAGCAAAGGCGTAAGTTGCTGCTAGAGCTTCGAATCTGTCAACAGTCAGTACATGCCCTAGGCCTTGAGGATGTGATTTCCTTATGGGGGGTGAGTTAGGGGAGGTACCCAGCGCAAAAGTCAATAGCATCATCCAGACTGCTAACAGGATGCAGAATTAGCACTTTCTCGGCTATCTTCTCTTTCCTCTGCAACAAGGCCGACTGCCGGTCATGGACCTCCACAACGCCCCATCCAGAGCCCGCAACCAGGACCCGGGTGCTGGGATCTTTATACGCAGCGTCTAGCACTGATGAGCCCGGTCCTGGTCGACGCGGGTTGGACGCGCCAACAGCTTTCTCTCTTGACTCTCCATCGGGTCCGGCGAGGTACTTTGACGAATGGTGGATGAGAGCCTCGACGAATGCCTTTAGCGCGAATTCCTGCACGAGAACAATATCAGGAGCGTATGTGGACCGTCCGCCAATTGCGAACCGTGCGGTCACGAGAGACTCGGCGGCCAATCTGAGATCAGCTGTGCGGTCGACGACGGCTACCGTTTTGGCGTTGACAGGGGACTGCAATGATTGTGGCAGAGACGGAATGTCTGTCTGCGCAACTACTAGCACTCCTTCCAGGAATGAGGAGCTCGGTCTTTCTTCTGCGACCGCGAATGTGTCTGCGTCGAGAGCGTCTGAGAGGATCTGTCGCAGGAGAGGCGGAAGGGCCATTGTATTCTTCGTCAACTGTTGCAAGCCCTAATTAGCACAATCAAGGCACCAAGACTATCAATACTAGGCTTACTTCAAGGATAACACAGCAACCGCCCACGATTGCCGCAGAGAGAGCCGAGATGATCCCAAAGAACATAGTATGCGTGCTCGGCACGATGTACACTATCCCCGAGCCCGCCGGTCTTGTCGCATTAGGGTTATCTTTCCCTTTTGCGACGAGATACTCATTTTCCAGGTCCTGTTCGAGACTTAAAGAGAAATAATGCTTGCGGAGTTCCGTAAGTGCGAGAACGATCTCCGCCTGGATCTCGCCAGCGTCATGGCTCGTATCGGTTTGTATTGCGGCTTTTACGCGCTGGATGTGCTGGAGCAGAGCCGTTTGCAGCCGCTGGAGTTGAGCCTGCTTATACCGCGTGTTCACGGCGCGGCCGTCAATGGCCGAGGCGTAGATGCGTGGGTATGGAGAGGGCGATGGCATCGTGAGCTGCTGATGTTGGTACTTGGGGTAGAATATGTGTACGAGTATGAGTATAGTAGGTATATACAGACCGATAAGAAGCTATGTGGGCACTGTTCCCCTGTCCAGCGACCCTCCATCTTTCGGCCATCATTCATAGACCTGACAGCGCTCGCCGGTTCGGGATGTGGGGGAGCCCCCGACATCCGCCCCCCTCCCGGGGGGAGGGAGGGGACAGTAAGAAAGCACCAGCAGAAAAGAACTCTCACTAGTCAAGCTGCTGAATGAGCTGGCCGTCTTAGCCTGTCTTTACTGTTCGGCCAGAGGCGTCTTTTACACTCTTTCCAAGTTCAAACCGTCACCGTTCATCTGTTCTCCTCTTCAGGAGCATATATCAAAATGTCTTCGACCACCACTACCACAGCCCCAACTCTATCCCTCCTCGCCGACTACGAACTGCACCACAGCACTCCTCCTCCGTCCGCATCTTTGTCTTCGCCTCCACAGTCCCAATCGGTGGCTTTAGCCCATCAAGCAAACCCAGCCAGCTGGCCAACCCACCATCGCCGCATCCCGCCCTACAGGCCCATCAACCGCAATCTTGACTTTGCTGAGAGGAGCGCCGGGTCCAGCGTTCCGGAGTATATTTTCATTCAATCCATGCTGCACGGGGTCTGGCTTAACGCGGTACGTTCAGCATTGTGGAGGTAAGACAAGTGCTGATAATGGTCTAGAGTATTGCACAACTATGGCGGGCGACAGGAGGGAAGATCAACGACCGGATCTTTCGGTACGAAGTGGGAGGGGAGTATTGACAAGTTAACTTATAGCAATTTATCATATGGGGTTGTTCTGAACTGTATTTGTCCTGGGTCTCCAAGGTAGAAAGGGCTAGTTCCTTATTTATAGGGGTAAAATACCGCCATGTTCTGCCTTTCTATTCAAACTACTTAATATATGAAACACCGGCACGGCACCATCACAGATCACAGGCATATATTTTATTGCCCAAGCTGTCAGGATTATATATTAAGTACTCGACCGCACGCCGATGTGGCCCAGCTCCTCTCCCAACGCCTTCCCATCAATCTCGACTGTTTTCGCCGGCAGCAGCACATACAGCATCCTCGCCCACTGGGCCTGCCCATCCTCCCCCGGGGGTGTGACATTTCTCCATGCATGGTTCGTTCCGCGCTGCACGGCAACGTCTCCTCTCTTGAGCAATCTCGTTTCTCCGCTATCCAACTCGAGCTGCACCTCGCCCTCCAGCACAACGCCGTAATCCAGCGACACCGTTCTATGCATGGACGATAGTGCATTAGGCGGCATATCGACGATCCGGCAGACAGAGCCTGTTGAGATCACCAGGCCCGGCGAGTTTCCCGGTTCCAGGTAGCTGGCATAAGCGGCGATGTCGGTTTCGTTGGCGAAGGAGGCCGGGATTGTCGGGGAAGTGTATGCCAGGGAGAAGTCGGCGCCGTCGGGGATCGGTGTTACAGGCATAGTCGGCGCAATAGATTCGGAGAAGATTGCTTTTCCGGCGGCATTGTGGGTTGTTATGTATCTGGAGAGGGGACGGAGGTTCTTGGGCGCCGAGGATTCGTTGGATGCTGACATTTTCGGACTCGCCTGGTTTTGTTGCGGATAGGTTCAATAGATGGAGTAATGCTTGGATGCAATGTTTGAATTAGGGAGGAGAGTGGCGTGGTGCACGAAGGTTATATTGCTTATATCTTTCTATACATCGTAACTAAGGAGGGCAAGTACCGGCTGGGCCAACCAAGGACGGGCAGTATTCGGGACCACGGCGTCCACATCGGGTGCATGGAAAACATCTAGGATATGCAGGCTGACTCCACTGAATGTTGCAATTCAGTCCCGAAGTGGAGAGTCTCCTATTGCCCACCTCGAACGCAATCCCGATGTTCACTCATTTCTCAGGGATAATCGGCAAGGTCACGTAATTCTCGCCGTGTCCGAAATTGATATGATTCTGACTCTGAAATTTCTCGGGGGACCTAAATCGCAACCTTAGTTATCCCTCCTCCAGCTCTTCACGAAGAGGACGGTACGTACCTGTCTGTCGGCTCATTGTGCAGGAAAATTCCACTCCCCTGAGTATCCCCAGACGCGACCTCAAGAACAATCTGGCCGCCTTTCTCAACGACAACATTTGTCGGCCAGATCTCTACGTCAACGGGGTAGACTTCTCCAGGAATAACAGGCTGGACGTCCGTAGAGAAGTAGTCCCGGTGCGGGAGGTACTCCCTGTGCCGGGCGTGTTTGTCGTTGACCTTGCGCAAACTCACACGTAGCCAGCCCTTGCAGAGCGGAACGGGGTCCCCAGCCGTCCCTGTGTAGTAAACTTCTTTTCCTTCAGGGGAGATGTACCGTAGGGTCAGGAAAAGATCTATATCCGTGGGGGTAGGAGCTCCGGGATTAGGGCTCATAGAGACATTCAGGTGCGCGACGATGTGGCCTGTTATCTCTGTTTCGTGCTCGAATGGTGGAGTCGTGAACTGAATAAACGACGGGTTCTCGATGTTTCCCAAGGCGGCATAGCTGAGCTTGCTGTATCCCTTCTGTTCCGGTGGAGTGGTAAGTAGTTCCCGATTCGGGGTGAGGTAGAACCTTGTATACTGCGTCCGCGCAATTGGCCACTCGTTTTCCACGCGGCGAGCGTACGTCTTCTCAGCTTCGGCGTTGTTAAAGCCTACGTCACCTTTGCGGAGGACGAGGTCGACTTTGGGCGCGGTCCCAGTCGACCATCCAGCGCGGTCGTCCCCTTTTAGGAATGCGTCGAGAAAGCTCAGCTGAATGTCGACTTCTTCTTTGTAGTAGAATGGGAGGTCGTGGCGTCCAGTGATAAAGCGGAGGTATTTGAGCTGACTACCGGCTTGGGTGTACCCTTCAACGTTGCCCCTTAGATGCAAGAGGATGCCGCCCCAGTTGGCAACAGAGAGGAGAGGAACCTGCACTCGTTAAACAGGCCATACGAACAAAGCGGAAGAAAGTTCTTTACCTGTATATCAGACATGGTATACTCCTTACTCGCGTAGTACAGGTCATCCCTGAACCGATTGATCCTATTGTCAACGGTCTGATCCTGTCTGTTCGCCTCAAGTTCTTCTTCTACGAGATCACCCTCGATTGTATCCACCCCCCAGTTCCTGGCAGCACGTCCAGGCCGTCCATACTGGTTGCTGAGAACTTGGCGATTCCACCAGAATGAAATGAACGAGTTCGACAGAATGCCACCATGCCGACACCGATCCCGATAATAGTCCGACATGCCCTCCCACGGAATTATGCACGCAAGGCCTTTCGGCTGCCGTGCAGCGACTCGCCACTGCGACCCAGCATAGTAGCTAATCCCCAGCAATCCGACCTTCCCAGATGACCATTCTTGCTCTGCGGCCCATTCGACGACGTCAAAGAATGCCTCGCTGGTCTCGCGGGACATGGTGTCGAGTTTTCCGCGCGATTGCCCTGTTCCGCGCTCATCGGCGCGCACAACCGCGTAGCCCTTTTTCGTCCAGAATGCGGGGTCTGGTGTTTCCCATGCTGAGTGTTGCGAGCGGTGCTCCGGATTAACTTCAGAGAAGGATTTTGGGTGGAAGTCGGCGTAGGGGATATCCTTGCCATAGGGGCCGTATGTTACAAGAACTGGGACTTTTTCAGGCGATTTGGGACGATATACGTTGCAGCGAACGAGGCCAGAATTGTCCTTGAGGGTGATGGTAACGTTTTGTTCGAAGATATACGGGAAGGACGTGCTGTCAATCGTGGTGATGTCGGCGCGGATTGGGTTCGGCATTTTGGTATGGACACAGTTCAGTTCAACTCTATCAATATTCTGATGATCAAAGATTATCAGAAGAAGATCGTAAGATCCGGCATGTGGGATAAATATTTGCATTCCCCTCTTTGGAATGCATATCGCGCGATTCAGGTTTACTCCTCTCCCCGACGTGGAGCCGATTCGGGACCCGAGCCCTCACTCCGAGGCAGAATGCACTCGGAACGGCAGCAAGTCGATTCAACAAAGGTCTCTTAAATAATCCTTCGTGCAGGTAACATAGCCACTACAGCTCAGTTCACATCCTCCTCATTATCACAGAGCGCTTCTGAACTGTACTACTAGGATGGGTAGTGCCGTAGAAACCGAGCAAGGCCTCCACGTCCTAATTGCAGGCGCTGGAATTGGCGGCCTTTCAGCTGCTATAGCATTACGACAGCAAGGACACCGCGTCGAGGTATGTCTCGTGAGTTGTCAGCAGGAACATCCAGCTTAGCACGCCAGATGAACAGCTCTTCGAGCGCTCCCGCTTCGCCAACGAGATCGGAGCCGCAATCCACCTTACACCCAATGCGAATGCCGCGCTTCTAAAGCTCGGAATTAATGCGACGACACTCGGTGCTGTGGAGTCTGAAAAGGTTCGTGAAAGCGTTGACTGAAAGGTTGCTAGTGTGCTGACGCACTGCGACAGCTCCGTGTCTTCCCTCCAAACGGGCCGGAGATATTCTCGTTGGACATCAAGAAGACTGCTGGTTTCTGGAGGCATGTAAGTTGCACGTTCCATAATTCTATGCATCAATAATGACCCTTCAGCGCTGGCTTCTCGTCCACCGGGCGCATCTCCATGAGGGCCTGAAAATTGCTGCTCAAGCTCCCGGCCCTGGAGTGCCTGCCAAACTACACACCTCCAACAAGGTAGTAGACATTGATCCCCACAGCGCAACTATCACCCTCGAAAACGGAGAAAAGGTAACTGGCGATATTGTTCTCGGCGCAGACGGCGTACACTCGGTCGCAAAGACGAAACTTTCTGGTGGAAAGAATATAAAAACCTTCAGCTCAGGAAAGAATGCCTTCCGGTTCTTGATTTCTCGGAAGGATGCACTGGATGACCCCGAGACAAAAGAACTCGTGAATGAGCCGGGAACATGGTACATGTTTGACAGCCCCGACCTTCGCGTTGTTGTGTATCCCTGTGCCAACAATGATCTGCTGAATTTCGTGTGCATCCATCCGGAGTCCTTGTCCAAGATCCACGATGGTTCTGAGTGGGATCAGGGTGCAAGCAAGGAATCATTGCTGGAGGTGTACAAGGATTTCAGCCCACAGGTCCGCAGATTGCTAGCGAAAGCTGACCCAACCACGTTGAAGGTGTGGCCGTTGCTTGACACCGATGACCTGCCTACGTGGGTGGAAGACCGACTTGCGGTCATGGGCGATGCTGCACATCCTTTCCTGCCGTACCGTGCGTCAGGCGGCGCAATGGCTATTGAGGACGCGGTCTCATTGGGCGTTATGCTTCACAAGGGTGTGTCTGTGGGAAGTATTTCTGAGCGGCTGAAGCTATATGAAAAAGCCCGCCGTACCCGCGCAACGACAATTCAGCAGTTGACACGAAAGAGCTCCCATGGGCCTCTCCCACCGTCGGAAGGTAGATACCCACTCCCCCTTTGGCTTGTACTGTCCGCGCTAACTGACCAGAAAAATCAATGACCGAGTATATCTACGGCCATGACGAACACGACCATAGCACCCAAATCCTGCGCAAACACCTCTGGGCACAAGAACCGCAAAAGTATTGGCGCCAGCCCATCGTCTTCGGGCCCATGCCCGGCCCGCGTCAAGATTTTATAGGCCGTAGCCGTCTGGACCGGTCCCTAAAATCTACGTTCCAAACAACCTCCATTCGGTTCAAAACCAGTCGAACACTCCTGCAAAACTTGCTCCCGAATGACTCGTGGTCCTTCTGCACGCCCAGCACGGTCGCCACTGCTACCTTCTCACAGACCCTGCTCAATGGTATGGACTGGCTCGGTGGCGGCGGATACCGCCATCTGGGTCTGTACATTGAGGGCGTGCAGTACACAAAGGCCAACGGTGAGGTCGTATCAGGGACATACCTGCCGATTCTATTTGAGACTCTAGCGGACCCGATTGTCAGCGGCCGTGAAGAGCTTGGGATGCCAAAGCTGTATTCTGCCCTTGAGGCGAATGAGCGCGAGGGCTCATATTACCTTCAAGCGAGCTGGCAGGGCGCCGTCTGGGGGCGGTTCCAGTGGGAAGGACTCGAGGACCAAGATCCGGCAACAACCGCCGGGCCAGGCGACAGTGGTGTCAACGGAGGCTTGCTTCTTCACCGCTACATACCCAAAGTTGGGAGAGACTGCAAGGGTCAGGCGGAGGTTGAGTATCCGGTGTTTGTCCCGAATGCAGATGAGAGCAAGATGCTGGTCTCAAAGGTAAACCGGGTTCGTACAGCTACAAGGGCTGCATTTGAGATTGATGGCCTTGGGTGGGAGGCTTTGCCAACGTTGCACCACATCATCGAGCGATTGGCCGAGATTCCAGTCGATGAGATTCTGTCGGCGAAAATTGTCGAGGGAGAGGGGGTGCCGGATGTGTCGTCTGCGCGCCGGATAGAGTGAGGACCACAACAAAGTGTGAATCCTTGTAATATTATATCCAGACGACGGACTAGAGGATTCTGATATCTGTACTGATAGTCATCTTTGAGAGGCGAAGGTGGTTGAGCAGGAGACGGAGGGGATTTAGTCCTCAGCAACCTTGGGCAATCGCTTTTCTCTCGGCACGGTAGTGCCAATCTCAGGACGTCTTCACGCTGCTTAGAATGCTTGTTTGCCTAGTTCCGCATGTGTGTGGCCGCTGTAAGACGTCATCGATCACCAGGACAATAAATTCCGCCCCAACGGAGATAAAATTCACTGAAAACAGCGGCCCTGTTGTGGCTAATCCTCCTGATCTTGTAATCAGACCAGACCTGACCATGCCACGTCGCACAACTTGCAAGTCAGTCACGTCAAACACCTTTCAGGCTCAGTTCCACAAGACCGTGGTGGCACTGATTCGGAGTAGGTAGTTGATAAGTCAACAATTGACATCATATCTTCAATTGCGAGGACGTTCCACGCAATTCGCAGCTTCGAAAATGTACAGTTTCGCTGATCGACGATGGACCCATCTGCCCACCACTCTAGACACGAGCTGTTGAGTGTTGTGCGCAGTGACACGACGCGTCTAGGTCGCGCCCAACAATAAATCCTTCGGCTCCCGACTCCTGGTCAGGTAAAAACTGGCAGATCCCCAATCACCTCCGTAATTACAGTAGAATAACCCAGGAGATGAATAGGCGAGGATGAGGAAGATGAAGTGAAGCCAGAAGCCAAAAGCGACCTGCGCGAGACGTGCATGGGCAATAAACTCACTGATGGACAATCAACTACCATTTGATCATCAGCAAGGCCGATCACAGCAAACCCCTTGACAAGAATGTACCCACCGATGTTCGAGATCCGGGCTCAACGTGTACGTTTATGACTTCTGGGTACGGTGTGTGGGAAGCCTTTCTTAATCCCGTCAGTTGACTTTATCGAGCAAAGTACAACTGGAAAGTACAGTGGATGTCCGCCAGACACCCTTCAAAATGTTTGTTCTCACCCTGTCCAACCACAGCCTTGCTAATCAGAACGATCGTAGGCTTGATGCAGATTCGGTGAAGTCAACTTCCGTTTTCTTGCTCAGATGTTCCTTCCATGCTGACCACCTTCAGATCCAAATCTTCTGAAGCTGGACAAGTCAATGACTCCGGCAACGTAATAGTCTTTTATCTTTGCTTGTCGACCAGCTGCGAGAGTAATTCAAGGCGGGCGACAAATAGCTCAACCTCTCCTATTTCGATCATTTTCTGACATATGCGGAAAGACCGCCATTAACCGAAGGGTCCTTCCAAGACTGACGAGCTTGTTAAGGCCATTAAATGAACCGGCTGACGCAATTAAGCTCTTTGTCCTTCTGCTGGCCGTGGTGTTGGCCCAGGCGTCCAGACTTTATGCCAGAAAGCACGTTCCTCTCTTCATCATCAGATGTAAGCTATGGGTGCCGATGCTTTGACGATACCTCTTGGATTAGTGCCCATCGCAAAGTACAGCTTCAGGGAAAAAGTCCGCTGGGCAAGAAGGAAATGGGCGCCATTAAACAAGACATGGCGACGCAGAAGGCAGAGACCCGTCGCGCCAAGCAGGCGCACGTGTATATTAATGTTTAAACATTGAATTCCAGAGCTGTAAGGCTAGAGCACTGCCGGATCATGCAAGAAAGGCACCCCGCCAGCCAACTCAATTGGCTCGCGCTGTATTCCGCTGTAGTCCAGATTCCAACATCTTACGGCCGAATTCTCCAGCTTCAATCTGAAAAATAGATCCAGGTAAAGATGGGCATAGTTATCACGCAGGACACCAAGCCAACTTGCACCTTTGTAGTTAGAATGAGCTTTGTCCTCTCCACGGTCTTCGTGATGCTCCCACCAAGTCTTAGGCCCAGCTGCTGGTAATCGAGTTAGCATATGCATGCGCGTTCAACGGCTAGCTCTGTCTGCACAGTACCAGAAACGGAAACCTCTCTGGATTTAGCGTACCTGCGGGCTATCTCTCCCATCGAAGGTCCCCTTCTCGTGCTTCTGGTTGGTGGTTGCCATTGCCTGGGAGGCTAGTCGTCGGTTCTAAGCAAGGAGATGCTCCGAGACGCTCATCGGCAATAGGCTAGTATGATTGTTCATATTTTGAGCCGTGCTGAACAAGTCGTTTCTTGAATTCGCCGACATAGTTGCAGTAATGGACGTTGCGACAAGAGTTGCGGTGTCCACGGATCTAGATATATAGCTGGCGCATCCGTTAAGGATCAACGAACTGTGCAACAGATATTTAATTAAAATTGGCTGGGATATCGTGAATAAGATGGCTTAATGAGATCGGAAGTGTTCCGTGTGGTGAGATTCTCGAACTTGTATAATGACGCATGTTGGCTGCCTGAGCGGTGACTTTCTCCTCCGCCCGCTGACCAGGAACCGCAACTCGACTCTTACTCTTACTCAACCCTTTGCGTTTCAGATACCCTGCGCTTCTCTCCCTTTCTATCGTATCTTCCCTTACTCTTACCTCAGCGTCTCCCTGTGTCTCTCTATCCTGTACCTTCTCTTTATATATCTTCACCTTCACCTCACTCCGAGAGGCTCGTGATCTCATCAGCTCCCCGCGTCGTTGTATCATATCAGACTGCCAACAACCTCATTCAGCCTCTTCGCTCTTTTCCGACTTTTCTCTCAGCCGCTTTCTTCGTCCATCCTCTGTACAATAGACTCTTTGCGAACGGGACTGGCCGTCGTACTCTTTATCTCCTGCATCATCACTCCCATCTCCGGTTTCCCCGCACCACTCGAGCTAGGCCACCACCATGTAAGTCACCCAGCGGACAATTCCTACCAAAATAGCCACGATAAGACTAGACTAACATGTCTTGTTCCTCTATACAGGCGCATTACAGTAAACGTGATACGACCGGACCAGGCGGACCTGGACCTCATCCCCCTAGTTGTCGGCCCGGACATGACAATCGAGCTCCTCAAAAGTATTGTCGAGAGCGAAACCTCCATACCGCCATCTTCCCAACGTCTTGTATATAACCAGCAGCTACTCGGCGATGACTCCAAAACACTCGAGCAGGTCGGAATCGGCGAGGGAGATATGCTAGGCGTTCATGTCACGCTACGTGGCGGTGCGCCATCGGTGCAGGGCCAGGCTCGACCGACAGGAATAGGCGGCACAAGTGGCGCTTCACATTCACAGCAGATCCAGCAGCGACGACAGCAACAAATTAATCCCGATCCCGAGATGATCCGACTACACATCTTAGGCGACCCCCGAGTGCGCGACGCCGTGCGACAGCGCAACCCCGAGCTGGCAGACGTCGCGCACGATCCGCACCGGTTCCGCGAAGTCCTCCTCACCCAGCAGCGGCTGGAGTCGCAGAGGGAGGCAGAAAAGGAAGCCCGCATTGCGATGCTGAACGCCGATCCTTTCAACCCGGAGAATCAGAAGGAGATTGAGGAGATTATCCGCCAAAATGCGGTCACAGAGAACCTGCATAATGCCATGGAGCATCATCCTGAATGTACGTTGACCCTTAGGTGAGGGGTGGTCTTCATGGCCGCCGGCCGGACCGCCCTGCATGAAGTTTGAGCACAGACCGCTAACCTGTGTCACAGCATTTGGCCGCGTGACAATGCTGTATATTCCCGTTGAAGTCAACGGCCATAAACTCAACGCCTTTGTCGACTCGGGTGCGCAAGTAACAATCATGTCTCCGGACTGCGCGACGGCGTGCAACATTATGCGCCTCGTCGACTCACGCTACGGCGGTATTGCGAAGGGTGTCGGAACAGCAAATATCCTCGGCCGCGTACACTCTGCCCAGATTAAGATTGGCGACATGTTCCTCCCTTGCTCGTTCACCGTCATGGAAGGGAAACACATTGATCTCCTGCTCGGTCTGGACATGCTCAGACGGCATCAGGCGTGCATTGATTTAAGACGAGGTGCGCTTGTCATACAAGACCAAGCTGTCCCGTTCTTAGGCGAGGCAGATATTCCCAAGCACCTCCTCGAGGAGTTTGAGGATGAGCCTGTCATTAAGGGCGCGGATGGCGCGGAGGTCGGCGCGCGGACTGGCGCCGTTACACACCAAGCTGGCGGCAGTACTCCTGCTCCTGGACCTAGCTCGGCTGCGAATGCAACGGCTTCATCTTCTCGTCCGGCTGCCGTGCATAGACCGTCGCCGCGCTGGCCGGAGGCGTCAATTGCAAAAATCACAGAGCTGGGGTTCACCCGTGAGGAAGCGACGCGTGCGCTGGAGGCCGCGAACGGAGACTTAGACGGGGCGATAGGGTTTCTGATATGATTGATATGATTGATTCCATTCCGAGACAAAGGCTAGTGGCGATGTTGAGTTGGAGTTTGAGTTACCGACTACGGGGAATTGGTACGACGTGTTCCATTAAGGCAGTGCTTACCTTTTATGATTCATGGCTAGCAACTATATGATAGACCTGCCGAGCTACTGTTTCGCCGGCACTGTGTATTGGGCATCAGTCCTTCCAGACCATCCCACTGTCTGGCATTGCATACAAAATAACATTATATATTTCCGGACACTTTCTCCTCCCCGTTTAGTTGGTTTCGCGGGATCAAGGTCAGTGCCAGGATGCCATCCCCATTGGCGTAGTAACCAAAACGTCTTATTCATTCGTAATCTCACAGTCATCAATGTTACTGTAGAGTATGGCTAGATGTGAATGAAGTGTATATAACAATGCAATAATTGTAGTGCATGCGTCCCTCTTTTCCACATCCGACATACGTGCTCCACTAACAAAAAATCATGATAATACACTTACCACACGGTATGGCTTGCCCTTGTACTCAAGTGCTCAGCAGGAGCTATGATGTTGCGCGGGGGAAGATAAAGAGAAAACGCCGATACGATCACTCCCGTTTCGACTTGTCCAGCCTCAGGAGGCTCGACCGAATCCGCCCGAACATATCTAAGGCCATAAACGCCCCTATGATAAAGTAAAAATTAGCTCAAGCTTCGAGACTCCGAGCTCTTAAGATGGTGGGGCTAGCGTACCAAGCGCAACGTAAGGGCCGTAAAGCGCGGTTAAATTTTGTTTTTCGGCGGCGGTGCGGTCCTCCCACGACCAAACCTCGAACAGACAGGTCAAGGATGTGATGAATGACTGGAAGCCGAACACAAGCAGGTGAACTGGGACCAGAGGATCATCTAGCAAGTTGAGAATCCGGATTAGCCAGCTATCAGGATCAAAAGATATCTGTCACGGAATACGAGGCTGGAACCGCCGCAGTTACAACTAGGGCTAGCTCGCATGGTCCTCAATGACTCCTGTACAGAGTACTCCGTAGGGCTTAGTGTGGGTCGATGTACCTCTCAATAGGGCGCCGAGGGCCCAGATACTCAGCGGAACATGATACAATATCTCCATCCAGATGTAGGAAGTAAACCATGCTGGAACAGAGTCTTCAAAGAACTTATCCCGGTATGTAGCAGTGTAAAAATCACGAAGTTGGCGAGAGACGGCATTGTCAAGTAGACCGGGGAGGACGGGAACGGCGTCAACCACTATTGAGCAATGTCATACCACTCGGGCGTTAGCAATCCGTACGTAGACTATCCGTAGAAGTTTCTGCATCTGGCTGCACCTTGGTAGATGGTGTCCAGCGTCGTCAATCAGCCAAATTGTGCCGTTTGGGCAGTGGAAATGGTCTGTCTTGTGGAGGAGACCGGAAGCATGGCTGCGGGGACCTAGGAGAACAACTCACAGAAGATGATAGGAATGTGGATTGCGAAGAACCCAAAATAGACTAGGTCGCGTTTCCGGTTCCAAAGCGAGGTCATACTTGTCTGACAGGCGGGTCCTGGTTCGGAACGAACGAAGAAACGATATGCAGGAGTTGGAGACGATAGGTGGTGATTCAAGTCATCAAAAGCGTGGTGAAAGCTCCGACTCACAACGCGCCCAAGAAAAGACGAAGGCGCGTAGTCATGTGATTCCGTGCCGGGCTAGGACTTGGGCTGGAGGAAAAAGCAACGCTCTCTTCTAGTCTTAACACCCAAGGCCGAGATGCAAGTACCGCCGAAGGCCCGCCGTTCACCAGATCCAAATCGGTGGAAGACCGGCAGAGATAAGGCAGGCCTCGGGCCATAATTGCTTTTTCGACTCACGCGTCTCGAAGGTCCCTAAACATAGCTTATCCTTAGCTGCGTGGATCGCGCGAATGTACGCAATCTGCTCCTCGCGGTAAGTAAAGTTTAGCGTCTAGCCTAAACATTGGAAGCCTTCACTTTGCTTTTTCGCCCGGCTTTTGGCTCTTGTAGTATATTCTAACATTGCAATTTGGCTCAGATAATGGTCTGCCCTCGCTGCCCAAGAAACAGAATCCATGACCTAATGCAAATTCCCAGAGAGCGCGATCATCCTTCGTCCATGGCTTCGCACCTACTGCGGGATCGATTGTTCAAGAAAAGCCCCTCACCGCAACTTTGAACTGACAATTAGATGCCGGGTTCCATTGCGGTTTCGGCTCATGAGAATGACTCGCTGGCGCTCAGCATGACGACAGGGCCGAAGGTACTCACAGACCATCGGCTCTCGAGTCGACCGGTCTCAAAGTACGTGCTGATCGGGCATACGCTCCTGGCAATCGGCTTGACTCAGTAATACCGCCAAGATACTGCAGGGATTAGTGCTCTGGCCACTTTCAGGGCGAAGGATAGTATCATCCAATGTGTTTCTCGAATTCGACCAGACAGTCAGACTACCGCATGGATGCTGCATGCGGGATGCAGCTAGTCTCCCCGAGCCTAGCATTCACACTGGATTACCTCAGGTTTGTGGTCCTTGGAGTCTTGCACTAGTGCTTGCCTTCGAGATTGGGACGGTGCTAGGCCCGCTTTCGGATCCTTGGGGCAAGCCACGGGAACTTCACATTTAGTGTCAAAGCTATGAACACTCGGTCCAATGATAGAGTTGTTCTCGAACATAGCATCGAATCCATGTGGATCCTTTCAACGACCCGAAGGGCCGAAAGGTACCTGAAAGGACGTTTTCTCGGGACTTGGATGCGGGCCCTGGAGTAGACGTACGAAGCCGTTTACGAATGACGGCGTTCCAGGGTTGTCACTTTTTGCCTATCTGGCATCACCCAGTTTCCCTTCATCAAGGATGCTGATCCTTCGAGGTTTCCTTTGCAGCACCTCGATCAACCAGTTCCCGCCCTGGTTCGAGGAGCAGCCGAGATCGTCTTGGACTGCCCGTTTGAATCCACATTGGACTACCGACGTAGCACGAATCGATATCATCAACCGATGGAGAGTTTACACAATATGGTGGATACACGGGCTGATTTGATTTTGATTCTGCAGCCTCAATTGAGATGTCATCTGCACTTGGCCCGTGAGACCATTATGCCAGCAATTGATTTGGCTTTGGATTCTGGCATGCAAGTGAATTTCGCCTTCCGGTATTATATTTTCCTCAGAATCAAACTTTCGTCTCGTTTTTCGGTCAGCGTCGGCAAGTCTTCGAACAAGATCAAAGGAGAGATTCCATGTAGCTTAGGCGCTCTTCTGGGGCCGAAATCAATGATGTATACTTTCTGACTCCACCGTCAGGATTCAGGAATAATCTACCGGGTGGGTACCCCAAGATAAACCACGGACATTGGACTGGAAACCCGAAATGAGATGGGGTTACGAGGGTCGCAGGCTCACAGGATGCTTGGCTTGAAACAAGCGCGCCTGCTTTCTCTGTCTCTGTTAAATTCACCAGCAGCCAATGGTATCGACTATTCAGGCCAACCATCACAAGGATCATGATAGCGCACCCTCCGAGAGACCACTAACAGCCGTCGGCTAAGCAAACCCGTGTGCAACCCTAGATTTCGTCTCGTCTCACTATAGAGCGAGCCTATCAGGAAATGAAGCTGTCGTTTCATCAGAGCTTTTTGCGGGTTTAGGGGAAGTTACAGTGTTTTCCTGGGAGCCCGCGACCTCGGTGAAATGAACTATCCGAATTAGAAAGGACGATCTCCGACTTTTCCCCAATCAAATGAGGTAACAATAAAACGGCCAGATACGATATTGATTTACCTCCCCACTGCTCCGTACTAACGTGGCACGGAATAGTTCCGGAGGACCACCTGCATTTACCTTATCAATCAGGAAATGGAAATACTTACAATCCACCAACCGAAGCAATGGAAGATCTGATGCAGTGTCGCAACGCCATTGAACCAGGCTTTTGATGCAAGGAAAATGATAAACTGATTGTGCTACGTATGTGGAACATACCTTGTCTACCATCGAGGCCACTGTAGCACAGGGCAGAAGCACGCCTTGCTCGGAACTTACCATCTTCTCACAAGCCATGTAAGGACTAATGCAAGATAGCAAAGCTACAGCAAGCTGCAGCTGCTCTCTCAAATCTTGGGCAGCTAGTTACTGCACAGAAAGGGCTCGTTCAGCGATCCAGAACCAGCCCGCTCCGGCGCGAGAAACAGGCTCAGCAGCTCGAAGATATTGGGCCAACATGCATCCTAACTTTACGGTCCCACTTAATCATCCTTCTGCGGTTTTGGCTCCTTATCGGTCGCTCAAATTGCATCAGAGAGCGGTGAAGTTCCCGGCATTGATGGGATGAACGCTGGAGAGCCAATCCCCCGGAAGACGCCGGCAGCAGGGAGTTGAAGGTGCTTAGTCGCGCATCGTCAAACCAAGATCCAATCATCCCGATGATCGCATCCATGAGGTATCTAGTTTGGGACAGCTGTTCGTTCGCGGATTGCACAAGTTATGTGCCGACGATGAGCCGTTGAAAGCCTTTTCCTTTGACCGCCTCTCTTCCGGCCTCTTGTGACAATCGCGGACTCAAGTCCGTATGGGTGATTCCAGCTCCTTTCATCCAGATTCCTCCATTCGTCTTTCCGTCCTGTTTATTTTGGCAGATTTCGACTTCTGTCGAGTCCCTCCTTTCATTTGAGTGGTCCATTTCCCTGCCGCTGCCCCTCATCCGCCCCCCTTTACGACTTCCGTTTCAGTGTTGTATGTCGTCTGCCCGGCCGCCGATGGCACCCCTGCTCGCCATGGTATTGCGGAAAACAGCTCATCTGCGCATTCTCATCTCGAGCTGACCGGCCCGGAGATGAAGAGAGAGTAGTCTAGGCGAAACTACCCGGTGGATGCGATGATGGTGCTGCAACTATTATCAGACCATCCGCTTAGCCATGTTTCCTCTAAAGATGGAGCTGCTTTATCGCAGGGCGATGACGAGTTTGTGCTGCGTTAATTAATATTTATTGATCCTCGTCCTCCATCATCTGGAACCCGTCTGCTTTATCTTACTCTTCTCAGTTCCTTATAATTGACCAAGGTCCATTAATTCTTGACCCTTCTTCTTCTCCCTTGTGTCTCAGTCTATACTTCTCGTATCGCCAAAGAAGTAGCTTCTTCTCTGCGCCCTTCTCTTTATTGGTCCTATACATAACGGAAGACCCTGAGGTCTTTTAACGACACCTGAAACGGCATAAAATTCTCACAATGCCTTCCTCCGCCCCTGTTTTGAGACCTAAAAAGGCGCAGCCGGTCGCAGCACATAAAGAGCAGGAACCTATCAGCTACGACATCAATATCCCATACGTGGATGTTTCAAGAGAGAACCACCTGCGAACAAGGTATCCCGAATATCTTCCGACATGGGATAAGCTCTGGTTCGATCCGCTTCCTTACTTCGATTATGAGGACCCTGCGCTGCGAGTCAAGGACAAATCCAAGCCCAACCTGCTGACCCCGAATGTGAAAGTCACGGATATTCAGCCCCGAATTGGCAGCGTTCTTGAAGGCGTGCAACTGAGCCAACTTTCTGCGGCCGCTAAGGATGAACTGGCGCTTCTTGTCTCGGAGCGCAAAGTTGTCGCTTTCCCCAATCAAGATCTGATTGATGCCGGCCCCGCCGCCCAAGCGGCATTCATGAGCCACTTTGGCAAACCAAACTACCAGCCCGTATCCGGTACTGTGCGCGGTTATCCTGGTTTCCATATCATTCACCGCGATGGAAACCGCGAGGAAATCTGTCGCTTTTTGGAACAGCGCACAACTACCACCCTTTGGCATCAAGATGTGAGCTATGAAATTCAACCGCCTGGCTATGTCATGTTGGGACTCCTTGAAGGACCCGAAGTTGGAGGCGATACGGTTTTTGCTGCGACCGATTTGGCTTATAAGTGAGTCTGCCTAAGTATTTTTCGTGCAAAGTCCCGTATATGCAGAGCTAACGCTGCAGTACAGGCGTTTGTCCGCTACCCTCTGCTCGTGGCTCGACACTCTAAGCGCAGTCCACTCGTCCGCGAAGATGATCAACCATGCCCGCCTTACTGGTGGCTTGGTGCGTAAAGACCCCGTCGACACCGTTCACCCGCTTGTGCGCATTCACCCTGTAACTGGAGAAAAATGTCTATGGTTCAACGGCGAATTTATTACCAAGATTCCCGGCCTCAAAGAACCAGAGCAACGCTGGTTGCTTGATTTCCTCATGCAGCATATCGTCTCCGGGCACGACTTCCAGGCTAGAGTACGATGGCAACCCAAGACCATCGTCATTTTCGACAACAGAAGCACCATCCGTAAGTCATTTCGGTTTTTCGTTCCTCCATGCATTAGCTTCAAACGCAGTGGAACTGGCAAACTAACTAATCATTCATTCCTCTAGATTCGGCTATTGTTGATTATATCGACGATGATTACGGCGCGAAACTCCGCCATATCTTCCGCCTGTGCGCACTGGGCGAAAAGCCGATTCCCGTTTACGACGAATTCGAATGATCAATTCGAGCGTCTTCTTATCTTTCTCCCACCGCTGCCGACTTTCTCTATTTTGCCGGGAGTTTTCCCGGAATAATAACACCACACATCAAGGGCTAACTCATCATAACTCTATCGATATTAATTACGCCCACTCTTTCGCGCCCTCGGTCGGATTGCTTAATTCGCATGCATGCCGCTGGTCCCGCATGTGCCATTTGCCCTTTTCTTTTGCTTATCGCGCTTTCGTTGATACCTCGGTCCGGTTTGTGATAGACGGTTTTCATGAATTTACCTGCTTTCTAATTAGTCTGCGAATCGATTTATCTTTCCGGTTTTTTTTGGTCCTAGACATTGTTTCCCTTTGCCTTCTTCCCCGTTTGGTTTTTTTGTTCTTAGTTTTCTGCTACCCCAAAATCCTCGTGTTTGTGATGTCCATATTCATGCCAACACATAGACCTTTATGATTTACTTTAAATTTTTTCTTTCTATTCGCTATTTTTCTCTTTTTATTTAGCCTTTCGCTTGAGGCATTGCAAACTACATATTTCCTGACTTATTCAGCAATATTTTGTAGTGACGGTGCTAGTAATCCTTAATAAAGAAATAATGTGATCAGTATTGTCGCGCATTCTTAAAATCTGCATATTTGGTGTGCTTTCGATATGAGTTTGATCTGAGTGACATACAACATACGACGCGGCCAGTTTTCATGGTTGACATATAGTCCGAGAACGGAAGGAAAAGGAAGTAAATCGGCTTAGGGACGTCTACCAGCTTAGTCCACTGGTCAATATTGGAGGACACGTACATGGCAAGCGCCGGTAGGAGAAGGCGAATATCCGGTGAATATGCAGCAGCCTTGCTATTTCACAATTGGAGAATGAGTATACGGATAGGTAGATCGCAGCAACCAGCAGCGATTTCATCGCATCAACAAGTGTGCTAAGGATCTGCTAACCAAACAATACGAGTAAGAATCGAGAAATCGTACGAACGAATGGCCTTTACACACGTAACCTAACTATTGTATAACCTGACCTATCTCGCCCAAACCCCCAAAGTTGCAGACTAACTACCTCAAAATGTTGTTTATCCTAGCGCGCAGCTCATGCGCAACAGCCATCTGCTCCGCACTAATCCCACTCTGTTGTAAAAGCGTTAACATCTCTTCTATCCGCTCCGCAATAAGGTCACTGCCGAAGACAACACCGCCAAGGCGAACGGTATCATGGAACCAATGCTCGATGGTATAAAGCAAATCCCTGGCGATGATCTTTCGATTACTACCGTGGAACGGCGCCTCATCGATATAGTACATTGATTCGAGGACGCTGTAAATCGTTTCGTGCGGGACACCGAGGTCGAAGAAAGTGTCGATGACCCATGTGGGCGGGCCGACATTGCGCTGGTGTTCAAGAGCGTAGCGCTCAAGCATGGGGAGTAAGATGGGAATTGGGAAGACGGCGTCGGACATGCGCAGGCGCGCGCCTAGGGAGCGGAGCTTGTCGATGACAGCCTCGTAGGGCTGTGGACCGGCGGAGCCCCGGGCAACGGCCTCGTCGTGCAGGGTTTGAAGGAGGTGCTGCCATGTGGCGCGGACATCGGCGGGGTTACGGTAGTCGGCTATGTAGAAGATTTGCAGGCAAATGTCGTAGTAGCTCGCGACGTCGGCGTATTGATTGAACATCTGATTTTGTCAGTCATGCACACGTGGGGTCGGTGAAAGATTTGAAACAAGCGTGGGGGTGAACGTAGGATTACATACAGTAGAAACCTCCATGATGGGGCCATCCACTTCTTCCACAGCCCTGGCTTTTGCATCAGGGTCGAGACGTGTGTCGTCCTTAAGCCTCTGCAAAAGGTCATCTTGGACGTTTGCCACGTCGATGAGGTTGGAAACTTGTTGCAGCAAGCGTTGTCGGGCCTGTCGTCCCACGTCTTGCGTGAAGGTCGACGCGTTAGCCCGTGCTTGGCCGAGGTACTCTATTCTCCGACTGAGAGGGAGGACAAAGGAACTTTGGGCGAGCTCTAATTGAACCTGCGCGGCCTCAAAAAAGCGCTCGGATTGGGTGTAGTACCGCCAAAGGAGATCCGCGTGCGAAATGTCATCGGTTGACTTCCGCTTGAGGTACTCGACGACGTAAGGAGACTCGGATCGCAGTAGTCGGTCACTCCACCCCTGCTCCAGGTACCAATCGTATAAGCTTGTCAGGAAAACTTGGTCTTCGGAGACTGCGATGATTCCATAGGCCTCGTTCTTGCGTTTAGCGATCGTTGTTAATTGTCCGTCAACGACGCCAGGGTCCTGGGCCGCAAGGTTGTCGACTGCAAGAACAACCTTGAATATGAGGTCGTAACACTGCTTTCGGAATAGGTAATACTCTTTCCGAGGGTCCTAAGCAAAGTACTGGTTAGCGGCCAATGCGATATGGTAAGGGCCATTCCTCTCTTACCGATGAAGGCTGGCCGTCCATCATCCATCCCAACCCCAAATTCGCTTTGTCTGATCGGCCAGCGACATTCAAAGCAAGTTGAATTGCACCAGCGAAGAATTGGTTGGAAATGTAACTTTCTACCGCAGGCACCAAATAATCCATGGGCAGATTTTCCGATACTTGCTGAAACAGGTGCAAACTTTCATTCAACAGGTTGCGGCCCAGTTCCGAGTTGAAGCCGGCTTCTGTAGCCCGTTTAAGCAACTCCTGCGCTTTGAAGATGACCACATCTTCAGAACTGCAGAAGCTACCACATCGCCGACGCAGAGCATCCGCTACCGTCTCGACATTGGCTCCCTTAGCTATGTTTCTGTTCACAATACCCTTCACGAGCTCTTTTGCGATATCGTGACCCTTGGTGGTGCTGAAAAGCTCCTCGTATGTTAGCTTCAGGAATCTTTGTTTCGACTCCTCTGGTAATAATGCGACGATCTCTTCCACCTTCTCATCGAACAAAACTGTCACAAACGAGATGCCCTCTATGGTGTGAGATACCAATTGGACAAGCGAGTGAAGTGCCCGATGCTCTGCCTGGAGCTCAAGTTCTTCCTGCTTCGTCGACACGCGCGCAAGAGCCTCTGGGCCACTTAGTCCTTCAATAAAGCTCTTGTTCGTCTTGAAGAACTCTTGTAAAGCGGACAGATCGTGCTGGATGGCCAACAATTTAGCACGTGGGAAGGAAGGTGAGATTGTTTGCGCTCCACCGGGCCCACCGCCAACAACTGCTACTTCCTTCTTCCACACCGACCGTAATAGTCTTGAGATGTAGAGAGCAATGCCCGCATGTCTGGGTGACGGAACGACAGTATCAATAGCAGGAGTTGAATTATCAGCAACAGCATTTTCGTTCAGCGTTGGCCGGCCACCATAATCGATGAAAACCTTACGAGCGAACTCGAGGACATCCGGATCGTTGATCTTTGACAACCGAGAATCTGTAGAGACCTCCACACCCTGTCCACATGCAACAGCAAGGGCAGTCGCAAGTGTTTCGCTGCGCCCGTAAGTGCGAATAAAGTTCTTGATCTCGCCCTCGAGTCCCTCTTCGCCTCCACTGCCCCCGTTACGCACCAAGGCAGCGAATATATCAACAAGGCGCCTCCTGCGAAACACATGAATACCAGTATTTGTTAGGATAGCAATTTCTGCAGAAGGATTCTCGAATTGCACAGCAAGCTCGTTACCGAACCCACTGGGGGTTGCTGAAGCCGGTGTGGTCGGTGAGCTAAGTCCAATGTCCTCCATCCTGCTGCCCAACGACAGCCATATGCCGGTTTCGGCCGCTTTCCCCGGGATGACATTCTCTTGGGACCGAGCAACACGTCCGGAGTCCGGGGCCGATATAAATAGCGTATCTGACTTTTGTGTACTGTCCTGGCAGGTGAAACAGAAAAAGTAACCTGGAGGGTAACGCACGGAAGATGAGGTGGGATCGAGAGTGTGAATTGGAACCCTGGTGGCTGCTAGCGAGGGTTGAAAGCGCGACTGTCCTTGGTATGCGGGGGCCGAGCTGTCGAAAGGCGGCGTCTTCACATAATGAGCCTGCATGCTTGTCGGGGCATTGGCGCCGTTGGGTGCAGGTGACCAGCTGTAGGAACCGGTAGCACTCAGGTAAATACGATAACCTGTGGCGGTAGTGGCCATCAGGTGGTATCTTGACGCTTCTGCCGCCGGAATTGGGCTAATTGAAACAATCCTCACTTTCGAGTTCAACGCCTGGTTAGAGGCAATTATGTGGCCAATATTGGCGTAGATATCGAGGGCTGGTTTCGTTATGGCCAGAGCAACGGACCCGTCAGCCCGCAAATGGAATACTCTAATTGTGGACGCCGAGGATAGTGTATAGAGCAGTCGCCTGGAGTCATCCATCACCATTTGCACGACTTGCTCTGACGGCCTCTGCGTGAAGCTTAGAGATGGTGCTAACTGTGAGATGCGCGAGCTCGTATGGTTGATCTTGGAGCATCGACCCTGGAACCACTTCTCCTCTTGCTGATACGTAAGCTCATAAACATCGTTATCAGAGGAACCGGCGAAGAAAATACGGCCGGTCGCGTCCGACGAGGCAATAATGTGAATGTCTAATCCACGGACAGACGTAGACATTCCTGTTTGGTATAGCGTCACTTGATAGCTACCTCCGGGCGTTGGCTCACACTTCATGCCCAGTAGAAGAACCTCTGCAGTTGTTGATATGACAAGCAAATGGGTAATGCTGGGAAGAAACACTCCTGGACGCGGCTTCGCCAATTTGACCGCATTAATACTATTCGGTTGGTCCTCGAAACCCACTAGTTGAGGATTGGTATGCGTGTAATCCCAAAGGTACAATGCGTTATCGATGGCAACCCACGCGTGGTTCAGCTCCGCCAGAAGTCCCATGCTGGTAGACACCTGCGCTAGGTTGTATTGGTCGAATATCTGGTCGGGGATATTGTACATCCTGACTTTCTGGAACGGTGCCCATGTTGACGACACGGGAATGTCATAGTCGGATGAAAAGCCCTCTGTACTCGGGTTGTCAGTCTAGGGTGTAGAAACAGCTCGTCACGTCTACTTACGAGACAAATAGCTGTCCAGGTCGGGGTACCGAGCCTCCTGTGTAAGCGTGTCATTGATGGTCCGCGCTGCACGCTCTTCAGTGTTCAGATTCTGAGGTGCCGGTTTTATTGACGGAGGAAGCCTGGGAAGCACGGGCTGACCAGCATCACTTGGGGGTTGCGCCGTCTGTTGGGCTGAATTGGATTGCGGCGGGTTCAGCGCATTGCCAGGGGCAGGTGTCTGGAAGAAGGCGCCAGGCAGGGGCCTCTGAGGCGTCACTGGCGGAAGACTGGGGTAGGACATTGTGCAGTTTCAGAGCCGTCCGAGCCTTGAAGGCGATCGCGCTCCCCGGCGTCGAAGATATCCGCGCAGCGCGAGGTCGGGAAGAGAAGTAATTTTGAAAAACTGGAGGCCGGGGAGGGAAGGCAGGTAGAAAAGGGAAATACACATGAATTAATGAGGAATGATAATCCTCAAGCTGTGTGTTGCCGTTGAGGTCAAGACAGCCAGCATTTGGAGAAACAATAATGGAGCGGCCATAATAAGAGCGAAGAACAAAATTGCGCACGGGCCCGATGAGCTTCTCTCCGCCTTTTGCTGCACCTCCGGCTGCTCGCCGATTCTGCCTCATAAACATAATTATACAGATTCCCTTTCACTTGGCCTGGACTCAATTACGCTGCATCTCTTCTGTTCATTATTGCCACCACACACAGGAACGATGCTCAAGGTTCTGCGAACAACGACCCGCTTGGGCCTCTATCAGGCGCGATGGAACTCGACAGCGAGCCCATCACTGCCGCCGTTGCTGGCTACATTGAAGGCCGATCTGAAGACTGCTATGAGGGCAAAGGATACGGACAGGTAAATTGCGGTCACAGTTTTGAGCATAATGTCCAATATGGTCACAATTCATACTGACCGATTTCCACACCAGGCTGAATGTCATTCGAGCTCTCATTTCCGAAACCAACAACTCGCAGAAGACCGCCTCTCCCATTCAAACAGATTTGCAGTTACTCGCACTTATCCGAAAGCGCGCCGCCGCTTCCAGAGACTCGATTCAGCAGTTTGTTGATGCCAACCGCCCGGACCTCAAGGAGAAGGAGGAAAAGGCCCAGGCAATTCTTGAGGAATACGGTAACCAGGTGCAGACGATGGGTGCCGATGAAATCAAGCAAATTGTGTCGGAGCAGGTCAACAAGATGAAGGCGGCTGGTACCAAAGTTGAGATTGGCCTTGTCCTCAAGTCTCTATTTGCGCCCGGAGGAGCTTTGGACGGCAAGCCTGCGGAACGATCTGAAGTTGCGAAAATCGCAAAAGAAACCGTTTCCGCTGCTTGATGCAGCCTCTATGGGATAGAAACTGTATATTAACCTTGTACTATTATACGACCTGCAAGAATCTCTTATCACGAATTTGCTCATATTGGCTCCGGCCGCCGGACTATGCTCTATTTCTGGGACACTGACGCTTGAATACTTACAGGTTCTAGTAGAATGCCGACACTGTATCCTGGAGGGGAGAATTTTGCTACGGAGGTAGAAAACATTGAGTTAACCCAGCCCTTGTACCAATCACTCCAGGACTAGGTGAAGAAGAGTGTAATGCCGCCCATCGCGCTCATCACAATGCCCACCCACAGCCAGCGGTTCGGGTCCACAAGGTTATCTTTGCTGATGAGTGTCCTCAAGCCAAAAGGCGTGACCTTCTTACTGTCGAAATGGCGCTTGGCCTTCTTGGATACTATCGATTGGAGAGGTCCGGTAGGCAGCATCTCTGGTGGCCTATAGGCAAGGTACATCGGAATCATGGGAGATCCATCGAATGAATATAGGTTGAGGCGTATACTGTCATAGTACGGGTCGACATCCACAGTGAAAGACTGGTGGTGTCAGCATAACCCTTAAGCCAATATGGGGTCAACGTACGCTGTATTTCTCCGTCTGGTTATACCTAGTGTATATTCCTTTCGAAGATGAGCACGGGTCTGACAGGAGCTGGCGGCCATCCTCCGCGATGGGATTCAAGTGTATAGAACCATCACTGTCGACGGTGTATGTACCGTGCTGCCACTGCAGAATGCCCTTGGGACATGACGGGTCCTGAGCTGTGCATCAAACACGGCGTTAGAGCTTGACCAACTGGATCGGTAGAATATACTAACGATTGGAAACGGCTCGGTAGAATGCTTCTTCGAAATGTCCGTCTTCTGTGAAAGAGAAGGAGATGCCCGTAAGCCTTGGCTCAATCAATTCATCCTTGACTACATCGTAGAACCCCTGCAGGACCGTCAGCTCCAACGAACACACGGCAGGTCACTGATAAACATACTGGCCCTGTAAAGACTTGGCGAGATTTGGTGGTCCAGGTCCCGATAAGATCGGCAGCGTTGCGGGCACTAACAAGGCTGGCCAGAAGGCTACCTATGAAGTATATCACAAGCATTGCGCGTGGAGCTTTTAAAGATGTTAGCAGAAGGGAGAAGATCAAGAAAGCTGAGAGAGAGAAACCCTCATCGCGATCAAGGGCGCATTTCATAGTGCTTGACCCTTCCAAGGGACCCTGACTGGCCTGTCGATCTAGTCATGCAACCAAAACATGCTGCCAAGGCTCCTCCGCTATTGTGCTTGAACTCGCACAGCTTCAACTCGGAACACACCTATTCTACTGAAAAGCCCATTCGACTTTAAGCCACATTTTACCGGCAATTCTCATATCCTAAATTTGTTTTCTTTTTACGGCACCTAAAGGAGGCGATGGCCGCTGGAATACAGACAGCCAAGAAGGAACTTCGCAAAAGAATGCGGGATGTCCTGCAGAGAATTCCCGCTGACTCTATCGTCACTCAATGTCTGGCTCATCATTCCCGATCACCGCAACGTCTACTAACCTTCTGCAGCCAAAACTGTAGCTAACAGGCTTTTCACTCTTCCGGAATACCAAAAAGCCCGGAGAATAGGCGTATACCTGTCGATGCCGTCAGGGGAACTATCGACAACAGCAATAGTGGAAGATGCCTTGAAGAACCACAAGGAAGTATTTGTGCCTTATATCCACAGCATAGAGACCACAACGACACAGCAGAAAATCTCGGTTATGGATATGCTCGCGTTAGACTCAATGGAGGAGTTCATGTCCTTGGAGCGCGATAAATGGGGAATTCCCTCACTCACGAAAGTACAGGCAGTCAACAAGCAGAATTGCTTTGGTGGAACTGGGATATCCGAACCACTACCTAAGGGTAATACGGCGGGGCCATTTGGATTAGATCTGATTGTGATGCCGGGAATGGCCTTCGATCCCGATTTCAGAAGACTTGGTCATGGAAAGGGATATTATGACAGTTTCTTAACGAGGTACTTGAGATGGGAAACTGAGATGGGCGTTGAGAAGCGAAACATGCCTTTACTTGGTGAGACGCTAGCTTATATCGGTTTTAAGAGAGTAATGAAATTCCTGACTAGATCACAGTCGCCCTCTCTCTCAAGGAGCAAACGCTTTGCCCGCCTGAACAGGTGCCCGTTACAAATCACGACTGGCTCGTAGATGTCGTGATAGTCGGTGATGACCGGTGTCTCGTGCGCCAACAGTAATAGAAAACCCAAAACAGTTTCCGTCCGCAGATTTGTCTATTCCATCCATAACCTTCCCAGTGGCACAGCGTCGATAGCTGTTATCAAGATCTCCGTAAAGCTGAGAAGGCGAAGAGCTTTGTAGAATTTTTATGACGAATTAGATAGGAGAAGTGGTGCGGTTCGCGATCACTGGACAGCTTGGATGAGAGAAACATTGTCGCCCTTGAGCAGTATTTGACCTGTATTTAAGGCACGATCAGTACTGAGCCAGAAAAGTAGTGGCAATAGATATTCCCATACCCAATGGCCGCCTCTTTTCTTCCTCGCTTTTTGTGGCCAGCCTAACCTCCACGGCGTCGTCGATGACCAGGTTCATGAACTCGTCAAACCCCTAGCCTTACCGTCAGTCATTGCAGTATCCTGCGCAACGAAGTAATCTTACTCTAATCTTCCCTTCAATTCGGAATGCAAGCTGCTCATATAACCAGATAGAGACTGTTGAACGTTGCTGAAGGAGTTTGAAGATGAAGTGAATCGGCGCAAGCAGTGTCTTGCGAGCGGCACCGCCTCCTCTACCGGTCATGATGGCGATTGATAACGCGAATTAACAACAATAAAATAGCGAAGCAAGCTCGATGAATAGGAAAGTATCGAGTAGTAACGTTGTTGGACGCGTGTGTGGAGGGAGATGGGCAGGGGAAAAGATGGTCTGAAGCTTGCTTTGCCCGCGGGTGCTCCAGGCAGTTCGGCGCCATTGATTGTTGCGGCTCACCAACTTTTCCTTGGGAGCGGATCGTCAGTCACCACCATCCCACTTTCACTCCTATTGACCATCACTTGACGCCCTGTCTACGCACGCCTGTGACCGTGCACAGTCCGAATAACTGGTTTATTACCTATTTATTCTTTTAATGATTCATGACTGAAAATCACTGGTGTTGAGCCGCCCGGCCTAGTTAACCCCTCTTTCCCACTCCCACGGAGTACGTCCACACCAAAACAGCTTCATACCGTCGACGATGGCCAGCAAAGGAGAAACTGCCGGACAGGCCTTTGGCCCCGTCCTAGCAGCGGTCGCTACTATGCAAGGGAATGTTCCGCGTTCAGAGAAAGCTCACGCCCATGAGTTTCTTGAGAAATTTCAGAAATCCGTACGTCGCCCCTAGCCCCTCACCGGTCTCCACGGCAGATTACCGCGTGTCGTTTAAAGAGTCTATACTGATAGATCGGTCTCATTACTTAGGTCGAAGCATGGACTATCACCCATGAGATGTTACAATCCGCAGATGTTCCCGTGGAGGCCAAATTGTTCGCAGCGACAACGTTGAAGGGCAAGGTGAAGCAGGCGCTGGACCCGCGAAATCGTACCGGCATACTGACTGTGCCAGATTATGTTCGATCTCGATCAATTACCAGCGGAGTCAGTGGTCGCTCTGAGGGATTCGGTACTCAATCTCCTTGTGGCTTTTGGTTCTGGCCCTCGGCCTATACAAACACAACTTTGCGTTTGTCTAGCCAGTCTTGCGATCCAGATGGTCGAATGGAAGGACGTCTTGGTTACCGTCGGCTCTTCACTCGGAAGCAGTGCGGGCGACTGCGTGCTGGAGTTTCTCAGGATCCTCCCGGAAGAAGTGACGGAGGGGCGCAAAATCAATCTATCTGTATGTTCGGCAAACTCAGCATTCCATGACTTCACCATCGAACGGCGACGACTCGGCCAAAGTTCAGAATCTAATACATTCGCCTTAGGAAGATGAACTCACATTGAGGACCAAAGAATTGCTGGAAGACAATGCTGAGCAAGTCATGCACATTTTGATCCAATATGCTCAATCATCCCGTTAGTATTCTTCCTGGTTTTAAACGCATAATATCACACTAACAGCTTGTACAGCTGCCGCATCTACGAACCCCCGCCTTCTTGATTGTATAACGTCTTGGATGCGCGAAATACCCGCCTCGAAGATCGTGGAATCACCTCTTATGGACGTCATTGTGAAAGCTCTGGATGACGACGCATCTTTTGACGCTGCTGTTGACAGCATGTGTACTCTATACAGGGACACTCGTGAAGTCGATGATTCGTTACCTCTCATCCAGGCCTTGTTCCCGCGAGTAATGTCACTACGCCCAAAGATCGCCGAATTCGCCGAAGCGGAGGATACAGAAGCGTTCCGGGGTATTACGAGACTATTTGCCGAAGCCGGTGAAGCATGGGTGGTGCTTATCGCGCGTATGCCTGCGCAATTCCGAGAGCTAGTGGAAGCAGTGTTGGAATGTTGTGCGCGGGATTGGGAGCGCGACGTCGTCTCGATAACTTTCGTCTTCTGGTATGAGCTGAAACAGTACGTTACGCTGGAGCGATATGCCGAATCGCGGGCCGTCTATAGCGATGTATTCTCCAGACTGGTGGATATCATGATTAAACATCTCGAGTACCCGCGCCCCGAAGACGGGGAATCTGACCTCTTCGGAGGTGACAGGGAGCAGGAAGAAAAGTTCAGACAGTTTCGACACTCGATGGGTGATGTCCTCAAGGACTGCTGTGTCGTCATAGGAGTTGCCGAATGTTTGTCCAAGGCGTACCAGGTTATTCAGCAATGGATTTCCCAATATGCTTCTCAGTCTACAGACGAGCATGTTCCAAACTGGCAAGAGCTCGAGGCACCGCTCTTCAGTCTTCGAGCTATGGGCCGCATGGTTGATCCGGAAGAAAGCGCGGTGTTGCCACAAGTCATTCCTCTAATCGTCCAAATTCCGAACCAAGAAAAAGTTCGTTTCCAGGCCATTATGGCGCTTGCTCGCTACACAGAATGGACAGCACAACACCCAGAGACGCTCGAAGCACAGCTCAACTATGTTATATCCGGCTTCCAGCACAGTTCCATAGAAGTGGTTCAGGCTTCTGCCTTAGCTTTCAAGTTCCTAGGGACGGATTGCCAGAAACTCCTTGGAGGACACATTGCTCAGCTTCACTCCTTCTATGAATCTGTCATCGACAAATTGAAGCCGAGCAGCCAGGAGGAAGTGACAGAAGGAGTAGCGGCTGTCGTTGCCGTGCAGCCACTGGAAAAGATATACGAGACCATGAAGATGTTCTGCGATCCAATCATGGCACGTATCATGAACCTGGCAAATAACGCTAAGGATGAGCAGGGCCAGCGTGCTGTTGCTGGTAAGTACCCCTGCGATATCCAAACACAGTATACTAACATGTAACAGATCATCTGCAGTTGATCACCATCTTTATCCTGGTAGTCAATCCGTACGTTGCCCAAGACCAGGAGAACCCGGCGGTGAAGTACTGTGGCGAAGTTTTACCCATCACGACGACGCTAGTAATGAACTTCACATCATCGACGCCTATCTTGGAGCGTGTATGTCGCTGCTGGAGAAACATGATCATCAGTTACAGAACTGCCATGAGTCCGCTGCTACCTACGCTCGCCCAGAGTCTCGCAAGTGGATTCGAGGTCTCGCGCGAAGGATGTTTCCTATGGGCTACCGATGCTGTCGTACGAGAGTTCTCCGAAGGAGCCGAATTCGTTGACCCTGCCACCAGCCGAGCAGTATTTCAATTTTACGAGCAGCAAGCAACAGCTTTCCTGCGTACATTGAACGACCTGCCCCCAGAGAATCTTCCCGACGGTATGCTGTATCCGTCTTTCTCCTCGAATCTGACTAACACATAAACAGTGATTGAGGATTTCTTCCGTCTTTCTTCCGATGCTGTTCGATTCTACCCCAAGGAGTGCATCAGTTCGTCTCTCTCAGTGCCGATCTTCTCGGCCGCGCTCAGCTCCCTTACTTTACAGCAAATAGACCCTCTTATGGCGGTGCTGCATTACTACCACGATCTCTTTAGCTTTGCCTTTGATAAGCCTGCCGTGTCTAGTTTTACGGCACCGGATGGAAAGGCTTACTCAAACCCACCCGAAGTCCAAGAGGCCGTGAAACAGCTTATTGCGTCGCAAGGACCAGTTCTTGTTCAGCGCATCCTCACTGGAATGATGTTCACATTCCCAGGCGAATGCTTCCCGGATGCATCAAGTTTGCTGATGTCCCTGTTTGAGTTAATGCCCCCAGAAGCAGGTAGCTGGGTGCAATCGACGCTGCAAATGCTGCCTGCCGGGACAATGAAGGCGGGCGAGGCGGAACGACTACTTAAGGGCATTTCTGACAAGGTTCAGTCGGGAGAGACACGAAAGATCCGCGCTCTCCTTCAAGGTAAGCAAACTCGGGATCTGTTTGGCTTTTTATGTGGTTAACAGCACGATAGACTTTACCAACTCGTACCGCCGTCGGAACGTGGCCCCGAGAGAAGGGCTAGGACGGCTGGAGGCCACGCGCTTCCGCTTCAGCGGATAAATATCTTCTGTCTGTCTTCATATACTTTCTTCCAATTTATTCGGTTTTTTTTTTTTTATCATTTGAAGTGGGAGTGAGAGTGTGGAGAGGGAATCGAACAGAGACTGCAGGTCGGAACCACGAATTGCGAAACAACACAGCTCTTTAGAGCCATCCGTACATACATAGGGACGAAAACGATCCATTCAACCCCATTACTACCTGCCCGCCTTGCCTTACCTTGAGTCAACCCTCAGCTGATGTGGCGGGGAACAAGCAGTCGCCAGTGACCTACCTGCCCTCTATTATGCATACCTAAAACGCGCACGTGGGTTTGGGGTCATGAGACCCAGCCAGAGGCAGAACAGGGATCTTTGGAGCTGCCATAGCATACCGCCTAGTACAGAAATCAATATCACTACCATCTACTTCGTACCAATCATGTAAATACTCCCCATGCGGTGATCCTTCCAGAGGAGCCACCCGCCGCTGTGGTGAAAGTGAAAAGCGCCCACCGTCATCCATGCACATGCAAATATTCCGAGGGTATAATACCTCTCATAAGTTAAACTGGCTATAGAGTGCCGATCGGGCAATGGCCTGTTTGTCACTCTCCTCCCCAAACCATGCCCCGCATCAGTATGCGTCCGCTCGGTCAGGTTCTAATTTACTTCCCTCTGCCTCAAGGTAGCTTGTTACGAATGGCACATGCAGATGCCGGTGGATACCCTCTGCGTTTTCTTGTAGCTTCTAGCACTAGTGCTGTTGCACTTGGACTTAGAAGCTAATGTAGGTACCCCCTCCTCTCTGGGACGGCTTTCATATCCGCTTTTCGGGTACAGGGTACGAATGACTTTAGTAGTTTATGCACGTACATTGGATGGATCGAACGCAATCATGAAAGCGGCAGAAAAAAGAATCTGCCCTGCAAATACCAGAAGCTTTGGCTACTTGGAGCGTTTTCTCCATAACCTTTCTCCGTAAGCTTTCTCGTAACCTTTGACTCGGATGGGAGGAATATAGCCAACTAGGCCGGGGCAACGGATCTACCTCGGGTTTCGCGCCTAATTTATTTTGACTCTTTTATGCTTGCTTGTTTACTTCTTGACTCTACTCCACATGGCCCGCTGTTACTGTTAATCTTGGTTTATCACAGGGGCTGACGCTGATTGGATCAATATATTTATATACCGGTCGGTTTGATGAAGGGGCTCCGCGTACGGAGTACCTGGGATACAGTAGTTCAGGCCTCGAGCTTGACTTGGTAAGAGGTCAGCTGCGAGTTACCTGGTGACGATTAACAGTGATGTATATGAGGTGTCAGCCATATAATGCTGCACAGAAATCACGATTGGGAAACGTCCAATTCCTTTTTCCTTGTTCTCTTGGCATTGGCAGACTCTGGATGTACGTCATATACACTATGGCATAGGGTACCAGGAGCTGAGGCTGAACTGTCTCACGATGCACTAAGGACAGCCCAGGTTAGGGGGTATGCTTGTTCGCTTAAAATTGCAGACTTTGGTTAGTTCCTTGGTCGTTATATTAGCTGAAAGGGCGATCCTTCTAGTGAGTATGGGGCAAGCAGTGTACTGCACTGTAGACTTTTGGGCGTTTAAGGCGGGGAGGCATAATAATAGCCATCTGGGACTCCACAGGTCTTCTCTTTGCCTGATGTTTCCAGGGATTTTCAACTAATCATATCCCCAGTGACCAGTCAAAACAATAACTTTCTTCATCCTTCCTCAGAACATGGAGCCATACGTAATGCTGCATCAGATTCAGCGGTGCTAGATGGGAATCTAGAACAGATCGCCCTGAAAAGAGCTCGTCTTATAGGCTGCAGCATTGCTTTTTCTTCGTCTCACCAGTTCCTGTTAACTAATAGAATCAGCCTCTCATCGATGCCCGACTCCAAATTCGAAAGACGGTTTCTTTTTCCCCATCCTGAGGCTGCAGGCTGCATGATGCATCATGCATTGCCATGGCCTGGCTCCGCTCCCGGCGTCCTGCAGTCGCACGTTTTCGCCTCGGCTTGAGCCGTCTTTCCTGATACGAAGGGGGTTTGCGAGCTGGGATCCGGTTCGCGCGGATCTCTGCTAAAAATCTGGAATCTCGATGTAGGCTGTCAGAAAGCCATATCTGCCGAAGGGTTCATGGCTCGTGTTAGCGACGGGTCCCGGCGATCGCGTGCTTGGCACGGCTTTTGAGATTAAATTGAAGGCTCACCAATTCTAGAAAGCTTGAGCCAAGCGAGGATCATTTGACTTAATCCCGACTCCGATAGTCTTGAATCCCGAGATGCGAAAATTGTGGGCTAGTCGACCGTACCACTATGGAGTCCGTTCCCTGAGGAAGCAGGAAGCAAGGTACGACACCACTGCGTATGTACTGGAAGCCGAGTTTGACCCGGTTCCCATGAATCTAGATGCGCATCAATTGTGACCTGATCCCTGCTTATCGAACTCGCTGGCACATCTGTCTCCGCGGTGTCGGGTCATTATACCGGGGAACTCGCGGAGAATGCCAATCGTCGGGCGTCAGGTGGCTTGCAAGCTGTTTGAGATTCGACGTTTGCTTTTTCCTCCCTCTCACTTGGGTCCCGTTTTGACCTCGACGCAAATGAGGATATTCGTATTGTGATCTCGAGTCCCGAGTCTCGAGCGCCGCCGCTCGTACTCTATGCTGGTACGCTGTAATTGCCTCTGACCGTGCCACTTTCACTGTGGAGGCCGTCTGGTCTGTCGGTCCACGGTGGGACCAGGATCAGGTCACCAATGCTGTCAGGTACATTCGATCGGGAGATTTCGCACCTCTCTGGCCCTATTCGCATGGATGGCTGGGCGTTGAGCACGAGGGCCCGTTCCACCTGCATCAGCATCACTGCATCACTGCATCCCTCCGTATCCTGAACCTGTCAGCGTCGTCGGCACGCCTTGATCGAGATGCACGCGAGATCCTGCTCGTACTATATGCTCTGCATTCTATCGGCAGGCGTCACTTCCCTTCGAAAGGCTCAAGCCCCGTCCTCTTCTTCGCTAAAGCGAACCCTTGATTGAGCGCTGCGGACGGTCCCGCAGATCGTCTCCGCATTCTCTGTTGGGTAGTGCACTTGGTCGAGGACTTGGATCGCTCGATTGAGTTCGGTCTAGTGTCGCGGTCTCGCAGTCGCGCAGCCTCGAGTCCAGCTTAACCGCCGGTGCCGCAGTGCATATTATTCTTCTGCTTTCTCTTCTCCTCGTATTGGCCCGCGAACGGCCCTCTCCTGCTTTGGCTTCTGGGTCTTCTGACTCTCGAACGGAATTTCTTAGACCTTGCCCTGCTTCAACCTACCTAGTTTCAGGGACTCGCTTCTAGCAGTCTCGCTGCCATCAGTCCAATCGACAGCGACGGATTTGCTAGCTCACGGGCGATTTTCTCTTGTCTCGTTTCCAGTCGACGTAATAGAATTTTGTTCTGACCGACGATTGGCAGTAGGTTTCCTTTTTTTTTTTTTTTTTTTTCCTCTCAGTCTGTCCCCTCCTCTTCAAGCCTGCCGGTTCGGGAGCGTAGTCTGCAGATGAGGTCCTTGTAGCTTGTAGGCTGTAGAACGGAGGCCTCATCCGCCACGGTATACCCTCTTAACTCTCGAGTAGCTTCATGGTTGCCCGGCCCCACTGCTTGACTCGTCTTCGATGTAGCATGTTTGCAGCTGGATCTTCTGCTGGGATATTATTTATACCTCGACGCCTGCTTTCATTTGAGGCGTCTTTTGAGACCGATCCCTGGTTCCATTCTGAACTCAACAGCTGGGTCAACGTGGTCCAGGTCCAGTGCCAGTGCCCGCCTTTCCCCTCCTCGTTCCAGCCATCGGCCCATCGTCGGACGACAGTGCTATCGTCGTTTTTCCCAGACCTCGTTCCTTCAGCCATCCTCCATTCTTTCTGCAGTACAGTTTCCGATAATCAGATACCGATAAATAGGTATCTTGATAAGCGGCTCCTATTGCCTGTCGCTCGACGCCGAAACGCGACAATCCGATCGCACACTTCCCCACGGGGCTCTGCCGACCACCGATCGCACGGATTCCTAAGAGCTCATGGCACTCTCCTTTCAGACAGAAATTGTCGCATACACCATCCACCCCAATATCTTCGTCCTCGATCGATGAGCGTGTCTGATAAGAGCCGAACATCCGCAAGTCGCCTCAAGGGTATCGGCTAAAGCTGGCTACATACTACAACAATACAAGAACATAGGAGTACAAACACAGGAGACCCTGAAAGCAGTCCAACTCGGCTCAGGATGGCCTTTGCGGTGACGCCCGTGGCTCCTCTCAGTCAGGGCACGCGACCCGATACAGAAGTGGGATCTGAAAGCCCGGATGTCCCTGAGGCCAACGGTCCTCCGCGCAAAAGGAAGAGGACTCGCAAAGTCCAAGTGGACCGTAAATTCGACTGCTCGTACGAAGGGTGTGGCAAGAGCTATTCGCGCGCGGAACATCTATACCGCCATCAATTAAACCGTATGCTCATGCCTTTCTCCCAACCCACTAGCATGGATACTGATCCTTGGCTGCCCTAGACGCCCCCAAGCAAATCTACCGGTGCGATTTTCCCGAGTGCTACCGTTCCTTCGTCCGACAAGACCTCTGCGTCCGTCACCGCGAACGTCACACCACCCAAGGCTCGCAGCTGCAGAAACGTGACCACTTTGCACAGGCTGCTTCTACGAGTACCGGCGGGATCGCGAAATCTCAGATCGTCCATACTGCGGTCCAGTTACCGCAAAATGCACCTCCCGTCCTATCTCCGCCAGACTCTAAACGAGGCTCGACAGGTCCGGATCAACCTATCGCTGCGTCGAGCATTCCCGTTTCTTCGCCGACATCTAGGGGCTTCAACCGGTTCAGCTACCAGCCCGCCGCTCAACAGCATGCTCCGACTGCAGAGGTTCCTTACTCCCAACCATGCGATTTACCGAACACTCCTATCACGACCACGACATTCAATTCCCCGCCACTGCAGCGTCCGTTGCAAGTTGGTTCCAATACCCGTCATGCCCTGAATGGCTCGCCTACCAACGAGCTGGGTCCTGCACGATCGGCAGCGTTGGATGAGCCGCTCGTCTCCAACAGGTCTCAAGATCTCGGGGCCAGTTACGCGGTATCAGCTGATCTGACCGGGTCTTTGGTAAGCCCGTCCGCATACACTGATCAAGCGGGCTTACAAATCCCTGTCGATGGATACTCCGACATCAACATGGCGCCAGTAACCTCATCGGCGTCTGCTCCGCTCGATCAAACAAATGGCCTAACCCTTGACTCTATGGCGGGAATGGCAGTAGGAGATATGCAATTTGACGGGCTCAATTCTTGTGTCTATCCGGTCTTTGGCGGTGAAAGCAATAGATCTCCTTTCCATATGGGCGATGACTTCACGGCGTGGCTGTTCAATGAACCGGTGCCTGGGTCATCGATGGCTCCGCCGGCAAATATGGTGCCCGGCTTTATGGACGCGCAGATGCAAAACCAGTTTTTGATGAGTGACCCATCATACGGAAACTTTCTGAACAGTGTCATCCCAGCTCATCCGATGAGTGTGACCAGCATCCTTGATCCCGGGTCCCCGCGGGCCATCATGTCTGAGGAGAAGCGTCAGGAGCTGCTTGATCTCATGTCCACCCGGTTCAATGAGGCTGCATATTCGGCAGTGGCCAAGCGCAAGGATGCCTTGATGGACGGTGATATGGACGAAGACCGCCACGTCCTTAGTTTGTCGAAGATGCAAACCTACATTGGGTCTTACTGGTATCACTTCCATGCCCAGTTGCCAATCCTGCATCGGCCGACCTTTGTAGCTGATAAAGCGCCGAATCTGCTGCTGCTCGCCGTCATAGCGATTGGGGCAGCAACGCTGGACAGTATTCACGGACAGGAAGTCACCGAGGCAGCATCGGAGCTAGCCGACTTTATCATGTGGCATTTGCGGTGGGAGATTTTTATGGAAGGAGATTTCCGGCCGCCAGCCAAACTCTGGGTCTTTCAAGCGCTGCTGCTCTTGGAGGTCTATGAGAAGATGTACTCTACTCGTGCACTCCACGAGCGAGCGCACATCCACCACGACACCACGTTAACGTTGATGCGGCGCGGTAGCTCCTTGATTGGCCGCCATTCGTTCGACTCTCCTGCAAGCCTGAGAGATGACCGGCAGGCACGCTCGACCACAGGGTCAACGATGACTCCGGACTTTGCGGCAGACGACTCATGGGCGCATTGGATCAAAACTGAGGCCACTAGGCGAGTTGCCTTTGCGGCATTTGTCTTAGATTCCACCCACGCTACGATGTTTGGACACTCTGCGAAGATGGTCGCGCATGAACTTCGTCTACCACTGCCGTGCGACGAGGCCTTGTGGTCTGCTACTAGTGCTTCAGAAGTGGCTCGGGTGCAGGCGAGTCTACATGCCAACGGAGTCAGGCCGGTGATGTTTCTAGACGGGCTCAAAAGGACACTCAACGGACAGCGGGTGCGAACAAACGCATTTGGAAGAACAATTCTTATGGCTGGGCTTCTTAGCGTGAGTTGGCATATGAATCAGCGCGACCTGCAAGTCAGCTCTCTTGGGGTCGCACATGCCCTAGGAGGTCGAGACAAATGGAGGTCTGCTCTACTGCGGGCCTTCGACAACTGGCGACGCGATTTTGACGAGGCACTACAACCAGGCATGGCCTCGTACCCTAACGGATATCGCGGTCGGTACGCGCTCGACGAAGACAACGTGTTTGAGTCCCGTGACGTGCTGCACGGGCTGGCCCATATGGCTTCGCACGTTGATATCGTAGATTGCCAGATCTTCGCCGGAGCTCGTCGACTGATGGGACGTGCTATCACCCCGCGGGATTACAACGCCGCACGCGAGAAGATGGTCGAGCGCTGGGCTACCAAAGCATCCGCCCGCGACGCCACCTTTTATGCTCTCAAGTTCCTCGCTGAATGTCTTTTGGACCACCAAGGGGCCCATTATGAAGGAGAGTTGTATTGCGGTCGGGAAGATTACCTTCTGAATCGACCGTGGGTGATTTATGTGGCTGCCCTCGTAGTCTGGTGCTATGGATACGCCTTGGAAGGTCCGATTGCGGGCGCCCCGGCGCTGTCAACGGTCGCGGAGCAGAGGCAAGATATGCAGGCATTCTTGCGCCGTGTGGGCGGTTGTCGGGAGCCGAGCGACCTTGAGACCATGAAAGGACGAAATCAGTGCCTTGGACTATTGATTATTTTGCGGGATGGGTTCACCAACGCCCGATGGGAGCTATTGGCTGAAGCTGCAAACCTGCTGGGCAGTTGCATTGATAAATTGAGGGAAGTCTCTCAATAAGATAAAAACTGATACTGTACACGATATACCCTGAGTTCGCGGTTGCACTTGTATATGGCTTTGTTATGAATATGGGTATGAACATGGATATGGACAAGGAGTACGGAGAATATGGCGGATCATTGTTTACCTTTCTACTTTACCTATTTAGGGACCACCATCAACGGTTTCACTAGACATAAAACAATTGCATAGATTTATCGTCATCCATCTACTACAAGTAGCTAGACACCTTTGCGGCTTAATTCTTGCCTGAAAGCTACGGCTAGCAAAGCGGAGCTCCTTTGGTTACCACAACAACGAGCCCAGCCCGCCGCCCAATCTCTCTAACGTCAAAACCATCCCTCTCCTGCATTCCACCAACAGCCTCAGATTCTCAGACAATTTGTTTTTCCAAGGTTGAGAACCAAATCTAGCTACGCAGTGAACTTTCGTTACCAGAGACATTCCATAGCTTTCCAAAACACACGGAATATTCACCATGGTACGTTGCCTCATCCGATCACTGGTTTCTCTTTTATCCCCTGCATGGAATGAAGTGAGGGACGATCTGTATTAGCTAGGCAGAGCACCCTCGTTGGAGAGCCCTTTCTAGCCCTGCACCGCGCCTCTTGTTTTGGCTCGGTTGTTATTGAGCTGTTCAGCTAGCTAGCCTCAAATTCAGCCGTGGTTGGCGCAGCGGCGGTTCCGACCATCCTATCCCATCCCTCTCACCCAAACACCCTGACTTTCAATTCAACCCCTGCATCAACTCCAATATCCATCACATCTTACCCCGTTTATCCTTCTCATTGAAACAACTTGTCTTGTCTGCAAACAAAATGTCCACCCGCTCACCAGATCTTCACCACGAGCAGGCCTCGACAAACTACAAGGAAGCCTTCTCGCTCTTCGACAAGCGCGGCACCGGCCGTGTCGCCCTCGAATCTCTCGGCGACCTGCTACGCGCCTGCGGCCAAAACCCGACGCTTGCGGAGATTGCGGACCTGGAGAAGAATGTCGGCGGCGACTTCGACTTTGAGTCCTTTTTGAAAGTCCTGAACCGCCCTGGGGGCTTTAGGGAGCCCGGTGAGCCGGAGGAGTACTGCCGTGGCTTTCAGGTGTTCGATAAAGATATGACGGGGGTTATCGGTAAAGGGGCAGTTGCGTTATAGTACGTTCTTCCTTTTTCCCCTTCATGGACTGGGAGCTCGGGTTGATTCATTGAGTTGGGTTGGTTGTATGTTGCTGACGGTGTATTCGACAGTCTTGACGAACTTGGGCGAGAAGATGACCGATGAAGAGGTTGATGAGCTTCTCAAGGCGGTTGATACTAGCTCTGGCGAGATCAACTATACCGGTATGTTGTGTTATGTCCATGTTGAGAGGATGTAGTGGTGCTAATGGTGTAGATCTTGTTCGTACCATCCTGGCCAACTAAACGACACGATACCCTTACGTCCTCATGATTTGTTATGATGTTCCACTTTCATAATCTATTCGATTATCGCTCCATGTATCCACAAACTGCTTAGCCTAGCCATCGATCAATGCATACACCTTCATCCTAAATACGCCGCCCAAGAGAGGTCATTTGAACCAGTGTCCCCACTCTCGATCAATCGCTTTCATCTTCTCCTCATCACTCATGATCTCCGTCTCCATTAGTGCCCCAGGAAGCAAATAAACAGCTCGGTCTACCCCTTCCCCTCCCTGCACGCCGGCGCTATCTAATCCAGGCCCAGCCGCCGCACCCTTCAGCCCCCCTGAAACTGGAAAGTGTACCTCATCCAAAAAGTACCCAACGGGAATCCTGCACCGCCCACACCGTAGAAAGAACCTCTTCTCGAACCCGTCGCTGCGCCGGATGAGCGTTGGTTTGCGGTCACGGCTATTCGTCGCAAGTAGAATCGTGTAGTGTTTCTGTATTTGTTCTTGCTCTGTGTTCTCTAATTGTTCGGAAGTTGATGCTGAGGCTTCCGCTGTCCGGATATCCTGGGGAAGTTCGTACGAGCGTAATGGTAGGATCCGTGCACCGTCCGCGGCGTTCTTGCTTCGCGTTGGGAGGGCGCTCACGTCGCGCGTCGTGGCAATTAAAAGTGTCGCACAAAAGCGGCAGTGATGGGTTGTTATCGGAAGAGTTGAGGGGTTAGGCGTTGGGGCGGTCATTGTTTCGATTATTGTTGTTATTGCTGAGCGTGGGGTTGCCTTGGGTGGCCTTGGGTTTCAATGTGGTGGGAACAGTTAGATTGGGTGGAATTGTAAAGAAAAGGCAGGAACCTATTCCATTAGAGTCTGAGGAACTGGACAGAGAATCTAAGGTTTCTTGAACCTGGGCAAAGGTGAACGAGTTGAGCTGGAGAGAGATTGAACGGTGGAGCTGGAGATGGAGCTGGAGTTTTCTTACCTTGGGATCTTATCGATAAGATTAGGTATTTACCTTCCCCACCAAGCTGAGGCGCACGCTCGATTTCGATCTTTTAGCACTCAACTCGCATCACTTGTTTGCTCTTCATCTCTTGAGCTCTTAGTTAAGATACATTCCATGATACTGAAATATGCAGGGTAACAACAGATCCAAAAAAAATATACTCGGATAGGCACTGCCTACAGCTGCAGATGCAAGATCGGCAGAACGTTCATTGCTCTCGCATCCACCAATTCCCCGGGATATTCTCAGTGCACCTGCCGATACTTTGCTTCATGAGACCGCTTGGATTACTCCCTGGTCTAGGAGGACTTCCATTATTGAAGACGCACATGGCGACCGTGGATTACCTGGTTGTTTCCTGGCGGGAAGCTAACCGACCCGCAAAGCTAACCGGATGTAACCGCAGTGTCAAAAAAGGAGAACGAATGCAGTTACAATCGAGCAGACATCGAGGGCTTTCTACTATGACTTAAAGCGAAAGGAAACACCTTGCTGACCACACAGCTGGCTGCCCTGTGCTATGGACCTTGATGCTAGTGCCGCTATTGCCGTCCCTCGTATTCCCGCAGCCACATAATGCTCGTCGACATCCGCATTTAGAAGCTTCATCTGTCGAAAAAATAATGAGTAAGAGGACCCTGGCCTTGACAGAGGCTTCAAGGAACATGGCAAAGGGCATTTATTGTGATATGCTGCGCGGGATTTTGGGTTTGGCCCTGCTGCTACCCAGCGTAGGAGTCAATATAGGGCCATGGGGTAAGTCCCTTCGCGATATCTCTTTCACAAAATGGGCTGAATTTCCCAATTGCCTTCAAAAGAATCATTGACCAATTCAAGGCAAAAGCACTGAATGGTTCATTGATCACACGACCAGAAGTTGCAAGTCAATATGCGCACCAGAGAGTAATGAATACTGTTGAGCCCAGGAAAATATTGGGCACATGAAAAAGAGCGGTGAGTGCAGCCCAGGTCTAGTGTTCCCTCGAAAATGCTTAGGTTAGGGCCGTTAGGATAGGGTTGGCAAAGTTAACAAAATGGAGAGGATACGTTGCAGTTATTCTTTACAACTATTCTGCTACGCACGATCTTTGATAGTCAACCTTCATTTAGGTTTATTCTTGATAGTGTTGCCTCATTATCGGTGACCTGGCAGTTAGGTGATGCATGAAACTAATAGCCAGATATAATGGCACATGCTCGGCGACAGCTTACTCACTCGTTGAATGTTACGTCGACTACATCTTTGATTCTAATGATTTTCTTACAACGTTGAGAATAAAAACAAATTGTAAGTTGATGGCATATCTCATTTCAAGTCTCGCTTTTAGGTAGACGGATCAACATGGGTAGACTACACCGACAGACATGGACCAAAACTCCGCAACTCCAAACTCTAAGGAACGATCAAACGCCAGTGTGCTAAGTTTCAGACCCTAAAGTGGGACAATGTGGAGCGGGAAACAAAAAAAAAAACAGATCACGCCGCATCCGCTGTGGGAATGGGTTCTGGGATCTTGGTTGGCTGCTCGCCGGCACGGATGACGCGCTGGCCAGAGCCATCACGCACGTACTCCACGTTCTCCTTCTGGGCACGCTTCCAGATTTCGACTTCACAGCCGCCGCGGATAACACCAACACGCATGGTAGAGAGGAGGTTGTGTGCGGCGTTGGAGTGGTAGTAGACACCACCGTTGAACATGGCGGTGGCGTCCTTCCCAATACCGGAGCTGATCATGGCCTTGCCACCGGGGTGGTCTTTGATGAAGTCCGTGACATCGTGGACAACACCGGCAATAGCCACGAGACCGCGGCCGTTCTTAGCCTGCTCGACGTAGTCGTCCCACTCCATGACGGGGAGCTGGTCAAGAGGAGTACCCCAATCGAGAGTGGCACGCTTACGGTCAAGCTTCTTCTGGAGCTGCTGGACACGACCCTTCTCAATCTCGTTGGCACGGAACTTCTTCAGGTCGTAGGCAAGACCAAGCTGCTTCCAGGCCCAGATGGACCACTTGGTGGGATCATACTGGTGCCATTCGATGGCGTTACGGTAGTCCGAGGGGAACTCGTGGTGGAAGTTGTGGTAGCCCTCTCCAAGGGTGACGAGAGCGGTGATAACGTGGTCACGAGGTGAGTTGCGGTCATCGAAGGGCTGGTCACCGAGCCAGTGGGCCAAAGAGTTGACGCAGAAAGTCGCCTGCTGGACGAAGAAGATACGCAGAATGCCGGCATACACGAAGCCGCCCAACCAGTCACCCCATCCAAGACCAGCAACAAGCATAGGCACAGCCAATCCCATCGTGAAAACGACCTTGAGGTAGTTGCGGTGCTGCCAGACAACGACGGGGTCCTCGTTCAGGTCGGAAATATCGGTACGGCCAATACGCTTAGGGTTCTGCTTCATCACCATCCAGCCAAGGTGAGAGTAGAGCAGACCCTTGCGAACGGAGTACGGGTCTTTGTCGGTATCGGTGTAGCGGTGGTGAGCGCGGTGGTCACGAGCCCACCAGCGGATAGAACCTTCGACGGCACCACCACCAACGGCAGCGAGCCAGATACGCAAAGGAAGGGTGGCGGAGTACGAGCAGTGAGCCCATAGACGATGGTAACCTGAGGAGGTCAGCATTCGGCATCAACCATCCTGGAGCTCGAAGCTTCTTACCTGCTGTGATACCGAGACCGGTGAAAAAGTAGTAGATGACGGCCCAGATGGCAGTCTTCAGCTGCAGTGGCACCCAGAACGCCTGAATGCACCCATAAAGCGGGATACCGATGATCAGGAAAACGTTCAGCCAGTTCACATGCTTGTACCAGTTATGGCGGTTGATAGCAGTGTCAGCGATGTGAACCTTTTTGGCCTCCGGGGCGCGAGCCCTGATGTCCGCCGTTGGTGCAGACATGGCTATCTCTAAGTGACGGTTGTTTTGATAAGTGAAAAATGAAAGAAAGCGAGTATTTAAACAGAAGAAAAAAAAAAGGTCGGCCTGGGCGAGGTCGACTTCGAAGGGTCCACCACGGCAGGACACAGGGAATGATGTTGGGGAGCAGATCAAAGGCGCCTGCGTTGATGCAGAGGCGGACGACTCAGCCAGCCGGAAAGTTAGGAAACGGAGTGGCCAGACACTTTGTAATTGGAAGAAACAAAATCATGAGATATCATAAGATCCCAAGGTAAAGACTGATTGCTGGAGGCCATGATAGGGACGGAACGAACACGGGATTCGGCCAATTGATGTACGGCTTGGAAATTCGCATCTTGTTGGGAGGCAAATCTCCATCTTTTTGTTGGGTCAAGACGACGAATGCAGGTCCGGAGTGTCCCCAACAGAGTGGCTCAGGCACCCGTTGTGTGGCTCAACTGTGGCTCGCGGCTGCTATTTCCGCCCTTATTCTGGAACGTGACTCGACGCGTTATTACTAAGGAGGCGTGCATTACGTTATGCACTGCAAGACTTCGGAGTACTTCGGAACCGGAGCACAGTGCCGCGACATCTTACATCGTCATGACCTCTGCAGCCTCTCGAAGCGACTCCGAGTCGATCAGCGAATCCCCTTGAACAACGTCATGCTCTAGACCTCGAGCCGTTCACTACTTGGAGTCCGTGCACACCATTTCTGTCCTGTGACAGCGCTTGAAATGGTACAAGTTCCGAGGTCTCGTTCGAGAAGAACTCTTGCACTGTGCAGAGTATCTGTAAGGCTGGAGTGGAGATAGGTTTGCTTATTCTATCACTAATGGAAAGGCCGTTTTGTGGGGAGTTAGCAAAGCGCGTGACTAAAGGCAATGTTTTATTGGACGCGATCAAAATCTGATCGATTAACGTGCCAACTCCAACGTCCCCCGCATCGTTCAATGCAGGAAAAGCTGTTAGATCTCAAAGATCACAGTGGACATACCACAGGCAGTGCAGCACAGGGTTTTGACAGCTGACACCCTGGGTTGCAGCCAGAACGTGGCAGAGTCCGATCGCAGATTCGGTGCCGCCCGCCTCGCTTGGGTGTCTGAGATAAGCTTTGGGGCGCTCGCACACGAACGGCTTATCTTAAATTGATCTCTGCTCGCGGGCGATAACATTTTGCATTATTCATTGCTTCACTCACGGCTTCCGCAGACGTCGGTCTCGCGAACTGCGGTCAGTTCATATAGGATGGCCATCCCGTCCACTGTCTGATGTTTGACTCAGGAAACCGTCAATCCCCGCCCATCTTCTAGGCTCCCGCATGATACGTCGAGATTGATCGTTCAACGGTGGATATGGACGGCCCAGATCAGATCGGGCCAGACGTCAGGCCCAGGAGGACATTTGGAGACCGCGTGCGACGAGCTGCTCGTGCTTTTACCACGAGAGATGGCCTGATCGGTGACTACGACTATGGCTTTCTCTTTACACCAAGACTTCCATTTGTGAAGCAGAAAAGGAGGGCTGCTCCGTTCTTTGGCCTCGAGGATAAGATCCCACTGGTCCTCGCTTTGCTTCTGGGATTGCAGCATGCGCTGGCGATGCTTGCTGGAGGTACTTCTACTGCAACCGAACCGTTGACTCATGCTTATTCTTGCAGTTATTACTCCTCCAATCCTGCTGGCTGGATCGTCTGGGGCCAACTTTGGCGCCGATGAGTCGCAATACCTTGTCTCGACCTCGCTTATTGTGTCAGGGCTTCTTTCCGCAGTTCAAATGTTCCGTCTGCATGTGTACAAGACTCGCTACTATGTCGGCACCGGACTGGTTTCGGTGGTAGGAACTTCGTTCGCAACGATTACAGTTGCAACCGGGACGTTTAATCAGATGTACTCAACTGGATACTGTCCAGTCGATGGCTCAGGAAACAGGCTGCCCTGTCCGAAAGGTTATGGGGCACTCCTAGCCACCTCCTGCCTTTGCTCGCTTCTCGAAATCGGGCTTTCCTTCATGAGCAGCAGGCTGCTCAAAGCTCTCTTCCCGCCAATCGTCACTGGCCCAACTGTCTTCCTGATTGGTGCGAGTCTAATCGGCAACGCAATGAAAGACTGGGCCGGCGGTTCTGGAACCTGCAGCAGCAATCCGGGCAATGGCGCTCTTTGCCCCAGCGCCGATGCACCACACCCCCTGCCTTGGGGCAGCGCCGAGTTCATCGGCCTTGGCTTCCTCGTTTTCGCCACCATCATCCTCTGCGAGCGCTTCGGGTCCCCAATCATGAAATCCTGCGCTGTCATTGTCGGCCTGCTGGTCGGCTGCATCGTCGCCGCGGCCTGTGGCTACTTCGACCGCTCCGGCATTGACGCCGCCCCCGTCGCATCCTTCATCTGGGTGAAAACGTTTCCGTTAACAATCTACGCCCCACTCATTCTCCCCCTCCTCGCGGTGTATATGGTCATCATGATGGAATCCATCGGCGACATCACGGCCACCTGCGATGTTTCCCGTCTCCAAGTAGAGGGTGCTACTTTTGACTCTCGCATTCAGGGTGGCGTCCTGGGAAACGGCATAACATGTCTTCTCGCCGGTCTCTGCACCATTACCCCGATGTCAGTATTTGCTCAGAACAACGGCGTTATCGCCCTCACCCGCTGCGCAAACCGCAAAGCTGGCTACTGCTGCTGCTTCTTCCTCGTTGTAATGGGCATCTTTGCAAAATTCGCCGCGGCTCTTGTTGCCATTCCTTCATCCGTCTTGGGCGGCATGACAACGTTCCTCTTCTCCTCCGTTGCGATCTCCGGCGTCCGAATCATGTGCAGCGTTGACTGGACCCGCCGCAATAGATTCATTCTCACGGCTTCGTTCGCGGTCGGTATGGCTGCCACACTTGTACCAGATTGGTTCTCGTATTTTTTTACGTATAGTGGTGACAACCATGCGCTTGAGGGGCTTTTGCAGGCTGTCGAGCTGGTCATGGCAAATGGGTTCGCGGTTACAGGGTTCTTGGGTCTCCTACTGAATTTGATCCTACCCGAGGATATGGAGGAGGATGTTGTGGAGTCCGAAGAGGACTATGAAGCCACAACTGTGGTGGGGATGCAGGGCGGGAGTGAGCCTGGTTCCTCTGGTCAGAATGTGAAGGCCTAAGAACTGCAAATGAACGCTTTGTTTGGCTCGACTCTAGAATTGCTTTGCATCTTTTTGGCTTTATAAGTTGCATATACTATAATTATATTTGTCCATATGTACTATGTATAATCTCATACCGCGCGACAAATCTCGTTTGATAGGGGAGGACAAGTTTAAACCCCTTCCACAACTTCCCCCGGCGCTAACATCTTGATATAGCAATGCTCGCCCCTCTTCAATACAGAAATTGCATCTCCAACCTGTATCTGCGATTCTGCAGCTTGTCAGTAAATCCACTAACAGCAAGAAGGGAAGAGAAAAGTGTCTAGGACGCATTCTGAACCATTTATCATAAGAATTAACAACGCACCTTCAACGGCCGGCACTGCCTGCATCCCCAAACAAGCATTCGTCAAATCCCCCTTATCAATCCTCCTATAGCTCTTCAGCGTCCGATCCGGCTCAGAAGGATGCCGAGTCCCTGTGTCCGGGTCGACGTTGGGTAGTTTGCACCGGACTGTGCGGCAGGCTGTGTACATTATTAACGCCTGTTCTGCGCTGTCTCCTTCATCATCCTCTTTAGGTGCTTTCTTTTTTGCAGTAGCTGGAGAGATACGAATAACTTTCCAATCGTCTTCCTCAAACGCCTTCGGACCCTGGACGATAATATTTGCCCTGAAACGCCGAACGCTTAGATCAGGAATATCTTCTGCGCACCGTGCATTCACATCGCGCACGCTAGAAAGTGAAATAATGTGGATTGGGTAGGCGTCTGCGAAGCCTGTTTGGGGCTGGAACCCTATTTCTTGTTTCCGCGGTGCGTTACGGTAGATTTTGCGCGTGTGGGTAGGGTTCACTCGGAAGAGAGTAATACGGCGATGACTGCTGTTGGCGGTAATTCTGCTGGCTAGGTTGAAATTTGGGAAGCCTTCATTGAGGAAGTCGTGGAATGACGATGGAATGTATTGCCCGTAGTTGTATGCTAGCGGGTTGTCTTTCCAGATCTTGACACGCTCGCGGGGGACACCAGAGTCCAGTTTCATATTTTCAGACCCTGAAGGTTGACAGAGAGGGACCGTGAATGACCCCTCTCGAGCGATGAGACCGAAATGCAACCCCATTTGGAAAACGGCTGAGTGTACTGCATGCCAGCCCAGGCCGCGATATGGATTAGGACGGGGGTAATAAACCAGCATTACTCCGCCTGATCTTACCTCTTCAAGGTCAGATCTATATCCCTGCATGGTAGCATCAGGAACCCAGATCTCTGGACGAACGAGAGCAAGTCTGTTGAAACCCCGGTTACGAAGGGTTCTCGCAATCCAATTCCCCTTCTCATCCAGCTCCGCAAAGCAGAACTGTCGGTCAAAGGCAAATCCCGTGGGCACTATTCCCGACTCGTCAAGTTCGATGCCCTTGCAGCTCTTTATTGGGTACGTGAAGAGCGCTTTAATGCGCCATGCTGGACAGCCTCGCTCATCTGTACTAGATTCTGAAAAGCCACTGCTGTTTTTTGGATCATATTCGTCATGAAGGTTGCTTTGGCCTTTCGGAAGGCCTATCCTTCGACAACCGCGTGGCGTAATAGCAGCGGTATTCTCAGCTGAGAACCTGATGACAGCGTAGACTGTGAATATAAGGACGCCTGATATGGCGAGGATGGTATTGAGTAATATGACACTTTGCTGGGGTTCCAGCATTGCCGGTATCCACAATTGCTGAATGCCTTGCATCAACACACAGATACAAGACTCCGTGAATCCTGAAGGCTAATTTCTGTATATAAAATATAACCAATGTGACCGAACGTTTAGGTTGAAGAGTGATATAGGAGCCGATGCAGATCTGAAAAATCCCATTGGTCGATCCTGATTGTCAGATTGGGAATAGCGCAACACCATCCCAACCATATCACGTGCTTGTAATTGGCCCAGCTTCCCTTTCTGGTAAAACCACTCAAGCTTAGCAGTCAACATTGTGCTTCCTGCGCCAGCTGAAGATATTGGCACGGCGGAGTATTTCGAATGTCAACAGTACAATTTCTAAGGGTTGGAATGGGACTTGTTCTCAGACTTACCGTCGATTGATGTTCCAAGATGGACACACAAGAGCTGCTCAGCCCGGCAACTCAACGACTCCGTACGCAGTCTCTCGACGCTTGTAGTGGCTTGATCTGACATATTCAGGTCCTGTCGTTTCTTATTCTGCATCGCAATCCTTACAGGCGTCAGCAGCCCTCAGTGTCGGTGCCATCCCAACTGGTATCACTCAACTAGATAATGCGATCAGTCCGCTCCCCGCAGAACAAGATGATGACGCCGACTCCCGCGGGATTCCTCAGGGCCAAGTAACAGAAGTCTTTGGACCGCCTGGTGTTGGGAAGACGTCTCTTGCGTATGTCCTCCAGGAGTTCCCGTATGCAAGCCTAACTTATTTGAAGGCTCAACGTCGCCTCGAACGCTCTCCTTGCTGGCGGAAAGGTGGTTTGGATTGGTATGCTATCTGGCTCTTCCTTAAAACGCAGACTGATGCCATTCAGATACTGGCTCTCCACTGCCCCGGTTACGTCTTCGCGATGTTCTACAGAAGTCCATTGAGGTTTCAAAATCACCTCAAACAGCGGAGCAACTTGTGCAAAACCTGACTCATATTCGAGCCCAGTCTCTGCCTCACATACTCGCACTCCTACTACATCCCCCGTCAACATTTCCACCCCAGGACTGCAGATTACTAGTCGTCGACTCTGCCTCAGGGCCCTTTGCGTCATACTTCCCAAATCCCACGGAACTCAAGGCACGCCTTGGGCAGTCAAAAAATATCGATAAAGCGCAGGTCCAATGGCTCATGAACAGAAGTTCTAACGTTACAAGTGATCTGGCGAATCAGCTGATGAAGCTAGCGACAACCCACCGGATGGCTGTCCTTGCCATCAATCAGACCCGGACCAGGATCAAAGGCCAGCCACGTGCCACTCTGTGTCCAGTCTTAGCTGGTGGGGCGTGGGAAAGTAGTATAAGCACCCGGCTTGTTCTGTACCGCGATCTTTTGACCACGGAAAACACTGTTGAGGGTATTCGGTGTGCGGAAGTAATGAAAAGATCTGGGAAAATGTTGGCAGTGCGGTTAGGGGCGAATATTGTTCAATTTGTGATTGAGAAGGTATGGTCGAATATTCTGACTATTTCTAATTGGCTTACAAGTGACAGGATGGGCTGCGTGCTTTGGACGATCAGCCGGCCTCTCGTACGACCGCTTTGGACTTTGGCGAAGCACAGGACACACCTCTACAGAGAAAACGCAAGGTTGACGAGATCGCAGATAGCGAGGATGAAGGTGATTCTGATGCAGAATACGGATGGGTGGACGACGGCTTCGCGAAGTGACACTGTGCGGGAAAACGAAACACGATGCTCCCAGTTCCTTCATGGCTACATACCACTATGAATACACACTCCGAAAGTCTGCCGCGTCCTCTGTCAAAATATGCCAAATCCATACTAAAGATCACCGCCTCTCGGGCGTCTCTCAACCCAGGTTGAAACTTCCGTCATTGCTAAAATCTTGTCATCCGGCACATCGATGTTTGTTTGAGATGGAGGCGCTTTTGAAGCAGCGTTCATCATTGAGCTGTGACCGAGATTGACCCCGCCACGGACGGCCGCCGACACTCCACCTGGGGGACGGGAAGCCTGGAGAGAGCATAGATGGATCGGGCTCCCGACTAAACCGGTGCGTTTATTGCCATGGACAACGTCGACGAGCTTTCCCAGAACCGCAAACTCCAGCTTCAACTTCACGCTGTAGACGACCCCCTTCAACGTTATTTGGATAGCATACAAGCTGGCGTACTCAAGTCCCAGAAGCACTAAATCCATTGTGACAATCATCACGTTGATCCCGACCAGCTGATGCATTATTTTCCGGTTCTCACGACTGGAGGTGAGCTGAAGCATCCTGATTGTCTCCCAGACGTATAGTACTGAGATGATGACTTCCTGAATCGTGAACCCGGTCATCTGAATCTTCTCCATGACGTTATAGCCTACTACCCAAGGCTCGTCAGCGACGACATTTGCCCCGTACGTCAAGACGGTTGTTGGCACGTGCAGAAGGAAGACATTTGCTATGATCATGTACAAAACGCGATGAAGGATCCGTTCGTCTCGAAGCACAAGATGTAACCGAGAATAGAGGACGAAAGATTGGCCTGTCACCATTGTCCACCAGCCGACGGTAAGGATACTGACAGAGAACGTCGAGTCAACATGACTGAAAAACTTCAACAGGAAACCGATTGAGTATGGCACAACTCCCACAACTCCGGAGATCAAAAGACTCCAGAAGTATAGCCCCTTCCACCGCCGAAAAGTGGAGAGCACCAGAACAACGAGCTCAAGGACATTGTAACAGGAGAGCGCGATAAATATCGTCAGAACCGCCAAGAGACCTTCACTTCTATCCTCACCCGTAAGGGACCCTGAGATTCCATCATAAATGTCTTGGGCCATCGACACCATATCGTCAATGCAACTGCAACTGGAAACTGGTCAGTTACAGGACAACAAGAGGAGGGATGGAATATTGCCTATTCTTCAAAGGAAAAAAGACCCAAGCACAGAAGATTTTAAAATCGCCTGTAACGGAAGCACTCACCATCCAATCTCAAAGGGAGACGGTCAAAAAAGCAGAAGTACCACACCAGGGAACACTGTCAAGCTGGGCCATGGTCCTGGATCTGGCAATGTTTTTATAAAGAACAGAATAACAATACATGCACACAGACCACTACAACGTATCCTCTTCCTCAAGTAGCCATCCATTAAATTGCAAGCAAACAAAACCAATAGTAACGACAACCACCACAAGGACTTCGAGCTTGCTTAGAAGCCGCAATGGCAAAGCAAGACGCCGATCCCGCATCAGCCAGTTACTCCTATCTCTCCATATCCGGAACTCCGCTTATAGAACGTGCTCAGTGACAAAGACAGAGGAGTCGAGGCCTGGAGTGACAGTAACAATCAATCGACTCCTGTCCCGAAATCCACCACGAAGAACCCAGACCAGATCTAAGACCAGGACCAGTTAAACGGCGCACCGATGAAACAGCGCAACAAGGGATTCAGGGTGCTAATGTTGCACGAGGCCGCCGGGTGTTGACTCCTATGCATGGTGAGTCTGGAGAATGAGGGTGATAATATGGAGAGAGACGCCAAGGTTCGGCCGGTAATACTTTTTCAAGTCTACGGCCTAGGGCACACGACCGGCATTCTGAACAAAGCGGAAAAAGTAAGTCAAATGTGCACCACGGTGTGATTGGGTGAAGCCAGGCATGGGATTAAATCTTAACAGACTATGACTAGACTTTATCTGGGGTATGAAAGATCTTTGGAAGGTTTGGTGCCTTAAGGCCCTAAAGAGGCACAGGTGGCAGGGATTATACGAGCCCTGGCCAGTTAAAAGAAGCTATGGAGAGGGCTGGGAGCATAGGATTGAGCCTAGCTAGAGTCTAGACAGGCACAGATCCGCTGGAGAGTCCCAAGTTGGATCTCAACAAACATCTCTCTTAGCCAGTCAAACTATAGTGTCGCTAATCTCTCCAATGAAAGGGGGAGCAAGAGATTTAAGCTATCAACGATCATTCCTGGGCTCCCTGGGTCACCAATCTCTCAAGCAAACACGAAGAACAAGGAGATTGTGCCCCAGGAATGAAGTCCTTTGCTCAAACGATGCGAGAAGAGTTTACTTAGTCCAACGCACCACACTGTAACGGGTACCCTATGGAGCGTACTGTACAGGGCATCAAGACATAGGCTCTCTTTCAACCTAGGACTGTGTAACACGCATGTAGTGAGCCGGTTCCGGTGACTGGGATGGTGCTACAATGTACGCCCAAGATACGAAGCATGATGATGGACAAAGTTTTCCTTTCCCACCCGAGGATGATTGTCAATCCGTGAATGGACACAGGGTTGCATGTTTAGAGTTGCGTTGGTTGGTTCTTTATGGCTTCCTTAGCAGCCCCTGCCGCCACTATGATATTGCGGGGAAGCTCATTTGTTTGAAGAGGTCACTAGGCGCACAGATGGCTTACTTTGGTGTTGCCTTTTTGTTCTTTTTCTTTTTCATTTTTTCCATAGACATGAAAAGAGGCGTAGCGCGTTGCAGCCGTCCTATCAGCATCGTATGGTTGAAGCCCATGCTTCGGGACTAAGTGACACAATGTAGAGGGAGAAAAGCGAGTAATTCTTGTCAGACTCAATGCAATAGGAGTCTATTATGCTACAGATCTCGACGGGATTAACATGAACGAATCATTTATAGACTGGTCAGATAGTCTTCGATCTCCTCTTTCGTAAGCTTCCTGAATCGGGGACCACGGGCTCCTTCAACGCCCTCGTAGCCAAGCAAATGATCGGCGGGAGGGCCAACGATGCCTATAGCGACAATTAGCTTTTCGCGCCCCGAGTTGCGAATACTCTTCCAAACACTCACCAATTTCTATCGTGTCACCATTCATCTCGCCTTCGATTGTTTCCTTCAAAGTCAGTAGAGCAATGTGGATGGCATCTTCAAGCTCGAGCCCCTCCGTGTAACGCTTCTCAAGGAACGTCTTTGCACTCGTGGCGTGCTTTCCGATGGCCGTAGCCTTCCAGGGGTAATAGCTGCCGCTGGGGTCGACCTGGTATAAGCTGGGACCTCCCTTCAGAATGCCGCCTGTCTTTCCAGTAGCCTTCTTGGGCTCTTCCTCCTCTCCCTTCTGAGCCTGGGCGGTCTCAGGCTCGACACCCTCGTCCCAACCCGCAATCAGCAAGCTGACACCATATGGCCGAACACCACCGGACTGTGTTGCCTCTTGAACGACGCGGGCAACATCCTGCACTAATATCCGGGTGGGGGGGTATTCGTTGTAGATGCGCTTATAGCCGGTGTGTGAGACCTTGCGGGCCTTGTCGACAAGCACTCGATAGTCGGGGCTCATACCGGCGTAGACCATGCCGATGTCGGGTGTGATGAGGGAGATCTTGGAGAGCGAGGGAGGATCAATCAAGGGCGAGGAAGACTTCTTCTCAGTGGCCAAAACGATTCCATTTGTAGCTGCAGCGAGAGATCAGTAGCTGTCACGTCTAGTCGGAGGTCAGCCAACTGCACCTTTAATTCCAAGAGCGGTTACTCCTTGGTTGACTGCGTTCAATGCATATTCTATATCAATTAGCACGGTCGCTTAAGATTGGCAGTTAAGACTCATACCAATCTGAACGAGTTTCCCGCTAGAAGGTTGTTAGCAAGCCGTGGTGCCTCATCATTAGAGCTCCGCTTACCTTGGAGAAAAGGTGGTCAGGGAGAAAGAATATCTGTCGGCCATCGGGACGTCTGTATATCTTTGCAAGCTTCACAGTGATTAAAATTATGAGGAGATGAAGGAGATATTCAGCAGAGTTAATGGAGATGGGATGGAGGATAGCACTGGCTGGTTGACGTGTGAGCCTGGAGCCTTCAGCTCACATCAGTTTACCAGTCCAAAGTCGGAAGGCGGTGGCAGTAAATCGGAGCTCCTCCATCTCCACTCGCCCACTCAACTTCGTCTCGTCTTTTGCTTTTTCCGTTTATTTTTTTTTTCATGCTCATCATATGGACTGGATGGCTATGGATGACGACTGCACATAAGCGTTCTTCCTTTCCTGTAACTCTCACTTATGGTATATTCATACTATGCGGCCACCCTGAATCGACAGTACTATGGAAGGGCTGAATATGCCAACCTGGCAGTTTCCTACGGAATCGCCAACAGATTCCGCAAGTCCCGGCGGAAATCAGAGCTCTGAGTTTACCCAACAGGCTGGTGACTCGGGTGCTACCTCTGAGCACCCTAAAAGGCACTATCCAAGTCGCTTATGTCGCATTTGCCTGGAGACCGTGCCTCCAACCCTTGTTCCTCCTTCGGAACATATGCCTGGCTTCCTTCAGCGCGGAGTTCGTGTCGTCTACGAGTCTGAGGATCCGGAGCTCGGGCGCCTTCTCAAGCCCTGCAAATGCAAAGGTTCATCCCGTTATGTCCATGAGGGATGCCTTCAGACCTGGCGATTATCCAGCCCCAGCCACGACAAGAGACGCTTCTGGAATTGCCCGACCTGTGGCTTTCAGTACCGGCTAGAGCGCCTCACTTGGGCGGGCTGGATCAATAGCCCAATCAGTCAGATAGCCTTGACTAGCCTCGTTTTGCTTTTGACCATTTTCTTGCTTGGTTTCATTGCTGACCCTATCATTAATTTTTACATTGACCCGGTGGAAACGGTGTATTATGCCGATTACTGGGAGGAAAATAGTTTACTTGGCGCCAAAAGTCCTACTTGGATTGATCACTTTCTAAAAGGAATGACATCGCTGGGGTTGCTGGGCTTCGTCCAGACTCTTTATGGGCTCGCGCCATGGCACTGGTCTACCGTACGATCGTCCACGATTGTTCGTGGTCGTGCCAGCACTGGAAGGGATCGAGTTTCTTCTATCCGCTGGATCGTTGTTGTGCTCGGCATTGCGAGTTTTTTCTGGGTACGTATCCTATGGGTCCCCATGCATACTCCTGGGCGGCCGCTGACCACTTGAAGGCCGTCTACAAAGGTGTAAGGGCGTGGAGCCGTTTGATATTGGAAAGGGCAAGTGGACGTGTAATGGACGTCCCGTCACCCGACGACGACGATGATGACGAAGCCGAGGACAGCCACCCGAAAACCGAGTAGATTCGGTTGTTAGTCTGTATCCGACCTGGCGCAACTCTGTAATATCCCAAATCGCACAACTTTAAGTTGTCACGGTCCTGTCAATGACGTGCCAATTAGTCAACGTGCGAATAACGACACCGACCCTCTTAACCGCGGAGGAGTTTGAGAGATAGATACTGTTGGGAACGTTCTGTTCCCTTCTGTTCCTCTATCTCGTTAAATCAAACGTCCTTCGTGGGAGGGTCGAATTGCAGACTCGATTTCTACCGGCGCTCTCGCAGTGGGCGCTTCTGATTGAGGTGCGGTACATCATCTGTTATGTAGCGAGTTTTGATTAGGAATGAATAACTATGTTCAAATAGTCTATTCGACTCATAAATGAGCGTTCTTTCAGTGCTTTCACTTACACGTGTCAGACACTATCTATTCCCTTCAGGTTCATCAGACGATCCTCGCGGCCAGTGATTCCGACGGCGATATTCTAGAGTGGCAGCAACTAGGACCGGGCGACTCCATAGCCTACATAAGGACGTCCTTGCTACTCAACTGGTTTAGTCCAGCAAGCTCTAGAGCTTCCTCATCTTGCGCACGCTTCCATTAGTATCAAAGTATCTCGCAAATCTTGGACTCTCTCGACCAACAACAGCAGCGAACCTCCAGCGGCCTCACTTTCTCTCCAATTGACTTTCCCAGGTTTCTGCATTGAGGAGCACAATTTACGTCACTGGTGATGTTCAGCAGCTTCTGTTAATTTGACTCACTCCTTAGGTAGGATGGGCTGTTCAGGCTCAGTGCGCTCTTTACAGGTTCATTCTGTCCAAGCCTTTTCCCCTTGCCAACAGGAATATCAAAGACTAGGCATGTCATTCACCTGGTCTCACATTTATTGGTGGATTTGCAGCTGTTCCCTCCTAAATCCGTTGTCTGCCTTGTGTTCCAGGTTTTACGCAGACAAGATGGCGCTAGAAAATGAAAGTTGCGTGAATTATGTTGCAGCAACACAAAGAGCAGTGAAGGGCTTCTCCCCAGGCAAGATCTTGAGATCATACCTCTGTGTTATGATAATGCTGTTACGCACTTTCATGAGATTTCATCTTCGCATCTTGCACTTCACACTGCCGCTCGCCGCATGTCGCCAATATCTTAGCCCTACCTGAAGGTCTTCTCTCTGGCTTCTATTCGTAGACCTCATTCGCGACAAGCTTCTCTTTTGCGAATTACACCCAGCACCTTCCTTCCAGAAGCTATGTCTTATTTCTCCAGACATGGGTCTGGAGGAGCTGCTTCGGCATACCCTACTCTTCCTCCTACTCCAGAGGAACCCGAAGAGGATATTTTGACAGACCACGAGAACGAGGAAACCGGGCTTTGTCACCATCAGCCCTATGCGAAGAATGCCGTCGAGGCGCCTGATCAGTATCGTCATGCCACTGTTGAAAGCCACGCGCAGTCAAGCGACGACTTGCAGAACGAGGTGGTTACTACTTCGACCAAATGCTCTAACGCCAACGAGGCCGACACTGTCCTCCCTTTACGCCCTCGGTCCCGTTCCTCAACTATTTCCACTGAGCCTTTTCCTGACTTGGATGCCTCCATGTCCGAGCTTCCCTCTCTTGCCTACAGGGCGCAGGAAGAGGCTTACAAGCATGCAATGGGCAAAGTAGCAGAAGAAATTTTGCGGATGAATGAAATCAGGGACCACATCATTGCAATCCGTGGCCCAGCCTCTTCTGTTGAAGACGAAGAGTTGGCTCGCAGCAGGTCATCAATGATCGTCTTAGAAGGCGTCCGTCCCTGTCCTGAAGTGTCTCATCATGATCACTTCTGCGTTCAGCAGGAGGCCCACAAGCGTGCGATGCATGAGCGAGTTGATCAATTCCTCAAGGGACGGGAAGATGTCCCCAAACACTTTGGCAAAAGGTTCAGTGCTGTTACAAGCATGATCGTTCATATGGAATTTATCTTGTTCCGCAGCAAGAATTTTCCTAGAGACCCTCTCAATCAGGCCAGCGAAAACGATCTGAAGACCGTTTTCCACTACACGACGAAAATAATCGAGTACTTTTCTGCCGTTGGCGGGCTCATCTTCCGCGAAAGGAATAATGCAGAGCGTGCTCGTGTCCTTATTTCCCAGGTGGCCGCAAAAACTGGAGTCACTCTGCTGGACCGATTCAAGGAAATGGCCGCGATAATCATCCAGTAAGTCTTCTCTTCCCTCTCAGCTATCCTAGAAAGCGATAAACTAACTCTACTATTGACCGGACAGGTACCTCAAACGCGCGCGCCGCAGTGAACAGAACTTCTTCGAAATTTTTCAGCAATTTTTCGAGGTGTGGCTATACGACGACTTTCATGTCATGTACAACAACTACCTCGTTGAGCATATGCCCAACATTCCTCCGAACTTCCAGCGGTTGTCGTATCTGCTGAATGCGACTTATAACATGCTTGGGCAGATGATCCGAGACTATGAGGCGCTTGGCAAGATAAACCGTGATATTGGTGACCGTTTCATTCGTCCTGTCGTGGACCAGATGGCGCGAGGCGATAATCTCTATGGCAATCCCATCAACGAGCCTGCTTACCCTGCGTGTGAGCATGAGAACAAATACCTCCTCGCCCTTTCTCGCTCCGCTGCCGAGCGTCATCAGTCCGAAGTTCACAGAGAGCTTGCTTTTATTCTTGGGCATGCCCAAACCGAGACTGGAGCGAAACACCACGTTAACCAGGCCAGGAGCCCTACCGTGTTGTCAGCTTGTTTTGGGATCAGCAACGACGAAGCTCCTCAAGATCACGCTCATGGCCTTGGCAATAGGACCTCCCAGGAATGTCGTGCCGCTCATGAGGCGTTGCATTACCCTTTCCATTCCAGAGTCGAACCTCATGGCCGCCGGATTTCTGACCGTCTCGGACCATCCGATGTTCCCCTTGTTTATAGGTCCTCCCCTTTTATCGTGAGACACCACAGCAATACCCTTGAACAAGGGACCCTTTCTCGCCCATACCCCATGCCAGACGGATATCGTCACGACAACTCCCAGCTGCCAGAACAATCCATTTTGCAGTCTTCCTACACGTCGGCCCAAATGTTCTCCTCACAGTCTTCTCACGCCTTGGCTGCAGGAAGCTCGCGTTCCGACAGTCTCCCTGTCGAGCATGGTAAGGATGATACTTGCGGCGTCTCGGACACCGACTATGCACCGCCCGAAGCCATGACCAGCCTTAAGTTCAACCGCTGCTGGGAAGAGACCCATCGGCCTAACAGTAAAGCCTCTCTATCTTCCTATGCTGGGCACCCCCAGACTGGCGATGCTGAAAACAACGGTGGCCACATCACCCGCCACGGAACCCTGAACGAGCATCTTCGCGGCCACACCTCCACTGAACAGTCTGAAGCTACTTCATCCCATAGCGCGCAGTCTTCTCGCACTCAGTCCTATGACGAGTCAAAGCCACAGTGCCAGCAAGATGACTGCCCTGACGAAGATATTCTTGACCTTAACGCCGCGGAAGAAGAAGAGGACGAGGAGGCCTGGCTCCGCCACGATTACATTGACTACAGGCACCGCTGTACTAACACCTTCGCAGCTCGCCTTGAGGCGCTAGCCCATATACGTCGTCAGAACTCTATCGAGAACGGCGAGTACGAAGATCCCTCAAATAATGTCCCCTCCTTCGCGGCCTCCCGTCCTCGTCCCTCTGGCTATTCTATCTCTCGTTCTATGTTGCAATTCCAGTACCCCGCTTATGAGGACGCCTCTGATCAGGACCAAGCTCTGGAGCGTCGTGTTGTCGCACGTGACGACAATAACTCGCCTATTCTCCCTCCCATGCCTGAACATCCTCGCTTTGCCGTCTCTTTGGACTCAGACGAGGATCATCCCGTGCCTGTTGGTATAGTCCGCCCTCAGCCTCGTCCCGCCGCCATGCCGATCGCTTTGCCATGCCCGGTTACTCGTCGTGGGCTTTCTTCAGATTGTGAGCGTGAGCGTGAGGTTTTTATCTATGAGGCGCCTCGTCAAAACCCTAAGTTGTGATCGTTTGGATTATGCTGTCACCAACGGAGACTCTGCATGCGCAGATGCCACTTGGATTTAAGGTGGGATGAAGTCAGGGAGCGTTCAAGCACAAAGCGGCCTGCCGCATGAGGTCCAGCTAAGAACAGTTAAGAGAAAGCAATATAAATAGCACGAAAAAGCAAATCCACAAAAAAAGCCTAATCAGATATTCCAAGGGAAAAAAAAAGTCGAAAAACATAAATCTTGTGAAACGCCCACTTTGCAGTCCCCAACGCTTTATGGATATCATCAGCAGGAGACTGGAAGCAATGAGTTGTCAGGATACGAAAGTCAATCTCGAGGTTGCCATCCGGTGTACTGCAATGTACAGTACCAGGCTGTTCACGCAGGACTCACTTCGGAAATCGATTCTTGATACCCTAGATAGATAGAAGCTTGCGATAGATAGTCTGCTCCTCTACCTATTTTGCTGCTCAATTCAATCCAGTCCTTTCTTGTCACTTTATCATCCATGAACTCATTCAAGATTCAGATATAAACAGAATCAAGCCTCCGAATCCTTATACGGACCCAACCTAAACAGTCGTTTTGCATTCTCCCTCCCGATCTTAACCTTATCAACAAGGTTCAACTCCGCACTATCAAACCACTCACAAGCATCCTCAAAATGTTCAAAAGGATAATCAATACTGAACAGAATACGATCCGCCGAAACCTCGCCCATACAGAACTTGAGCGTATTCGTTGAAAAGTGACCACTTGTCGTAATCCACAGATTGTCCGCAAAGTACTCCCGAATCGTCCGCTTACACGTCTCCGCCAGACCAAGCTGCTTCTTGCGGTCCTCGAACCAGTGGTTTATCCGCCACATGTCGAAGGGTATGTGCTCGCCTAGATGGCCGAGGATAATTTGAAGCTTGGGATGGCGGTCAAAGACGCCATTCGTAACCATCCCCAGCACGTGCAAGGAAACGCCCTGCGCAAAACTGAGAGGCGGTCCAACGAGCCATTTACGGTCAGCCCACAGCTTGTTATAGATTGTGCCCGTGGGGTTTCGCGGGTGCAGGTAGAGCGGCACGTTGAGGTCTGTGCAGGTTTTCCAGAAGACATCCCAAGATGCATTATCGTAGAAAATCATATCGTCACCGTCTGGACCTGCGCGCTGAGTGTCGTTGACCAGCGCGCCGAGGAAACCGTACTTCTCGACACAGCGACGGAGCTCGGTGGCTGCTTCTTGAGGATCGTGCATTGACAGTGTCCTACCACAAAGCTAACTTAGCTTACCCGTCCCAACTTTGTGTCTTTGTTCCTAGATGATCACAGAAGTAGAAGGCACGGATGAAAACGTACGCAAAAGCCCCAAATCGATCCGGGCGCTCCTTGATCTGCTCAGCAATGTAGTCATTGATCTCGACCGCGAGAGCCTGCGCCTCCGCGGGGTCCCAAATGTCCTGTACACCAGGGGCAGTGTAGGAAAGAATCTGGTAACCGACGCCATACTTGTCCGCGTGCTCAATGCGCATCTTGGTGATGTCTGTGATTTCCTTAACGTGGGTTTCGGGGTCTGTAGAGAAGAGAGATGCCCACCAGCGGGTCTTCTCTTCAAAACGTGGGAGCGCGAAGGCTTCTTCGAGAGCGATCTTGCCGAGCATCTTGCTTTCTTAGTTTTGGAAGAATGAGAGAGTAAGAGAATGCGGAGAGAAAGAAACGCCCATAGGATTGTCGTGGGAACTGTGTCGTTGCACTACGGTAAGGTTTATATATTTGAGGGGTTTACCGTGATCCGATCGGATTGAGAGGGGTTAGGAAGTGATCATGACCAGGATGATTTCACATCGGAAGCAGAATTACCCCATATTTCTCTATCTCCCCCATACTCCCACAACTTACTACAGCCTTCATCGCCCGACCATCCGGAAAGTATCCGAATGATGGCGGATCGACCGCCTGTCAGTCCTTAGCCGCCATTCCCCGCACTACTGATAACGATAACGATAACGATAGAGCTCACTAAGTGCGATAAGAGCGGGTCTGGGGAAGCCTGGTCAAGCCTGGGTATTTGCTGATAAGTATCCATAGTCTGTCGCTCTGAGTCTGGGAGACTGACATTTGAATAATGGTGGTAAGCAAATCTCGGAAAAAATAATGTTATATGAGTGCCCAGTACGATGAGTGGATCTGGCGTCCGCATACGGTACTCTGGCCTCTGCACCTAGCGAGAGTCCTTCCAAAATTGTCGCACACAAACACCAGCAAGGTTATCCTTAGCGATTGTCCTCCGTCCACGTCCGTCCACGTCCATCTTTGTCCTCCGTAATTTTCTCGAAAGTTGGCAGTTTTCGTTCGAGTCCGAGTCCACAGCCACGGGACTCAGCCCAGGCCTCGAAGTTCGGGCCTGAAGACAGCCTCTCGTTCTCGGCCATGGCCTCATTGGACAGAATCCGAATCTCACTGCTCCTCAACTGCACCTCTTCCTCAGCCTTCCAATCATGGTAGGTCAATGATCGGCGACCAAGCGCTGTCACCAACAATTATGTTACGGGCGAATGATCTCTCTTTCCTGGACGAGCCAGGTCATCTCGTGCCCTTCATCCTGTTCGGGGCACTGCCTGCGTACTCACATAATCCTGCGTCCACCGGCATCGCCTCGCCTCATCTCACAATGTCTGCATTCAAACGGTCGGGATTTGGGATACTCTCATCTCCTTGGTCTGCACTTTTGATTCTGAGTTGATCACTCGTGGGCATCGCATTCTTTGACTCTCAACTCTATATTGCGGAATGAACGTACTGCCCTATTTCCGAAACTAGGTGGGCCCTCCAACTACTTTCCACGTGGCTGACATCTTCTGTCCGTGCCTGAGAAACTGTCAGTGGTCAGTGCCTGACATAGCAGGCCCCGCGACTGTAGATTGTCGCTTTCAATGAGCTCGATCTTGCGTTATTCGAGCTCCGATACGGGAACCTATCGATTGCCAATGTTACCGTGCCATTCGTTAGTGGAGGTGTCGTTAGTTTGATATAACAGTCGCCTTGAGCTTCGATCTACACCAAAAAAATAACTACGTTGCGTACGCCCCATGCAAGCTAAAGCCTCAACCAGCCCTCTGGGCGATTCCATCGAGCCGCGAACAGAGAACCTAGAGTATGCGACTGAACAGAAAGAGAGCTTTGTGCCTCGGCGCGCATTTGGAACTGCTGCGGAGCGCGCTCGTCGGAACCTGAATGCCAAACTGGCGAACCCGCTTTCTGGATACTCGCACGAAGAGCTGCGCAGGCAAGGGATCAACTTCGCGATTACTCACCAGATAGGCGATGAGGGCGACATCCGGGCTTTTGGCCTCGGGGCAATGCTGGCCCAAGCGCCCGAGAAATTTGAGAATGTTCCCGGCCTGACTGTGCAAGAACTCGAGGTTCTGCGGCACGAGTTTGAGCACCGTTGGTCACAGCCCTGGACAATGTACTTGGTGATCATACTGTGCTCTTTATCAGCTGCTGTGCAGGGAATGGGTAAGTTTGTCTCGTATATCCCGCCTGCAAGATCTAATGTGTCAGATGAAACCGTGGTAAACGGTGCGCAGATCTTCTACAAGCATCAATTTGGCATAGCAGACGAGAACATCTCCAGACACAATTGGATTTCAGGATTGGTCAATGCCGCTCCTTATCTATGTTGCGCTATCGTTGGTTGCTGGCTGACGGTCCCATTCAATTCTTGGTTTGGCCGACGAGGAACCATTTTTATAACTTGCATCTTCTCGGCCACGACATGTCTCTGGCAAGGATGTTGCAGTACCTGGTGGTCTTTATTTATTGCGCGCTTCGCCCTTGGGTTTGGGATAGGCCCAAAGTCCGCTACTGTACCAGTATACGCAGCCGAAACAGGTGAGTTAGTTTGCCTCAAGTCTCAATAAAGTGGGATGAGTTTAACATAAGGCGCGATACAGCTCCTCCAGCCGTAAGAGGTGCTTTGGTGATGCAATGGCAAATGCAAGAACTCCTGAATTGGATATACTAGACCATGGCTAACGTATTTTAGGTGGACTGCTTTTGGAATTATGTTTGGTAGGATCTTCGCGCTTACGATTTCGGATAGGGCTGATGTGAGCAGGCTACGCCGCCGACTTGGCTTTCTTCCAGGTCCCTGATTCATCCGGCATCGTGGGCCTTAACTGGCGTTTGATGCTGGCCTCCGCCCTCGTCCCGGCAGTGATCGTGTGCTGCTTCGTCTTCATGTGCCCGGAGTCGCCCCGGTGGTATATGTCGCGGAATCTATATGATCGCGCGTACCAGTCAATGTGCAGTTTGCGCTTCAACAAAGTCCAGGCAGCCCGGGATATGTACTACATGTACACACTGCTAGAAGCCGAGAAGTCCATGAAGTTAGGGCAGAACAAGCTGCTAGAACTGATCAACGTCCCTCGTAACCGCCGGGCAATGTTCGCTTCTGAGATTGTCATGTTTATGCAGCAGGTTTGTCACAAAATAACAAGTATATTAGGGCAACTTCCAACTAATAACCTGTCAGTTCTGCGGCGTGAATGTATTAGCCTATTACTCCTCCGAAATCTTCCTCCAAACGGCTAGCGAGCACTCAAAGCTGACCGTCTCTAACCAACGCAAAGCCCTAACCGCGTCGCTTGGCTGGGGGCTCATAAATTGGCTCTTCGCAATCCCCGCCGTCTACACAATCGACACATTTGGCCGGCGCAATCTACTCTTGAGCACATTCCCACTGATGGCACTCTCCATGTTCTTCACGGGGTTTAGCTTCTGGATTCCGGAAGACACTGGGAATAATGCACGGCTTGGCTGCACTGCGCTGGGTACATACCTCTTTGGCGTCTTTTACTCTGTCGGCGAGGGTCCAGTGCCTTTTACTTATTCGGCAGAAGCATACCCACTCTACGTCCGCTCGTACGGGATGGCGCTTGCGACGGCCACAACTTGGCTCTTCAACTTCGTGCTCGCAATCACGTGGCCGTCGCTGAGGATTGCTTTCAAGGACCAGGGCGCATTTAGTTGGTATGCCGGGTGGTGCATTGTCGGCTGGTGGATGATACTGATGTTCATGCCTGAGACTAAGGGCAAAACACTGGAGGAGTTGGACCAGGTGTTTTCTGTTTCAACAAGGTTCCATGCAAGGTATGGGCTGCGCCAGATTCCATTTTTCTTCAAGAGGTATGTTTTCCGACAGAAAGTGCAGCCGGAAATCCTATATGAAAGGGATTATTCGTTTGAGAATCTGGCTGGGGGAGGGCTGGTTTGATAAATTTGCGAGCTTCTGTTATTATTGACACGGTGGGTGACAGACAACTGTATACTATACAAGGCTTATTGTCTCAACATCATATATTCGTTGTATTTGTATCCTTATCTTGTTCAGCTAGCTAGAGAACCTTTAAATTTCTCTGAACTCATGACAACTCAATTGGAACTTCACTATTAAACCTGGGCGTCAATTAGTACAATGACAAATAAGAGAAACACCCATAGCATAGCAGAAAAGAAAGCCATGTATCAGACAGCAGTTGGAACGATTGTTGATCCGCATACTCCGAAGAATGCTCAGAACAGGTCTGTGTGAAATCTTGCTTCATCATTATGGCTTGGAAGGGGTTTTCGTGTTTTCCATACCTTTTATAACATGATAAAAAAAAACCTCATATAGGTCGAGAGTTATACAGCGACAGCGGCTCCTCCCACAGCAACAGAGGCGAAGTAAGGGAACCTGAACCCCTGATGTTGTATGAACAGAGAATATTAGAAGAACGAAGTTCGCCACGGGGAAAAAGTCAACACAAGTCTCTGATCAGCCGGCGGAGACCAACTGCTTTGCGTTAGCTCTCGCTTACTAAACCAATAGAAGAGAAACCTTCAGCCTAGGCATCCCCACCCGGCCTTTGGACCAGTGTTTGGCCTGTATGCACGAGGTACCGAATTCTAGAACATAATATTTTTTTTTTTTTTGGCGCAGTTTTGACTGATCGTGTTCAGTTACAACCTTCTTAGATCTGTACACTCGCTGAGATCAGTCGAAATCTGAGTTGCCGGACGGAAAGCCATCTGTGGTGTCGGTAATTCTTGGATTGAATGCCATTGAGAGTCGAGGTAAGGAAAGAGACTGTTTACAACTTTCCCTCGCTTCCCCTCCGTTTTGCCTTGCCTAAAAAGTATTGAGGATGCATTGATCGTTGTCGTGGTTAAAATATTGATGCTGACATGACTTCTTTTACAGAACAGAAATTGCCCAAATTATCTTCTACAACGCTAAAATGGACGCTTCAGAGAATCAAGCGCAAGCGCAACAACAAAGTGAATACTTTCCTTTCCTCAGAGCTGCCATCTGGCCTTCTCTATTTCTCCCGACGAGACGCTTATATATATGGACATCACTTCAATACTAATCCTATTCATTCCCTTTAGCCCCACAAAAACCGACATACCAGAATGGAGTCCGAACGAACGGCCGCGCTTTCAACTCCCCCAACTGGCGAGTGAAGCGTGAGGAAAGCCCCTCGGGCTCTCGTTCGCCTAGTCAAGACACCCAGAACGGATCACCTAGAAGAACGCCCGGATTTGGCCGTCAGAACCGTGAAGTGCCACAAGCGATTTCCGAGGGACGAAGACTGTATGTCGGAAACATGCCGTACACGGCAAAAATGGAAGATGTGCAGGAATTGTTCACGAGGGGTGGGTTTGAAGTGTATGTCTTGAATTCCACTTATTTGCTTGGTTTCGGCATATTCGGTACGAAAGAGGGAGATAGGTGGTTTTTCTAATAACAAATGTTGGATACAGCGTCCGCATCGACATTTCAATTGACCCCTTCTCCGGCCGCAACCCATCCTACTGCTTCGTGGACCTGTCGACGAAAGAGCTCGCTGAGCGCGCAATGGCTGAACTCGACGGAGGCGATCTTCTCGGGCGACCGGTCAGAATCAAGCCTGGTGTTGTGAAGAGCGCGAGTGAGCGCCAGCCGCAGCAACGAACTGGAATGGGTGCGGGCACCGGCAGTATTGGCGATGGGATGAGCTCAGGGTCGCCGCGCGCGAATAGGGCAGGGTCATCGCCGTTAAATGCAGACCGGTGGCGAAGGGACGACAACTTGACGTCCGCTTCTACTACACCCACAAAGTTAGGCAACATGAGCACATACAATCCCAAAGCCGACCCCAGCAAACGCCTCTATGTCGGAGGCCTCCCCAGACTAACGGACCCAGATGCCATATCCAGCAACATCACGCAATTTTTCAAGGGTTATAACCTGTACGTTGTCTCTTCCCTTCCCTCCAGCGGCCACTCTTTCAACATGATGTAAAACATAGCAAAGGAATGTTAACACATGGTCAGGACGAACATTTCCAAACTATTCACCCCACACCCGGCGAAGCGTTTCGAACCAGGTGACCACTACTACCTCTTCGTGGACTTTGAGACAGTCGAAGAGACGCAGAATGCCATGGCCGCCCTGAATGGCGCTGAGGGGCCATGGGGCGCTGCCATCCGCGTCCAGAGGGCGAGGGGTGAGACGTGGAAAAACACTGACTCGAACAATACCTCAGAGGAGAGGAGACCCGCTGCTGGACGATGGGGTCCTACCACGCGGCGACAGGATGTGGCGTCTACCCCTGCTCCGGCGAGTGGTGAAGCCGCCGTTCAAGCGTGATCTTCGTATCCGCTGCGCTTAGGACCGGATGTGGTCTAATTAACGCTGTCCCGCAATCAAAGCTGTGGTTATTTAGGGATCGTTGGCGTTGATGGACGAAAATTATGGAAATGAGATATGGGCATCACGTCACATGACATTATATTTCATGGCACATAGCATTGAATCTTTGGATAGCTTGATACCTGAGTAGTTACCTAGCACTGTCTGGTTGGGATTAAATCGCATAAATGCAGGGTCTGTCTAAGCATCATCGGAATCGCAGATCAGGTAGACTACCATGCCGCAGTTTGAGTTGCTACCCAGTCGTCATACACAGGCCTTAGGCATCACAATCAAAAACCTTCTCTCCCCTATACCACGTCTGACAAACCCTTGCCTCAAGCAACTTCTCTTCTTTCCAGAACATGTCAACAACAACAAAATCCGCGTTCAATCCCACTTCTAATCTCCCTGTCCACCCTTCCGCAAACCGCGAATATGCCGCCCCATTTGTCGCACCTGCAACAGCCTGTAACAGCGTCAAACTAAATTCCGGGTTCAGGCGCTGCAGGCTTTCCCGCTCAATAGCAGAGCGTCTAGTTGTTGCATGGTAGAGGTTTTGAAAGGGAAAGTGTGGCGCTGTGGGCGCGTCTGTTCCCAAAGCGATAACAGCACCGCCGGCGAGAAAGTCCTTGTATGCGAAGGCTCGTTTGCAGCGGTGTGAGCCTATCAACGAAGGCCAGGCGGTGAAGTGGGCTGGGTCGGAGTGGACGGGTTGGATAGAGGCTGTTATGCCAAATTGGCCAAGACGGGCAGCGTCGGCGGGGGATGTTAGTTCCAAATGTTCGATCCTGTGTCTCCGGTCGCGTTGAGGTTCTTGCAAACTTTGGGACTGGGTATTGACGAGGGATGAGAGAATATTTATGGATTGGTGGACGGCTTGATCGCCTATGGCATGAATGGCAACTTGGAGGCCTGCGTCGTCTGCGCGTTGAATGACGGCGGACATAAGGTCCTCTGGCCAGATTGGCTGTACTGGATCTGGGTTGCCGCCATAGGGGTGCCTGAGGGCGGCGGTGCATCCATCGACGACACCGTCGCACATCAACTTGATTCCTGCGATGGTAAAAGTAGGATCATTGTATTGACGGCGGATTTCAAGGGCGCGGTCGACGTAGCTGAAATTGACTTGCTGGTCATCTGAGAAGGGGACGAGCCAGTGGGCAGCGATGTGGAATGGGATTTTTTTATGGGCACGGTAGAGGTTCAGGATTTCCCAGTGATCCTCACACATGGCCATGTCTATTGTGCCTGTATATCCTGTAGCAGAGTATGATTTGATAGCTGCTTCCAGAGCATCAAGTTTCTCCGCTTTTGGCGTGACTTTGTCAAGAAATGGCCAGGCAAAGTTCATCACGGCCCCTTCACTCAGTAGGCCTATTGCTCGGCCAGTCTCGTCACGGTGGATTGCACCACCTGGAGGATCTGGTGCGGTATGCGCGCACATCTCGTCGAGAGCCGCCGAGTTGCACCAGATCGAGTGGAGATCCGCCGCTTCAATGTAGATGGGACGGGGTTCAAGGTCGTCTATCATACTTGCCAGCGGTTCTTCATCGAAACATGACTGATTCCAACCGCGGCATAGGATGCGAGGGACGGAGAGATGCGAATCAGCGTAGGACTTGATGGCATTTCGGATTTGAATCAGAGTGGTACAGCCGGTCAAGTCGACTTTGCGCAGCGAGAGCCCGTACTGGAGAATATGAACATGGGCGTCGATGAAGCCGGGCATGATAATCCGATCATGGAGGTCGATAATTCTGGCATCGCTGGGTATGGTGGCATCCTCGAGCGATCCAACGTGCACGATTTGATTCTTTTCAATCACCATGCAAGAGCCAAAAGCGGCGTCCCCCAGCCCTGACTCCGGCGAGTATACGCGAGCGTTTTTGAAGACGGTCGTCATCTTGGTAAGTTGAGTTGTTTGAGGTGTGTAGCCAGTCGGTTTTATGGCGGGCCATGAGCCGGGCTTTATTAGTCCGGTGATCTCAGCGCGTCAACTAATCATGATGTAGCGTAGAGGTTGCGGTTGCTTCCAACTCCGTCATGATACCTCTGATATCTGCCTGTAGTTCATTCGATCTGCTGCGCTTGATAATAGCTTTTTGATCGTTCGTGGCTTGATATGCTGGCTCTTATCGCATCACCTGAACTGTAGAGGTAGTCTGTGATTCACTTGACTACCACAGTAGAGTTACACTAGCGAAAGTCTTGTGGCTAGACATGATGCTGTTCCTTGTCCAGACCGCGAGGACCCAGTTCTGGTTTATCTTGACTGAGAAATACGGGGTGGGAGGGTGTTCGGTGCTCCATAGGCGACAATAGTGGAATGTAGGCGGTTTCCAACGGTCACAGGTAATAGTGAGGTGAGGTCTCGTGACTTATGCCCCTATTAGTACAGGTCAAGTCCCGACCAAATTCGACACTATCGTGTCTGTTCAATTAGTACCGGCTTCACCCGATTCGCCCCGGGCAGTCAGGCGGGCATCTGGAAGAGCCGACCCAGCGCTGAACATCAATTATTGACGATTCTCGGATTGATTCTGCAGCCTAGAAACTGGATGTCCGGCGCCGCGGCTGAAATATTAGCTCCTGTTTGTTATATAACCTCGAGGGGAGAAAGGTTGATGCTCTTGCCCCTTTCCTCTCGAGACGAGACTTGACTCGAACTGCCCCGCGTTACTCAATGACCTCACCGCAATCCAGGTCCGCATCGACTTCCACCCTGTTCTGCTGCTATTGATCGTGTGATATTTTCCTTGGTCATCTGTTGGGGAAGCTGAAAGTCACGGCATCCTATCGGAGAAAATTCAGCAAGAAACAATCAAGGGTTTGAACATTAAGGGCCTGAAGCTCTCCCCAGGCTCCTCTCCGCATCTCATCTCCGATACGCACCTTTCCGGTCGGGTGGTCTGGCCAGGGTCTGAACTGGAGCCATCATGTCGTCCAAGACTTTCTTCGCCAGCGTAAGTCCTTTGCTTGGTTCAAATTTTTGTTGTTTTCTAGCCATGGCCTGTTATTCTGGTCTTGTCTGCTATTTAGTACCTGGCAAACTTCCTTACAACATTTACTGGCTCGTGTTAATGCATATCATGTTTTCCCCTCCATCCCCATTCTTCAAAAGCTTACTAGCAATAGTCAGATGACACAAAGATATGTGTCGTTATGGTCGGGTTGCCGGCCAGGGGCAAGAGTCTAATTGCTGGGAAAGGTATGTTAATGCTCTAAATCTGAAGTGTTCCAAACTGACGCGCACCAGCAATGCGATATCTGGGCTGGGTTGGCATCCCAGCTCGTGTATTCAATGTGGGAACATACCGCAGAAGCGCCACGCCACAGCCTGACGCTAACTTTTTCGATCCTCACAACTCAGAAGGGGAGAAGATGAGGCGCGCTGCGGCCGAAGCGGCCATGACAGATATGATCCAGTGGTTCAATTCTGGCAAAGGCGTTGTAGCCATACTCGATGCTACAAATTCAACAAGAAAGCGACGCAAGTGGATTTATGAGTCATGCCGCGAAGCCAACATTGAGACGCTTTTCGTTGAATCAATATGCGACGACGAGGACCTGATCATGAATAACATCCTGGAAGTGAAGACCACGTCTCCAGATTACAAGGGGCAGGACCCCGAAGTTGCAGCGCTAGACTTCCGGAACCGGATTCGAAACTATGAGAAAGTTTATGAGGGGATTGGCGACGACGAGAATCATTACACCTACGTAAAGCTGATTAACGTCGGCTCTACCGTGATCATAAACCAGATCAAAGATTACCTATCAAGTCGGTTGGTCTATTATATCCAAAATCTTCATATAAAGCCACGATCCATATGGCTTTCTCGTGTACGTTCTCTGGTTCGCATCCGGATTCACACTAATCTAACTGCTTTAGCACGGAGAATCGGAATATAATCTGACTGGGAAGATTGGTGGAGATTCCAGCATCTCTGAGCGGGGGGAAGCTTATGCTCGAGCTCTGCCTGGCCTACTGAAGAAATCAGGTGTGCCACCTAATACGAAGATTGTTATTTGGACGTCGACCCTCAAGCGCACAATCCAAACAGCTCGCCACCTTGCCGCCGAAACGGGCTATGAGAAGCTAGAATGGAAGGCCCTCGATGAGCTTGACTCGGGTGTTTGCGATGGTCTCACATATGAGGAGATTGCAGAGAAATACCCTGAGGACTTTGCGGCCCGAGATGAGGACAAATATAACTACCGTTATCGCGGAGGCGAGTCTTACCGAGACGTCGTGATTCGCCTTGAGCCGATCATCATGGAGCTGGAACGGAGTGAGAATGTCATTATCGTCACACATCAAGCAGTCTTGCGCTGCATCTACTCATACTTTCTCAACGTCGCCCAGGAGCAAAGCCCATGGATGGAGGTGCCCTTACACACTCTGATCAAGCTCACGCCTCGCGCATACGGAACTGAAGAACAGCGTTTCAAGGCCGACATTCCCGCTGTATCCACGTGGCGGGCTAAAGGAACATCTGCAAAGCACCAAGACTTTCCCACTGAGATGAAGGCGTAAGAGCCTGTTTCAGCATATTTTTCTTGAAACGCCTATACATCTTTTCATTCTCTTCATTTTGGGTCTAACGCGCTTTCGCATGCCGTCCATTGGAGTTGACCCCTTTGTTAATACGTCAATGCTGGACTTCCACAGATCCGTTCCATATTCTTACCAAGCTCATATTTGCCACTACTCTTAAAAAGCTCAGACACGATCGGAAGCATATTCACCTTTCCTCTTCGCTTGCTATCCTTTACATGGACAAAATTATTAGATGGTTATTCTATGTCAGAGAAGGCGTTCTTCCTCTTTGTTGTCTTACATGTCGCTCACGTCGAGAGGGATTGACAGTTGGGCCGGAAATAGTCCTTTTAGCACATCGGAAACCTATGTAGATAGATAGACTTGAATGAAACATAATCAAACCATAGCAAATTCGAGTTTAACGGTTCTGTATTTGTTCCAACACATCGTTTTGAGTCTTGTCTGTAGCTCAATGCCGCTGTCACATGAGGCGGTACAACATCGTACATGCCTGTGATGGATCTCTTGCTTGGCAGCCGAGCACGTAGCTCACAACACCAATAGCTGCAGCATGATGAGCTGCTCCGGGGGCTGCGCTCTTTGATCACTGGCGTCTATCCTCTGGACATGAGCCGATTTTGCTTCTCTGACGGTCAAGGGGCGCGACGACCACCACAGCTCGCCGCCGAGCCATGCTCTCCGCATTCACTGCTCGGCCTCTCGTCGAGCTCAAACCGCGAGACAAGTCGCGGATCGAAGCTGTCCTCGCATACGGCGATCGGGTCCTCGTCGGACTGAATAACGGAAATTTACGGGTCTACCGCGTTAACGAAGTCGAAATTGAAGCTGAACACGATGCGGATCCTCCTCCCACCCAGAACAACGGCAACGGCCATGACGCAGGTTACGGCGGAAGTCGGCCGCCCACACAGAATGGGAACGGGGATAACGGCACGAATAACCCGGTAGCAAAAGCGAAACGTACAGATCTACTCCGTGAATTGGAGAAGTTTTCTAGGTACAAGATCGAGCAACTGGCGATAATTAAGGAGGCGAAGCTCCTGGTCTCCCTGTCGGGCGGATATGTCTCCATTCACGATTTACAAACCTATGAACTCCAGGAGCAACTTACACGGACCAAAGGTGCCGTAGCTTTCGCCGTGACATCAAATATCGTCAATGATCCTGAGACTGGTGTTCCGTCGATTGTATCGCGACTTGCGGTTGCGGTTAAGAGAAAGATAATGCTATGGTCGTGGAGGGACATGGAACTCGAGAATGATACCGCAGAATTAACACTCGTCAGTGGTATAAAGACGCTTACGTGGGTCTCTGGTACGAGACTGGTGGCCGGACTAAGCTCGAATTTTGTGCTGGTAGATATTGAGATGAAAACTGTTACGGATTTGGTTGGCCCAGGGAGCATCGGCGGTCTTGGGGGCCAGGAAACAGGGCGACTTGCGGGTGTCGGAGTCGCTAGTATGAGTTACATTGGAATAGGCGGTTCTGCGCCGAAACCGCTGGCCACACGGCTGAGCGAGGGACAGATATTGTTGGCCAAGGACATTAACACGCAGTTTACTGATATCGATGGAAATTCGTTGGGTCGACGACAAATTCCCTGGAGCAGCGCGCCGGCCGATATTGGGTATTCGTATCCATTCTTGCTTGCCCTGCATGATTCTATGAAGGGGATCTTAGAGGTTCGGAACCCGGAAACTCTGTCGCTGCTCCAGTCTATTTCTCTGCCTTCCGCAAGCACTATGCACATTGCTCAACCTACCATAAGCCTCGCGCATGCCGGCAAGGGGTTCCTTGTAGCGAGTGACCGAATCATATGGAGGATGGAGGCTCTCGGATACGACAGCCAGATTGACTCGCTTGTGGAGAAAGGCTATCTTGACGAAGCTATAAGTCTTGCGGGTATGCTTGAAGATGCGCTTCTCAAGAATAAAGAAGGCAGAATACGAGAGATTAAACTCGAAAAGGCCGAGGGAATGTTCAGGCTACGAAGGTACCTCGAATCAATGGAGCTCTTTACAGAGGTCTCCGCACCCCCTGAGACCGTCATTCAACTGTACCCTAGGATTATCGCGGGCGACCTCACGTCTATTAGCGAAGAAGATGAATTGGAAGGAAGCATGACAGAGAGCCAATCTAAACTCCCTGATAGTCAAGCTCAGGCTGAAGGAAACGGCTCAGAAGAGACAACACCCATCAAAGCTTTAAATCATACGCCGTCAATGATGTCTTTTCTTCGGAGCCGAGATGAAGGGAGCGGAAGTGACTCAGGCAGCGTCCGTGGAAAGCCGGAAGAGGCACGTCTTGAAAAGCCTCTAACCGGGAAAGATCTCAAACTTGCAGTTCGTGAGCTACAGGCATATCTTGCTGACGTTCGAAGACGATTCCAGCGGTTCTTGAACCCCGATGGCTCACTCAAGATTGACCCGCAAACTCATGCAGCAAAGGACGAATATACGGATTCTGTGATGAAGTTACTCGACGTAGGCGAGGATGACGAAGACTACGACCTTGGAGAGAAGCTTCGCGAGAAAGCAAGACTTGTTGATACAACCCTCTTCAGAGTTTACATGTACGCCACACCTTCTCTAGCAGGCTCGCTCTTCCGCATTGCCAACTTCTGTGACCCAGAAGTGGTCATGGAGAAACTCGAAGAGACAGGCCGGCATAACGATCTCATTGACTTTCTGTACGGAAAGAAGATGCACCGCCAGGCTCTTGAGCTTCTCAGGAAATTTGGCCAGTCTGAATCAGAAGAAGAAACAGCGCCGCAGCTTCATGGACCCAAGAGAATGGTCGCGTATCTGCAGCATCTACCCCCGGAGCACATTGACCTTATTCTTGAATTCTCCGAGTGGCCCATCCGGGAGGACCCTGACCTTGGCATGGAAATCTTCCTTGCGGATACGGAGAATGCGGAGACGCTGCCTAGGCAAAAAGTACTTGATTTTCTTCAGGGAATTGACGATAAGCTGGCTGTTCGTTATCTTGAGCATGTTATTGGAGAACTGAATGACTTGACGCCGGATTTGCATCAAAGGCTGGCTGTTTTGTATCTGAACCGGTTACAGAAACACCAAAACAGTAAGGATGGATTCGCAACAGAAGATGAATACAAATTCTGGCGGGAGAAGCTCATTACGATGCTAAAAACGAGCGACCAGTACTCGCCGTCTAAAATTCTGGCTCGTCTGGATCGTGACGGTAGGTCTACCCATCGCATACGTGAATATTCGCTAACTAGCTATTAGACCCAGAGTTTTTCGAAGCTCGCGCAATCCTATTCAGCAAAATGGGTCAGCACAGGCAAGCACTGGAAATTTACGTATTCAAGCTAGAAGATTATGTCAAAGCAGAGGAGTACGATAAATCTTCACTAATGTGGACCACATGTTAACGCCAAACAGATATTGCAACCATCTCCACAGAACAGAAGATACCCCGACACCGAGTGGACCAGCTGCTGAGTATTCCGCGCTGGCCCCCTCCGACGATGAGCCCTCCATCTACCACACACTGTTGTCATTGTACCTAACTCCGCCTCACGGGTATAAGCCACAATATGCTCCAGCTCTTGATATCCTTGCCCGGCACGGATCTCGGTTACCCGCCAATTCTGCATTAGACTTGATCCCTGAATCTCTTCCGGTCCACGAACTCGAATTTTACTTCAAAGGCCGCATGCGCGCAGCAAACACGATTTTGAATGAAAGCCGGATCACGGCAAACTTGCTCAAGGTCCAAACCATCAAAACACGCGCGGAGCTGCTAGTCGGCGAGGGAACGGATGGAAGATCGTCAAGGTCAAGGCATGTCACCATTACCGAAGAACGGGTGTGCAGCGTCTGTCATAAAAGAATTGGTGGTAGTGTTATAAATGTATTTCCTGAGTAAGTTCTGTCTGCCCTTTCATTTCCTTGGTGGTTGCTCACGCGTCCACAGCAATACTGTTGTACATCTAGGCTGTGCAAGTCGCATGTCCTCGACTTCGTGATAGTATCGTCTCGTTAGATAGATTCCAGCTTCTTGATATGTGGGTTTTGATTGTTGATTCATTTGAGAGAGCGTGTTTGTATTTTCGCTTGTTGTTTTCGAAATTCATATAGGACTTGGTGTGATAGGGCGGGTCTTTCGTTCTTGATACCCAGGATAGTGAGACTACCCAAGGATTCACTATTTCTTCTTCTTCGGACACCTTTCACTGGCTTGGTGTATCTACTCCCATGTAGCAGCAGGCGGCTCATGCATCGTCATCAACCACTTCCTCTCCGTAGTTCTCTTCCTCCTTGGCTTCATTCTCTGACAATTGGCGGCCCTGGGCTTCAGCTGTTTTCTTGTCCACCTCCATACGTTCGGTCAAAAACAAATTGATGTCATTCTGTAGCGCGGGAACCAGTTTTCGAAGCTCCGAGAGATAGGTGACTTTGACTTTTATGTTTTCCTCTGAGGGGCTTGGTGCGGGTGAGTTGATGGTGTGCTCGAACGTGCGGTTCAGCTGAGGCGAGGTGTATTGGGCCTGGAGCCGATACGACTGAGATGAGGATGTCGACGCCATTCTGAATATCTGCTAGCCTGTTGTTCTTGAAGCTGCTATTCAGGAGGGGAAAAGAGGAAAGAGGGAGAAATTGATGGCGGGGCGAGCTAGCAGCGGGAGTCAGTCCAGTGTTGCGGAGCAGACAAACGATCGACAGGAATACCTAACGATCGCCTGGCCGGCTGGTCTTCTAGGCTACTGTGTTAATCTCTCTGGAATAGATTCGAATCATCAGATCCAAATCAGTCAACATGACAATGTCTGCATAGTGAAGAATGAACTCCTTGCTGTCTTGATTACATACTCAGCCCCGAACCTCCACCGGCACTGCCCGCTGCTGGAAATGCTGCGCTCCCCCGTCACCGTCTCTCCAGAGCGCTCAGCCTCTCGACCACCGCTCCCTCGTTCCTCTTCTGACTTCGATGACGACCCAGACCGTCCAGGCTCCTCCGGAAGTGATGCCTCGTCGGTGATCTCAAATGCGACTGCATTCCAAACCACCCCTCATCGCCGCGACCGCGACCGCGACCGCGAACCGGATCCGTCCTACTCCCCTCGTACCGTTCTTCGGACACCACCCACCGAAACTTCAGCCGCAGCCTCAGCCTCAGCGCAAGGCCCAGGGCATCCCCCGACTTCATTCATGCCGCATCATGATCCTACGAGCAGAAAGCCGTCTGGACGAGTCTACCCGTCGGACCTGCACAAGCGCTCGCGGCACCACTCGCAGGGGTTCTTCGAGCCGTCCCTGCCCACGGCTTCGTCATCTGACGCGACGCTTTCAGCGTCTAGGATAGCAGCTCAGGCTGCTATGCAAAGCCAGGGTCAGCATTCGTCTTCTACGATCCCTCAGGTTCCTCCGAAACGGGCTGTGCAGGGACATGGTTCAGACAACGGGTCAGGATCGGTCTCACCACCTCCCCCGATTCCGGCTTCCCAGCCGCAGAGACCCGGGTCTGCAGGCTCGCCATATCAGAACTCGAATGCCACTACCGGAGGGCATGGTGTAGGGCAGGCTGCGGCGACGACGGCTGCCAACCATGTCTTTCCACGGCTACCGCCGCCGGGAGTGGAAGCACATCCTAATGAGCGAGAACATAAGAAGACTGAGAAGGAGAAGTCGAAAATGAAGCTTTTTTCGAAGCCGAAGCATATTGGCATCAGTCGTGATAAGGACTTTAAGGACAGGGGACTCCCGTCACCGAACAAGATTTCCGGGCTGACACGGATAGTCAGTGCGTCTGCGACGAATCTTGCGGATATCTATCCGTCGAATAACTCGTCTATGTATAGCCTGTCGAATGCATCGGCGAGCACTGTTGTACCGGCTGATAAGCCTTCGGTACCTGAGAAAGAGAAAGACAAGGAAAAGGACAAAGAAAAGGACAAGGAAAAGGCCCACCGGCATCATCATTTCTTGTCGCGGCAGAAGCTGAAGCTGAAGGATTTGAAAGATAAAGATGATCATTACAACCTGCCGCTCTCTTCTGCGGCGAGTAACTCCAGACCGTCAGACCCTAATGCTCCGCAGTCACTATACTCTTTCACTCCGGCTTCCCCGAGTGCTACTACTACTTCTTTCAGCAAGTCTGTAGGCGGGTTGGATCTATTACATGGTGGGCGAGCGCTCCGCGACAAGAAGAAGGAAGAGAAGACGCTTGCAGAAGAACAGCCGGAATGGTTGGCGAATTCGACAGTCGCTGGGGCAGCTACTGCAGGGTTTGCTGGGCCGTCATCGTTAGGAAGTACTGGGGGCTTCCTCACTGAGGCTGTTGTACGGGAAACGTTACAAGGCTTTGGTCTTCATAATATGAGTCCTGAAGATGCATGGGACTTCTTAAAAGCAAAACTGTTGGTGATTTTCGACGGCGAAGATGTTCGCATTGCAATTGAGGATCTGAACAAACTAGTGATCATCCATATTCAGCGCTGCGTGCAGAGGCGTACGCCGACAGCTATAGTCGACGATCTACGCGGGCTGCTGGAAGCTGGCTTTGCCACCTTGAACCATACCCTCAACGGCGTACCGGATGATAAGCTGGTGCCCCATCTCGTGCAGATCTGGATGCTAGTATTTGGCACCATTCTCCCTTTCATTCAAGCCGTCTTCCTACCCCTAGATCTTGAATTCCTTTACACACTCATGAACAGATGAACATACGAGAAGCAAAGAACTTCTGGAGCCTCGCGCTAGATGGGGAATATCCCGGTTGCGAGCTCGAAGTCCGCAACCTCGTTCTTATCGCCTTCCGCGACATGGTCATCATCAACCGCTACGATAACCTCAAAGCCACCTTCTCCCGCTTGAGCCTTGACAGCATCAAGCTCGGCAACTCCGCCCTTAGCGTAACAACGAAAAGCAGTAATAATAGCAATAACGGCCGCCCTACGACCTCCGCATCCTTCGACGGCGGGTTTGGCAGTTACAGTTCCCAATCATCCACCTTCCTAAATACAGCCGGCAGCTTTTCTTCGGAATCCCCAGGATACAACCGCAGTCGTGCTACCTCCAACACCTCCTCAAACCCCGACCAACTCATCTTCCAATCCTTCTCTTCCCCTTCTCAACGGCCCACGATTATCCACCGCGCAAACAACGCATCAGATACATCTCACGTCATCACCGAGACAGTCGGCCGCATGCTCCAGTGCATGAGTGTCCTCGCAAGTGTGCAGACCAACGATACTGCGCAGGAACGAATTGAGACACTCAGCAAAGATCTCAAGCATAACTGGTTGGGACGCGGCCGGACAGGAAGAGATAGGCGTGGTTTTGTGGGGACGAAGATTCGCCCGCCGATCGTTGCACAGGCGAGCGATAACTCTACTGATTCTAATATGGACGAGTTGAGTTCCAAGAGGTTGCAGCAGGAGTTGAGTGTTTTGTGATGTGAAGATATCGATATCTTCTCTTCGTAGATTGGTTCACTCTATAGCACTTCGTTGTTTGTCTGGTACAAAGCAAGGATTATGTGTCTCAGCGCGGACTTTTATCTATCCTCTTATCTCCATTTATTGTTCTGGGTTGGTGCAGTGGGTTCGTGGGTTTTGGATTGAGTTCTGCTGGCGTTCAATAGGGCTACATAGGAGCGAATACTACAAAAATCAAGTGAATCGCGCGTCAAAGCATTCATATCTGCTCTCCCTGTTCGAGCTAGTGACAAGTTCCAGAAACCACCTCGCCGGCAGCTCTAAGTCCAACCTACTCTGTGTTTGTATTCATCCACAGATCATCAAATAAGTCAATCTTACACCCTCAGATGTTAATGTCATCCGGGTTTCCGGATCATGATAACGCCAAAGACTTCAGCCAATCTTTTCAGGGCATCCAAATAAGCGAAATGAAATACACGATAGGAACGAAGACAAACTCCTAGATAAACTGCATGCAGGTAGAATCTCTTCGCTCCGATCTACTCCTTAGTATCATCAGTCCCAAAAGCTGCTTCATGAGCAGATGTAGCAGCGTTCTTGCTCAATTCCTTGAACTTCTTCTGGAGCACGGCAATAGGATACTTCTCCCCGCCGTCGCTCTGAATCGCCTCCATGATACGATGCCACTTTTCCTGCTCGAATTTGTCCTCAATCTCCTTTTTCAACCGGAGAAGACGTGCTTCCTGCGGCCAGTTAGTGTTGATGTCAGCAATCAGGCTATTGCTATCCGGGGTGTGGTGTGATTCAGGGTAGCCAGACATACATCTTCGATCGTGATCCCCACAAAATTCGCCTTCATAGTACTCCAGCGTAATCTAAGTGTCGTACTACCGACCTTGATCCCCGTTTTCTCAGTGAAGAGCCTGTTGATCTGCGTCCATGGCTGCTTTTCCTCGTCGCGCAGGTGTAGGATCATACGGTCCATTTCACCCGCTGTTGCAAGGCTGGTTGGGATGGGGGGAAGAGTTGCGCGGGCTGGTGCTCCTTCCGGTGTACCAGTGCCATTTCCGGCGACAACCCCGGTATCCTTCTTGGATTTCTTAGAAGGGGTTTTGGGGGAGGCGCGCTTGCCAGTGCGCTTGCCGAGTTTAGGGGTTTCTTTTTTGGTCATCGACACTGGCGAGGCGTTGGTGTTCTGGAAATTATTCGTTAACTCCGCTTTGTGTTTGTACAGTAGCGGATATGGTTACTGACTTACGTTTTCCTCATCTTCTGCTTCGATGCCGGATAGAGGCTGCTCATCCCCGTTGTCGTTCGCTTCATTCATCGCTGCATTGGCAACTTCCCGTCCGTGGTCGGTGCGGATATTTATGGGGGTGAACTCAATGGAATGGGTGGATAGTTCTGTACTGATGTCGAAGTCCATACTTGAGGTGATGAGAAGCTGATATCTTCTTGTCGTGGACGTTAATAGCTAGTTTCGACTAAGGTATGAGAAGCTCGAGGGTTGAGTGAAGATGAGCGAGCGGATACAGAAACCCAGGCTTGACTGACTACAAGCTTGAATGAGAAATCAGGGAAGTGAATTGAATGACTAGATGGAGGTCACGGTTTGGTGTGAGGGCTAGAGATGAACTTGAGTTGGTGCAGGAAGATGAACGAGCAGGATGTAGGAGGGTAGAAAAATGGCAGTATGATTCCTCACTTGGAGAAGAGGAAGAGTACACCATGAAGTCAAGAAGTGTTGCTCCTAGTTGAGGTGAAACGCTGGGAAGAGCGAGGAGACTTCGTTTGTGTTGGTGATATTGAGTGAGCATCATCAGGAGCTGCTTCTTGGACATGCCGCTTATGTTTACGAAATAAAGAGATAAATATACTTTAATGATAGACTCAGACTCTGGTACATACTCCACGGATTTGGTAACATTGAAACTATACTGAACTTCATTCGCGTGCCATGATTGTCATTCGATTCCAGGTCCATAAGACGAAGGATTGCTAGTAGGCTACAGGAACTAGTCATAATAGCAGCGGTCTGGGCTCTGGTTACAAAGACTAATGCGTTATTTATACAATACAGATCTCTGGCCATGGAACTACGCTGCACTGCTATCAGCTTGCTCCATGTCTTGGGAAACATACCCTAAAGGCTCTGGCTGAGTGTAAGCGCGGTACTAACGCCTTATTAATGCTCTATACTCCAACCAGCATGATTGGCACTGACAAGATGCTGACGGTGAATTAGCAAAGCATGAAAGCTTGCTTGCTTCTTCGTATACAGTTTGCTGTTTGATGATTCGATTCTCGACTAAAAAAGTGAAGCGGCATCCTTCAGCTCTCGCCCGAGTTGCGATTCATTAATCGCACGATTGATTCGGATGCTCAGTTGTTGTGTCACATGGTTGAAGATAATCACTGATCCTCATCTCGATCAACTCCATCGCCGGCTGGACCAAACTGCTCAATCGGTTTCTGAGGTCAGTGGGACTGACCGTTGAGACGATCGATTTGTCCGAGCCAACACACATCGTGACCTGAAATATCCCACCTTGGTAGTTACACTAAAGGGCTCGGCAGCGCTCAGTCCATAGACTGACAAGAAAGCATTGGGAAGAAGTACCTGCACTAACCCTGAGAACTGACAACTCTGCATGCAAACCGGGCAACGCCATTCGCCAGCTGTGCTCCATCGTCCTTAGCTGCAGTTTCTTCTGGGAACTTCGCGATCAGCGATTCGTGTAACAAGATTCCAGATTTTCGGACGGTCTCTCTAGTTCCAATCCCGGGTATCTCTCCGGTTTTGTTCCCTCAGTGGAGTGCCCGTTGTTTTGCTAGTCCTCTTGCGCAAAATGCTTGCAGCGGGACTGGAAAGAAAAGCCGGTAGGTGATCGGCTACTTCGCAACAACAGTTGGCCGTTATCGACTTACCAGTGGCCCAGGGCTTAGCGTGTACTTCTTCTCACGGAAGGCGCTGTAGGAAAACTCACCGGGGATGCGAGCCGGGGTACCGTAAAAATCATCATGAACTGTGCGTTGCCTGGGCGTGAGTTCGGGCCCTTGCTTAGCTAGAAGCCAGGTCAGTTCTCAATAAGGCAAGAAGATGCCCAAAGGCCAGTATTTCGGGAGGTTACTCAACTCATATAGATTTTCTGGGGGAAGCCTGTCTATAAGCCTGGTGTTATAGCCAAGTGCGCGCCGGTTTACTTATTCAGAGCGGCCAGTTCAGTAGGAGACGAAGCTGATAAGGCTACCAGAGCACCTATAAGCCGCCTTGTCCAGGCTGACGATCGTCTGGGTAAAAGGTAGGGAGAAGGGCAGACATGCGTCGTGGGGCGGAGTTTGTGCTGCAGGAAGAGTAGACTTCAAGATCACATTGCCTACGCTTATGGTCTTCCACCAGGCAGCCTCACCCAGGTATCGCCAGGCAGCTGCCGGCTGTTCCTTGGACTATTTCAGTTCGTCAGGCTTCCGCTGCTCATCTGCCTACCTTGGCTTACAGACTGACTCTTCTTAAATATCGTTTTTCTGCGCCTTGTGGACTGCTTTTTTAAAACCCTCTTGTATTTATTGCCCCGGCCATGCTTTCCTACAAAAAACTAGGCTAACACACCGCCAAAACGAGAAGCTTCACTCTTCCAGCCTTTAGTGCGCACCACGTAATCCTAAAGCAAGGCGGAAAGTTGATGCTCGTCAATATTTGAGGTGCGTCAATCCGGTTTGTCTTTTTGTTCAGTTCTGAGGCCTTTCATCGTCTTCCCTCCTCTTATCCGCAGGGGCTCTTGGTCCCCACTCCACTTGGCCTCAGCTCTAAGAATCCTTTCAACTTTTTGCCTGCGTCGTTCTCTCTATACGCTCATCAACCCATGCTATAAATTGCCTATGATGTCCGCAGACGCTGATACTCCTGCTTCTGCCTCAGAGAGTCCTCGATCCACTCTAGGACCTGAAGCGCAACTAGATCCAAGCGCGAGCCTATCTTCAACTCCGCTCCCGGAAGCTCCACAGCGGGTCCAGTTCCCAGTGTCCCAGCGCGCCAAAACTATGGCTGACACAACCAATTCCACAACTACGGCCGACACCAAGCATGACGCTGATCCGGCCGCTGATAACAATGCCGTCAAAGTCGACACGAAGCCCGCGGTCTCCGTTGCAGAGAGTAATGCGAGGAAGACTGTTTGCAAGAAACACACCGGGAAGGAAAAAGAGCCCAGCTCGCGGGACCGCGAACCGAAGAAGTCACGGAAGGCAGCGAAGAATTCGTCAATAGTTACGCCCAGCGATGATAGCTCTTCCGATGCAAGCTCGTCTTCAGAGAGCACGAACACCAGCGGATCTAGTTCAGAAGATGATGACGATTCCTCGGCGGTTTCAGAATCGGAAATTGACCGGCATTCCCGACGCAGGGTTACAAGGACAAAGACGAAGCAAAGCATGAAGCGCAATAAGAAGAAAACGAAGCTCAGGTCACGCTACGATGATGATACAGAAAAAGGGTCTGATACAGAGGAGACAGAGCAGAGCGATTCTTTCGATGAGAAGCAACTCAGAAAATTTGTTTCCAAACTCAAAGCCAAGAAGGCCAGGATGCTTAACCCTGTGGATGATTCTTCCGAGGACCAACAATTCGACGATGGTGATACCGAATTGATCGATATGTCGCTAGCCCTGGCCAAGGAGAAGCTGAGGTCGAAAGAGGGGACTGGAAAACGTACTAAATTGCGCGGGAGGCGGAATCTGCTTGGTGATGCCCTAGGTGATGCTCAGAAAAATTATTCCCAAAAAGGCTTGCAGAAAAAGTTAGCGAGAAAGGCTGGTTCAAAAATGGCCTTCAAGAGAGTTGATCAATGTGCGTGCCTTCTTCCTTTGCTGATTAGGGTAGAAAATACTAACCCTCCATCTCCTGAGCAGTATGGGACAACACAATACATAAGTACAAGTTGACTGAAACCGTTAACGATCCCGACGCCAATGAGTGGGACCAATACCTTTTTACTGTGCGCCGCAAGTTCGATTGGGAAGGCAAATACATGGAAACTGTGGTAGACCTCAAGAGCAAGCACCTCCGCGAAGCGTTGGGCAAGGTAATGGACGGTGTGAAGGGTGTCAGCTTGGTACAAGATACCGCTGTTGTGGACCCCAACATGCTATTTCTCTATCTTGAGGAAACCAGGGACTACATGAAGGAGCTCAAGCAGCTGGCCAAGACTGAGAAGAAGAAGAAAGCTCGAAAGATAGCATCTCTCAAAGCGCGCCAACTGAAGGTGCTTGTTAAATATCTGGACACAGACTATGCCGAGACGAAGAAGACACTGTATCCATTGTTGGAGGCGAATACCATAACCTTCGACCTGCTTTGGGCGCTGTTCAAGCCAAATACCATTGCCTATGCGCCCACATATGGTAACCAGGACGAGCCCCGCGCGTTCAAGGTTGAGTATGCCGTCAAGGAATCATCCTTTATGAAAGGTCAGTGGTACAGCATCGAAGGCCGTTATCTTGAGTATGACGGCAAGACATTTGGCATGGGAACGATGGAAGCAGTTGTGGAATCCTTCAAAGGAGCTCGCAAGATCACCAGTTTAGGATGTTACCCGCTCAAATATCACCGTGACGCCGACGATGTCAGGACGAAGCTCATCGAACGGGGTAAGAAATTCGTCTCCCTGAAGGGCATGAATTACCGCTTCCATAAAGGAATGGCGTTTTACAAGAAAAAGCGCACCGTCATCAAGGTTAACATTAACGGACGGATCATGATTGACCCTGCAATACACCGTCGCATCAACCCTAACTATCCCATCAGCACCGTCCGTCCCAATGATCCTGACTTATTAGACGGTTCCGATGACGAGACTGACGGCGGCTGCTGTTGCGTGTCAGGTTCTGAGTCAAATCAGTCAAACACCCAACACCAGGACTCAGATACGCCCAAGACAAAGCTCAAATTCGTCCGAAATAAGCAGGGTAAACCCCAACTTGTTCGAGTAGAGGTAGACGAGAACGGGAACGAAGTCGAGAAAGAGATTTTGGACGAAGTTTCTGACAACTCTGAGCGAGAATTCACAGAGGAAGAACTCCTCATTGCAAGTCCAGTCGTCCTAGGGTTCGCCTTCAGCGAGAAACTCTGGCTGGAATTCAGCGTTTCCGGAGTTAGTGATATTCAATGGAGCGAGGACGCCTTCGACTCTCTTGTCCTTCCAGGCAACCAAAAGTCCATCGTCAAAGCCCTGGTTGAGTCTCACACCTTTTGCGCCGCCCAGAATATCGATGACGTGATTCAAGGCAAAGGGCGAGGTCTCGTCGCCGTCCTCCACGGACCCCCAGGCACAGGAAAAACCCTTACAGCAGAAGGCATTGCCGAGCTCCTCAAGCGGCCCCTATACATGGTGAGCGCAGGTGAGCTAGGCACCGACTCAAGAACACTAGAAGGGGAGTTGAACAAGATTCTGGATATCGCTCATTCATGGGGTGCCGTGCTCCTCCTCGATGAAGCAGATATCTTCTTAGAGAAACGCACAATCCAGGATATCCACCGCAACGCCCTTGTCAGCATCTTCCTCCGTCTCCTTGAATATTTTCAGGGAATCCTCTTTCTGACAACGAACCGGGTAGAAACATTCGACGACGCCTTCCAATCCCGTATACACGTTGCACTGCGCTACGGCGACCTGACTACCAAGGCAAAGCGCAGCGTGTGGAAGATGTTTTTGCAGAGGGTGCAGGCGGTCGAGGGCGTACAGAGCGCTGACTTCACGGATAAGGACTTTGACATGCTATCGCGCCATAATCTCAATGGGCGGCAGGTAAGCTGACCATTTCCTTCGCTTCCTGCTTCAAGCTGTTTACTAACTGAATAATCATAGATAAAAAACTCCGTGCGTACAGCGCAAGCCCTCGCAGTCAACGAAGGGAATCCGTTATCCATGGAGCACATCAAGCGTGTTCTCGAGGTTGCCGAAACCTTTGACCACGACTTGCGTGGTGGCTCGGGTTACATGGATGCTATGCGAAGTTACACTTAGTTTCCACGATCGCCTTCACTGATTCCATTACATTTCTGTCACGTTGCTCATTCCGATTACAGAGTTCTGGATTTGCTGCGCGTCTCTGAATACGTCTATGTCTAAACAAATAAGTGGTCATGTCACTCTCCTTTTGATTCCCGTCGTTCATTATTGGTTATTGGAGTCGTCGCATTATGTGCTGGAAGTGAAATGGACAAGCAGACGAGGGAAGGGTATGTCGATGTCGCATTGGACGAAGGAATGAATGATGACTTATGACTGGCGGGTACTACGAATATCTGGGCTTGGAGAATGGTTTCGCTTCTCTAATTTGGACTATATTTTGCGCGGGAATGATTGAAGTTTTATCTAGCTATACCGTAATTCAAATGTTGCTGCACCCAGGCCATGTTGAAACCTTTTGCATTTCTTACTACCTTTCTTAACACATTTGGCACTCTCGAAGCTCCTATCACAGGAATATAAGATCTCCGGTTATACAAAGAATTGAAATTTATCATAAGTCGTAATTACGATTTTGATTTATATTTTGTGATAAGAAATACATGTCATATCTCCCGTCACCATTCCCGTGAAGAGAGTACTCCATCAGCAGCGCGTTCTTCCTATGTAATACAAGTCGATAAAGTGAGAAATGATGGGGCAGATAGGGTGACAGGACTGTTATACAGGGAGGAACGCTGCTGCAATACTTTCAAGCATAAATCATTTAAGGGTTGGCCTTGACGAAGTCAATACCCTTCTGGATGTTCTTCTTCAGGTCAACGAGGCAGGCCTCAAGGAGCTTCTGCTCGAATTCGTTAACCTCGCCAACGGGGTTGATCTTCTCAGCACCGTTGGGGCCAAGCTCAACCTTGGAAGCGAAGAAGTTGACGCCCTGGTCCTTGTAGAGAGGGCTCTCGACGAAAGTGGGCTCAACGACACCCTTCTCGCCCTGGGCAGCGCGGAGGAGAGACTCGGCGAAGCGAGCACCGGCCATGGCCATGGAGAGAGTGGCGGAGCCAGCACCGTCCTTAGCCTTGACAACCTCGTCACCACCAAACTGGATGCGGTGGACAAGCTCATCGCGGGTCTTGCCATCAATGTTGGGGTGGTTGGACTGGGAAAGCAGGGGAACGATGGTCACGCCAGAGTGTCCACCGACAACGGGAACGGCCTCCTTAGAGGGGTCGGTACCCTGGACCTGAGAGATGAAGCGGGAAGCACGGACGACATCAAGGGTGGTGACACCAAAGAGGCGCTTGGGGTTGTAGACGCCAGCGGCCTTGAAGACCTCAGAGACGATGGGGACGGTGGAGTTGACCTGGAAGAATCAGCACGAGTTCCATGTCTCCGAGTTCCGATGACGCATACAGGGTTAGAAATGACGAGGATGTTAGCCTCGGGGGAAGCCTTGGCAGCGGCCTTAGCAAGGTCGCGAACGATGGAAGCGTTGGTGTTGAAGAGGTCTGTCATCAAAAGATCAGTGCCTATTCGTAGATTTTCACAGTCATCCTCCTTACCGTCACGGGTCATGCCGGGCTTACGGGGAACACCGGCAGGAATGAGGACGATCTCGGAGCCCTTGAGGGCATCGGCGAGGCCGCTCTCAGTAGGCTCGTAGCCCTTAACGGTGCTGTTAGTGTTGATGTGGCTGATATCAGCAGCGACACCTGAAATGAGTCCATATTAGCCCAATTGTCCAAAAAGAGCAGCTTGGTTGAGCTGTGACGAACCAGGTCCACCGCGGATATCGTAGAGAGCAAGCTCGGAAACACGGGGGTTAAGCTTGAGGAGCAGGGACAGAGGCTGGCCAATGCCGCCACTGGCACCGAGGACAGCAACCTTGGAGGCCTAGATGTCGCGCAAGTGATCAGTGTGCTGTTATAAACACGCCTTCGATCTTACAAGAGCAAGAGCAGAAGCACGAGCTGCGACCGAGTCCACGTACCTGGCTAGCAGAGGCCGAGAAGGCCCGCTTCTGAAGGAAACCGAAAGATTGGCGAGCAGCGAACATGGTAACTGGCGCCTAAGGACAAGAGGTGATATATCAATGGAAGATAGAAAGACGGGGGTAGACAGAGAGGAGAGAAAAGATGAGGAAGAAAGCCGTCGACAGATGAGAGGTGCCGGTTGCCCGGTGAAGATTCGGTTTAAATCGGTCCCGTTCCGGTCACATGGCAACGGAACAGCCAGCTAAGCTCGAGCAACTGAAGCTACAAGGCATGGTGCTTTCTGAGAGCTTTTGTTTTTGTTATGAAGCTGTGGGCCAATTGGAATATGTCGAATATAGAACACTCCTGGTATTTTCGCAAATGCGCGATACCAGAAAGCTACCTAGGTAACATCGTAACCCAAAACCCAATGAACGCCGGCGCTAGTGAAACTGTCAAGCCAGCCGACAGCCGCCAGTACAAGCAAATGCTGTAGTTACAATTGATTCAAAGGAAAGGTAATAATGTGCTATCTCAAGAAGTGCAATACTGCCCAGCAGAATAAGAGAAAGAGTACCACCCCTGCCCAGAAAATCCATTTGTCCTGCTTCGCTCGTCGTTCCACTTTTCGAATCGTCTCTCCACTCACTCCTAGGGTATTCGCAACACTGTAGAGGCGACGCTGTGTGCCCTTCAATACTTCTCGCTGCTGTCCAAGATCAGCAAGTACCGCACGGCCTCGGTCAAGGAATTCGTCGATTTGAGAGCTTGTATTTGACAAGAATGATTGCTCCCTTAGCGCATGCGCTTCCCGGGTATAGTCTGAACCTCCGAACCCGGACCCTGATCGTGACGATGAAGGTGCGAAAGGTGATGCGTGAGCTGCTGAAGGTTGCGCATAAGGGTTCTCAGGGGTGGCTGCGTGATGCGGACGGCGGCCGAGAAGCTCATGGCGGTTCGTTACAGATTGCTAGTGACAGGTGATGTATTAGCTATATTCAATGGCTGTCCATACTAAAAGCACTTACGGCATCCTCCCTCTCCTTCCGTAGTTGATCAAAATGTTGTCGGTAATCTTGTAGCTCTGCCCGGAAATTCTTCACTCGTTCAAACGCCTTCTCCTGTTTTTCTGGTATCAATTCCCGCTTCGACAATGCTGAGTAGTCATCAATCGTTCGCGATAGGGACGCTAAGGACGCTGCAATCTGTCCTGATGCAAAGTCAGAAACTATCGGTGATTGTAGGTACGGTCGGGACTTCGACTACTCGAACTGGCTACTGATTTCAAGCGTAAATTTACCTTGTAATGCTGCAGGAGTTGTCGCAGGGGATTGTGCAAATGTGTCTAGGTCACGGCGTATAGCAGATGACTGCTTCAGAGCGGAGTTGAACAGTGAATTCTACATGAAGAAATATCACTCTCAGTCAAGAATATCAAAAAAATCTATAGGGGAGCCTCATACCATCTTCTGGTTTGTTCTCAGCAAGTTCTCGGTATAACGGAGGATATACGTAGTAGTTGCGAGGTGGCGGGCGCACGCTGAGGTTCCAATTCAAACCGCCGCGAAAACACTAGATTCAGTGTATTAGACGGTTATATCAGTAAGGCTAGCGAGTTCCAAATCAATTGTTTCTGCAAGTTTATTTGTTGTTATCGGTGATGCCACATGTTATTCTTGGTCAGGTAGTAGACAACTGGCCACCGCCTTTAGACATTTAGACATTGCCTGATTTATGATAGTTACGCGTGACGCTTCTGCGATTGCGTTCGACCAGATATATGCGCAAGACTACAAATATACTTGAGAGCTACAAAGATCAAACTCTCATATCAAGATATCATTCCAAAGTCGCCGATTTACGCAGCTCCTCCCGCCTGGTAAGTAGTAGTTCCCCTAGCATTTTGCCGTCAGCTCTACCCAGCAATACGCTGAAGGAAATTCAATCGAGTGCCGGATCATTTGAAAGCAGAATTATATTTGTTATTAACCCAGAATCATTTCGAAACTGCATCAAGACGCCCATGCTTAGAAAAGTATCCCTTCAACAGCCGGCAACCTCTGGTATAAAAACTAACAAAAGAAAACTCAAGAATCCTCACTTAGTGCTTGGGAGGGTATTTGTTCTGGAGAAGCCATCTGAACATAGATTTGATTAGCAACAAAAACTCCAGTGAGCTAGGGGCGAGGAGGAACGTACTTGCTCACAAAGTAATCGACAGCACCAAAGGCCCCCACAGCTCCTGTCCACAGTCCAACAAGCTCCCACGACAGCTTTCCCTGCGTGTGCTTCTTGTAGGCGCCCAATCCGAGACCCGCGCCAACAAGAACCAGAAGAGCGGCGTTTCCAATGAACACAGGATTGCCACCGTTCTCTCGAGCGCGCTGGGCTTTAGCTTTCGCCTTGTTCTTAGCCTGCTCCTTCCTCTCGCGAGCCTCTTCCGACTCCTCTTCCTCGCGCTCTATCCGCTCAGCCTGGGTAGTGGTCTTTACTTCCCTCTGCAGGAAGTCGGAGTCAACTGATTGCACATGTGGGCCGTCAACATCGATCAAGGACGCTGTGCTGTCACCTTCGTCTCTATAAACGTGATTGATGTTGGGAGCGCGACTATATTGAAACAGAAGAAGTCAGTCAATGTTAAGTCTGGCGCTTGCTTTGAGTCGTTCAGTGTCTCGACTTACGCCTGCGTTAAATGTTAACAACGTTGAATAATCAAGTGGTCAAGTCCGCGTGACGTACCTCTTCGGGAGATTGTTTGGGACCCTTTGCCGCAGCTTCAGCGTAGCTCATTATGTCGGTTGTAGAATGTTAAAGTCGAGAAAGGTGAGTTAGGTATATAAGTTTCGAATACGAGACTCTGGTAAATAGAAATGCTGGATCAAAAGCTCAAAACCATGCGTCATGGGACTATATAACTAACAGGGTTCGATGATGTCATGTTGCCAAGGAAGCGCACCACTTCGCGAGATGTTCCGAGCATTATGTCTTATGGCGACGGGATGCGTATGACTTGGAACCGTGGTCATTAATTTAATTCGTTTGTTCCTTACCGGAATAATAGCGCGTGTTGCTTTCTGCATGAATAGCATTGGCAGACCGTTGCCATTAACACTTGCTAGTTGTTTCTAAGATGAGTCCATCTTCGGCTGTAAACTACTATTGAGCCTAATGTACACACCACCGTTTCGTCGCTTTGCGTCCGTAACATACGGCGAGACAAGAATCAGGTGCGCTACTATACGCAAGCTTGCAAACGACAAACCAAAGAGGTTCTAATCTACATTCCTAGTATATTATACAGAGGTTATTTTAATAATAAAAATGATCCAGATGGCGATCATATCGTTAAGAAGCTCTTTTCGTAGTTTCCTTCGGTTTATGTAACGTCTTGGATTCGGTATCAGAGCCGCCGAGAATCTTCAGCGAGCTATCCTCCTTAGCAGAAACGGCGATATCTGGTGGAACCGACGCTGTATCCCATTCGAATATGTGCTTCTTGGACTCCGCGTCCCATCGATGTCGCGGGACCAGGCACGAAATTCGCTTCCAAAGCCGGAACATGAACCGTCTTGTAATATTGTGAGGGCGACCACTCTTATACGCAGCAAACGTTCCCTCTTTTGGTGGTCCATCCGTCAAAACTGTCTGGATCATCGCACCCTTAGAATCGAGGTCACTCGCATCTGCAGGCGAAGTAGTGTGTTTTTGTGACCTGCGCTTCGGCGGGCTCCATGGAATAGCTCCAGACATTAGACCCTCCAACACCTTCAACTGGGAGTCAGGTAAGGGAGGGAGCAGAGCGTCAAGGACCATTTTATACCACCTCCGACGATAATGCGCTCCGCGCTTTAATGGCATCCTTCTGCCCCAAGCATTTTTCATGTCACCAGGCGGTTTGTCGCCCTTGATAGGGATAGTACGATCACTTATTTGCGAAACATACGGGTTATCGATTTGCGATCTCAGCAGATCTGTAGCGACTCGTGGGGCCACCCATTTCTTCTCGAACTGGTCTGCGGCGGCGATAAGGGCGTTGACATCGTCCGAATTCACGGCGCCGTGATCTTGAAGTAGTTTGTTCAGCAACTCAGCCCTCCGTCTCCCACTGCGTCCATAGGCGAATTTTAGCACTTTTTCTAGTGGTTTCGTGAAACCCTCGTTTGCCCGTCGAAGGACTGAGAGAGACTTTTTGGCTTCCTTGTAGTTTCTCATCATCCTCTCAATGAAAATCTCGCGGCTTTTCGCATCGGCTTGCCACCGACCGACTTCCCTGCGGGCCGTCTTTAATCTCTCGATGTCTTCATCATGTTTTTTTGGATCGACATGGTACCGGCGGAATCGTAATATGACCTGCTCGTGGCAGGCTGATCGCGCGATGGGGTCGGGGAGGTAGGAACATTCGCGCAGAAGGCTACGGAGGAGGTTCCGCCATTCTTCTCGTGAGTGTAGAACCAAGATTCGGGGTGCCATGGGTGGCTATTATGAAGAATGCGTGCTGTCTTCAAAGTGCTTCGCTTGAATCGTCGTGGAGTAGGCTTGGCGAAGCAACGGTCCCGGCTGATAGCTGCGAGCCCGTAACGGAAAATTCGCCCGGAACGCGAAATTGGCGCCAAAACGCGATTTCACCGTTGCTGCACGTCTGCGATCCTTAAGCTTCGTCTCCCCTCTCGTGTGGATTTCTGCATAATTCTCGGGCGGAGTCGACGTCAGTTCTCGGAGGCGTACATGGTTTGTCGTTCTTGGTCATAAGCCCTGTCTTCTGGTCTGAATGGTTTTGTCTGTCATCCTCTTTCCTCGGTCGATAGATACGCGCCACTGTCGCGAATTAATTCCAGCATCCTGCCACTGGGCGGGCTCATCAAGGTGCAATTTCCCCACGCATGTCATTTGCTCTCTTGTCGGTCTATTTTCTCTACTTCGACGTTACCTTACTATATATCTTGCCATATTCGATGTATGCTAAACAGGCTATGCTATCGGTTTTCGGGTGATATCGTCAAGTCCGCTAATCCTCAGGCAGCGTCCCAACCTCCATAGGAGCCTGCTAGAGTCAGGTTGGGGCATTCAACGATGACTACCAGCAATCACCATCAACAACGTCCAAGTCTCTCTATGTCCTATTCACAAGGTAGCATTGGGTCGGCAAATGGCATGTCCTTCTCGCAATCCCAAATGAGCTCACTCAACGCTTCACAGTCTGTGGCTTCTACGCCGCGCGCTACACCACCCCCAAAGAGCTCTCAACAGTCGGCCATGTCCTTCAATTACTCCAACGGTCTTCCGAACGGCGCGAGGGCTAGTTTCAGTGGGTTTGAGGATATGAACGGCTATGGAACAATGATTTACCACGAGGAATTCAAGCCTCAGATCTACAGGGTTGGTCTTTCCCTATCGCTGATGGGTTTTTCTCTGTTTTGCTGTGCAGACTCTAATGTTGTATGGCTCATAGGCCGTTTATTCCAATGTTTCAGTGTATGAGATGGAGGTGAATGGAGTCGCAGTTATGAAGCGACGCTCTGATGGTTGGCTGAATGCTACCCAGATTTTAAAAGTTGCTGGTGTGGTCAAGGCGCGGAGGACAAAGACTTTAGAGAAGGAAATCGCGGCTGGTGAGCATGAGAAGGTTCAGGGCGGCTATGGTAAATACCAGGGAACGTGGGTGAATTACCAAAGGGGTGTGGAGCTATGTCGCGAATACCACGTTGAAGAGTTGCTACGGCCCTTATTGGAATATGACATGAACCCTAATGGCACGGCAGCTTCTGGTCAGGACAGTTTGGATACTCCAACAAAGGAGCAGGCAATGGCGGCACAAAGGAAACGGCTTTATAGTGGAATGGAAAACCGGAGCATGTCTCAACCTCAGCAGGGGACGTTCTTTCAAAACATATCCCGCACCGCAGCGACCGCCGTCAATGCCATGAGCAAGGCTCGTTTCGAGTCTCCTGCGGCAAGAGGCGGCGACAGCAGACGGCTGAGTGTCATACGGAAACCGTCACAACAGATGGGCAGTCAAGATGCTCAGCCCCCCTTTGGGAGCCAACAAAGCTTTTATAGTGCCGCTTCTGACAGTGGATTCGCGAGCAATATTCCAACAAATGGCCGATATGCACCGCAAGATGCCATGAGCTTCGAACAGGAAGAACCTATGGAGCCGCCCCGCAAGCGCATTCGTTCATCGCAGGCTTTCAGTCTTCCCATTGACGGCACATCGATGTCGATGAGTGAACCCACACCTACGGAGCCAAATGATTCATTTTACCAAGACATGGAGCCCTTGCATCATATTGATGAAGGCAGACATGGTCTCGATCCTCTTCCACCAGCCACCACTCCTGAAAGATTTCAGAAAATGAAGCTAATCATGACCTTGTTTTTGGATAAAACAACTAAAGATTTCTCAACACACCCGGCATTAATTCAGCTGTCAGGCGAGGACTTGGAAGTTCCACTTGACGAGTATCGAAATAATGCTTTACATTGGGCGGCTATGCTTGCTCGTATGCCACTTGTGTATGCGCTTGTCAAAAAAGGCGTAAACATTGCCCGGCTAAATGGGGCGGGTGAAACTGCATTACAGAAAGCTGTCGGCACACGGAACAATCTTGACTACAGGAGCTTCCCGCGATTGCTACAAGTCTTGGCTCCGACTATTGACATGGTTGACCGAAGTGGGCGAACAATATTGCATCATATTGCAGTTATGGCGGCTACTGGACATGGTGGTCATGTGTCTGCAAAACACTACCTTGAGGCGCTGCTCGAATTCATAGTTCGCCATGGCGGTACCTCATTGAACCAACAGTCAAATGGCACTGCAAGCCAACCGGGAATGCCGCTTTCTAATGAGGTCATTACCTTAGGTCGGTTCATCTCAGAAATTGTCAATCTCCGAGATGATCAAGGAGATACAGCACTTAATCTAGCGGGACGTGCACGCTCTGTTCTGGTCCCACAACTGTTGGAGGTGGGTGCGGATCCTCACATTCCTAATCACACCGGTCTTCGACCAGCGGACTATGGTGTTGGCGTGGACATGGTAGATGGTAGCTCTCAACCAGCTGGGAGTCGGAGCGACACCTTTCTCGCTCAGTTGGCAAAGACAAGGAAAGAAATCCTGGAAGGTATGCGCAACGTCATTCCACTCAAATCCACCTACTGACTTCGTCCCAGCAACAACGGCTCAAGTCACGGCTATTGTTCAGGAGACATTAGGAACATTCGATAAAGAGCTGGCCGCTAGCTTGACGAGCAAGCAAGAGAAGTTTGATCACTGGCATGCCAAGATCCGAGAGTCGGCGAAGGCACGACAAATCGAGCAGAAGCAATTGGATGAGCTAAAACGCAGGTCTATCGACCGGACGGAAACAAGCAGACGGCTGAAAAACTTGGAGAAGTCATCAACGGACCTTCTGGAGGCCCATAAAGAAATTCTCACAAATCTTGGTGATACATCGAAACCTGTATCACTCGGTGATGCTGATCAGGAATCCGGATTCGAGATCGCTGAGTTCGAGGCCCTCTTTCCAGAGACGTTCGATCCCGCGTCTGGATTTTCTGAAGCGCAGATTGCCTACCTTCGCAAGCTACCGTCCGCTGAGATCCTGGAACAAAGAGTTAGTTGCTATCGGGCGTTTAATAAGGAGACTCTAGATGAGATCGATGCTCTTAGGTCCAAGAATGTGGTACTCGGCCAGAATTACCGCCGGATGGTAATGGCCTGCACAGGCTGGTCGGCCGAACAGGTGGATGAAGCTGCTGAAGGCTTAACGCAATGTGTTAAGGAGCTTAACGATAACCCAGTCCCAGAAGATGAGGCCATCGAAATCTTGATGAGAGACCGTGGCCAGGACTGGTGATATTTCTGTACTTTCAGTGAGACGTAATAGGACTAACTCACATTAGGTCTGCATAGGCAGACTGCTACGACCACCTGTGAGAGTTCTGTTTGAATCGCGTGTCTGGTTTAGCTGACCGTTTTTGCATTATGTTCATGTATATAAGTTGGTATTTACTGGATACCCTACGGCACTTACGAATCCTAATAGTGATGTCTGGCTTATTAAAACAAATTTCTGTTACTTTCCATCATCGAAGCAGACCAGAGAAAAGCTGTGCAGTACACCGCTCAATCTTTCGTGCTGTTTCAGAACAAGCGCGGACTCGAGCACAATCAGACTAAATGACTCCCAATTGTCTAGCCGTTGCATCTCCTCTAAGCATTTCACGATTCTCCACAAAGAAGCGCTTGACACGAATCATTACCCCGTCCAACTCGAACAATGCTGTTAGGACTGAACTGCCAAGGGTAACTCACTCGGCCTTCTCACCTGTTTGGAATTATGCACAGCTCTGTGTACTCTTAATTGGACTTTGCTTGTCGTTCTCAGTCTCTCATCGCTCCCGTACCGGCAACCCAGGGCCTTTTGGTCCTCACAATCACATGACCAAAGGCTAAATACCTGTTTAACGGCAATAATGGCATCCAGCATTCTTCGAGTCGACGGGGAAAGCGTCATAGACGATAATGGAAACGAGGTCATCCGGCGCGGACGCTGGAAGTAGTATTATGCCCTATCCTACTTCTGAAAACCTCTTTCTGCAGCAGACTAAACTTACCAGTGCGGACAATCATGCCACTACCACTGCACTCTTTTATACCTGACTTACTTTCTGCAAGATGTAAAAGCAACAACGCTCGAGTCCAAATGGGTACCCCCAAGGAGCGAGTCAGACGGTTACGTTGGCGGCAACGAAAAGCATTTGCAATTGAAGGAAGAAAAGAGGCCACTGGTATTTGTCGTTGCTGTAGATCTTAATGTAGATGGAGGACTGAAGGTTCCCTCATTAACTCTGAAACGACTTGATGGCTAACGAACTAGGAATATAGTTGGGCATGTGCGTGTATGTTCCGCTGGCTTAGCGCCCGCTGACTGGCTAACTGCTGCCTTATCGATAAGGCCGCCCAAAAAAAAAGTTGGAGCGGAAAAAGATGGCGGGGTTAATCGGATGAGAATCGCCTGGTGCAGTCGCTCATTCTGAATCCGTCGCTTGTCTATGGTCATTCTTGTTTCAGCACTCTCGGTAAATATATCTGTATTGCCCTGTTCTTTGGGTATCCGGTATGACTCGGTGATTACATCGCGTGATAATTCAACGCTCTAACACTCTTCTGGGTCCCTCTCTGCAACGGTAAGTGCTCATCTACCTGTGGTGCTCTGTACTAGTATACGTTCCTTTACTGACCATGTAAAGATCGCTAGGCTGAAAACCATTGAAATGGCCCAGTTCTCGAGCACAAACTTTCCCGAATTCCTGAACACACTGTTCAGCGAGCCGTCGCTTAACGAGCAATGTGACCCGATAAACCTTGAAGATGGCCAGATAGCGCCGTTACTCGAGCTGCCGTTGGCAAAGGCAATCTTCGGCCACAACTCGGACGACTTGTCTCTCGAGCGCGTAACCCGAGGCGAGATTTCATATACCCAATTTGTGTCGGAGAAGACGAAAGCAGTCGTGTCTACGCCGATCAATGGATTGAGTGCTGCGCAACAGAAGTCCCAGCTGTTGCATATTGGTCTGGCTGCACTATTTGCGTTCCTTCAGTCTAACGTCACTGGTCCTCCGCTGCAATTCAAGTCCGCGGATGTTATCATACCTGAGGCCTTACGCTCGAATCCCGATACTTTGCGCGCGCTCCGTGACAAGATAATCCGGGATCTCTCTGTGGATGGAGAGGCAGCATATAAGCTTACCCCTTGTGTGGAGCTCTTTGCTGCGGCCAAGGCTATTTTGGTTGATGCTGATGTACTTGTCGAGGGTGGCCCGTTAGTGGCTCGGACTACACGGATGCGCGTCAATTTCCTCCACCAGAAAATGCTATCAGAAATCACCAGCACGCTGCAGGATGTTATCTATAAGGATCTGGATGTGATCAGTGAGACACTGCTTAATCATATGACCTCTGGCGCGGAAAAGGGCAAATTCCTGCTGGAACGTGCTACCGTTCATGTCCACCACGGCTTCGACGCTAAGGCTAGAGCGGACCTTGAACGGGCTGCTGCGGAGCGGAAGTTCGAGTTTGCTTTGACTGGTAGATTGGGAAAGCGAACCAAGTTTCAACAAAGAGACATCAGTCAGCTTGTCATCTTAGCGAAGAGTGCTGAAGATCCAAGCAATACCGATGGGGTTGAAACCTCGGAAAGGACCAAAGACAATGCAGCTGCACCGACAAATCTGGATCTCAACGATGATACCCTTCTGGAGGCAATTTCCTTCACTAAACCAGATGAGCAAAAGTCACAAGGAAAGGCTGTGACTGTACAGGAGGAATCTTCTCTTCCGCCCGCATTAGCCTCTCTTGACCCGGGAGAGCAACCAATGCTTGACCCCGTGGACTCTGCTATCCTTCTTTGTTTCGCAGCAGCGATCACTAACACCCGGCCTGAGGACGGACTGACCCGAGAAGAAACCGCTCCTTATGCTACTCGTGTTCTTGACGGTGGCAGCTCGAACTGGCAAATCTACACTCAAGCTTTGCTACTACGGAGCCGAATTGAAGGGTACAGATCCAGGACTGTTGAAAGATCTGTCCTTCAGTTGCAAGCTCTTGTCGACCAGGTGCTTGCGGATACCGCTACCTCAGATACCCAGACAACAGAAGCCCAACAAGAGCCAACAACTTTTCTCCCAAGGCCCCAGAAAGAAGAGTCGGCGTCAGCTGCAGACCGTCTCAAGTACATCTGGCTCCTGAGCTTTGCCACCCGTTGGGATCTTGAGTCTGAGCTGGCCAACCGCTGGGTCAACCTGGGAGGGCTTCGAACCGCCCTAGACATATACGAGCGCCTGCAAATGTGGGCTGAAGTTGCGCTCTGTTACGCCGCCACCGATAAGGAAGACAAAGCCCGAGTCACTGTCCGCAGACAGCTTTACGCACCCACCGGAAACCCCGACGACGAGAACGAGCAATTCGAAGGGCCGGAACTTTCCCCTCTTCCACCCGACGCCCCCCGCCTCTTCTGCATCTTAGGTGACATTCAAAGCGATCCAACTTTGTATGACCGCGCCTGGGATGTCTCGAACCAGCGGTATGCGCGCGCCCAGCGGTCTCTCGCCCGTCATTTCCTGACCCTCAAACCGCCGGCCCTCGAAAAAGCTGCCGAAGCCTATACGAAGAGCTTAAACATTAACCGACTCAACCACGGCGCCTGGTTTGCCCTCGGCTGCGTGCAACTCGAGCTCCAGCGGTGGGATGAAGCAGTTGAATCTTTTACCCGCACAGTCCAACTCGAAGATAATGACGCCGAGGCATGGAGTAACCTCGCAGCCGCAATGCTGCGCACTTCCAAACCGTCTGAGTTGGACGATTCTACAGACCAACTGGCGGAAGCGAGCGAACCCGCCGACGACGAAGAAGACTCCGAAACTCAACCGGCCAAACCCGCACGAGACCCGTACAAGCGCAAACGCGAAGCCATCGTCGCGCTCCACCGCGCCGCACAGCTAAAAAATACAGACTCTCGTATCTGGGACAATCTGCTCACAGTCGCCGCATCCATTCCACCCCCTCTAACACCCTACCGCGACGTCATTACCGCCCAACGCAAAGTCATCGAGCTGTTGGGTCCTAAGAAAGGTGAAAAGGCAGTCGATATCCCTATCCTGGGAATGCTAGTTGACCACCTAGTTACGGATTACAACTATGAGGATCTCCTTATCGACGTTAACCCGGACCCCGGAAACACGTCAAACGGTGACGGAGATGTAAGCGGGAGGAAATGCAGAACGAAGAAAGTCGTCCGCAGCGGCACAATCCCCGGCTCCATTCTTTCTTTAATCGAATCTTCAGTCGTCCCTCTAATCACGCACTCTGCGCCCCTCTGGCTCCTCATCGCCACGGTCGAGCGCTTCCGCAACAGACCCTCGAAAGCCCTCGAAGCGCACGAGAAAGCCTGGCGCGCGACCGTCGCTTCTGCTAGCCAGGGTGCGTTCCAAATGGGCGATGAGAAGCGGTGGATGGAGATTGTGAGCGCGACTGAACGGCTAGTGAGGAGTGGGTATGCGAAGTATGGACCACTTGATAAGGAGGATGAAGACGGTGAAGAAACGAAAGAGGTTGGTGAAGAAAAGGAGCTTGTTGCGAAAGATTGGAGGTTCAAGGCGAAGAGTGCCGTTAGAGGAATCATGGGGAAGGGAAAGGAGTATTGGGAGGATACGGAGGGATGGGGAAGGCTGAAGGAGTTGCAGGGCGAGGTTTCGGGGGGTAGGTAAGTAGCTAAGTAGGTAAAACTCCTATAAATATGACTATCCAAATTATATTTCTCGTTTGCGTTACTTGGCGATTTCTTGTGCTTCGTCTTGTCCAGAGTAGAGAAAAGCTGTAATATTTAACGCGTCGAATACCTCAAGCTATTTTCTCATTCCATCTCATGTCCTGTGGTGATACGGACAAAAAAGCTACCTAGTAGTCTACCGCCCCTCCAGTTTCCTCTTCAACATGCCACAGAAACTCTCAAACAGCACCGAGTCAGTCCCTTTAAGCCACCTAACGAGAACCCTAACTTCCTTCTTCTCAGTACTCGTTTCATCTCCAGTTCTAACCGTGTCTGACTCCATAGCCAACTGAACCCTAAACCCCAGCGCCGCCGTATGAGGGTCAACGTCCAGATTCCGGTCTAAGACACCGGAGGATATCTTCATCGCCCTCCTGTATTGGCGAGACCAGACGTTTGTGGACGCGAAGCCGATTCCCGTAGTAAGATCACTATGCCACGTCCAGCTGATATGCAGTGACGAGAGCTCTGTGTTGACTGCACTGCTGATTTCGTCGATAGAGCGTCCCGGGAGGGCGAAGGTGTATTCCGATGGGAAGGGGAGGAGGTGTTTCGGGTAATTTGGGCTTTTGATGCCGCGGGCGACGCTCTGCACAGCAGTATGAGTTGGGCTTCAAATCCTTTCTTTATTGAAATATGGGGTGCATACCACAGCTGGACGACGATCCGCCCATGACCAAGCAATTGCCCATCTCCTGGTCTTATTTCCTTGGACAAACTCTGTTACGGCGTAGTTTGTGTTACCGAGTTCGATAAGCCTTTCGATAAGTGTAGAGACGCTGCTTAGTTTCCCGAGCATGGATGTGTACCAGAGGACTTTATCTTGGAGAGCGATACTCTCTGTGACTATGCGGGATACGAAGGATACTTCGCCGCCGCGTGTGACCATTTCTATCTCTGCGCCGGTGCATGCCTTTTCCGGAATTAGTTGTAGTGGAGCATGCGTTCTAACGAATCCAGGATCATACCGAAAATGGAGGTCTATCCTTGTCCTTTGCCGAGGCTACCATTTCGTCTTGGGAAGAGTAGAATGGTGGATTACACATTGTGAAGTCGAGTCTCGCGGCTGTTAGCTTGGGATAATGTCAAGAAACTAGCTTGCAGTACCTTTCCACTCCTAGAGTGTTCAGAGAAATGAGATCATTATCTGCGTTGGTCTTCACAATCCGGATGCGTGACTCAAGGTTGTTCGCCTTGACAGTCTCTGTAGAACTTTTGATGTTCTCGTCGTCGATATCTTCTTGAATTAGCCACGTATGAACCGGGCTCGATGTGCCCCTTACCAGTTGCGATAAAAGTCCAATTCGGTCTCGTTCGTACGCCTAATATAGGGTATATACTGCAGCATCCTGTGCCACTGGTGGGACTTAGAAACTTTCTGACAAAGGGTGTAGGAACGCACATGTCAAGACCTGTCACACTTCTTTCAGGCTCATAGGCATCTCGGCATCCAGCGCCCGTCGTGTCAAGCAGATCTTGCAACCATAGGACATAATTTAACCTGTTCGGAACCTATTTATAGGTCAATCAGTCGGATCCTAGCAGCAGGTCAAACTTCACATACTGGAGGGCATAATCGAGTCTCTGGGATGTTGACATCCAGATCAAAATCCCGTTTGAGCAGACTGACAGTCAATTGTCTGAGAGCTGGACGTCAATCGGCGCAATAGGATATCGCTCATTATCGTGATTTACCTGACAGCGTCGGGGTCTGTAAAATCCAATTGGTGGTTCGGCTTCAGACTGGTCTATGTTAGTCAGGATGCTGCTGAATAATTGTATATGTTGCACCGACAACTTAGCGAAATCGGCCGACTGAAGGGCGAGTGATGCGAAATCCACGCCGTCTTTGTAGAAATCGCGTGCCATGGTGCAATAGCTATATCAGCAAGTGATTGCCAAAAGTTATCGACTGGGTGTTGCTTGAAGTCGCTGTCAATTGATTTGTAGCGTTAGCCGGGGTGCTGAAAGAGGTGGAGAAGGCCACGCACAGTATGCGGAGGTTGGCCAGGAACCAGGTGGCTCGCAAACTTGCCAATCGGTTGAGCATCGGCAACAGCCCTATGGCCAGATCTCGATATCTCCTAACCAAGGAAAGATGCCAAGGTGGATGAGGAGAAAAGAAGGTAACTGCAGTGGGTTAATGTGGGAGGGCGAGGATGGCCGATGACGCGCACGACGTCATGCCCCCACCAGCCCCTCATCGTAAGGCTGGTTGTATTCTGTATTTACTCCAGGCTGCCTCGTTTCTTTCCATCACTCATCGGTCAATGAGGCTTTGTCAATTGGCTCTATCTGTTAGCGCGTCATCATGTCCCATTTCAAGGAGAAGATTCATGACCTCGAAGAGCACATGAAAGGTCAGCCCCCTGCTTTTCTAGAGTATTGGGCGTTAACACAAGCACAGACAGCCATATCTCTGAAAAGGCGCATCATTTAAAGCACAGGGTCGGCAAGTTCTTCAACATTGTGAACCCGAACCACCGCCATGATGAAGAACACGAGAAGGAGACAGATCGGAAGAGAACTGCCATCTGCGAGTCAAACCGCTTTGGATCCTTTGCTCCGGTCCGCCAGGGAAACAAAGTCAAATGGTATGTTGACGCCCTCGACTATCTCTGGGCCGTTTCCATAGCTTTGGAGCAAGCGAAGGAGGTGATCTACATTGAAGACTGGTGGCTCTCGCCGGAACTGTTCCTCCGGAGGCCTCCTCTCACAGCCCAAGAGTGGCGGTTAGATCAAGTCCTCAAGCGCAAAGCTGAGGCTGGCGTGAAAATATATGTGATTGTGTACAAGGAGGTTGGTTATTCGTAGTGTCATGTTCATCATACTTGCTAACCAACACAGGTCAACCAAGCATTAACGTGTAATTCTGCTCATACAAAGTACGCTCTCAGGGCACTATGCCCAGAGGGTAGCCCTGGGCATGGCAACATCAATCTACTTCGCCATCCTGACCATAATATTTTTGAAAATGCCGCCGATATGACACTATACTGGGTAACTTCAGCTCATCTCGACGATTCATCCAGTATTTGACTAACAGTCACAAGGCCCATCACGAGAAATTCATTGTCATTGATTACAATGTGGCTTTTATTGGAGGCATTGACCTATGCTTCGGCAGATGGGACACTCACCAGCACCCGTTAGCTGACGTCCACCCATCGAACCTCAGGATGGAGATCTTTCCAGGGCAGGAGTTCAATAATAACAGGATAATGGACTTCCAGAGTGTAGGCGAATGGCAGTCTAATGAACTCAGCAAAGCCGAGTATGGTCGAATGCCTTGGCATGATGTTGCTATGGGCGTGATAGGCGATTGTGTCTACGACATTGCTGAGCACTTTGTCCTCCGATGGAATTTTATAAAGCGCGACAAGTATAAGCGGGATCCAACCGTTGACTGGCTATTGCTCGAGGGTCGCACGGGCAAGGATGAGGACCTCGTTGGCGTCCAGCGCCCAAAGTTTCCAGTTGGTGATTATGTGCAGCACCCCTACAAGCCATTGAACACCAAGCCTATGGGAGCGCAAGGATCTTGTACAGCACAGATTGTACGCAGCAGTGCTGATTGGAGCAGCGGCATCCTCGTTGAACACAGCATTCAGAACGCTTACAAGGACATTATCAATAAGGCCGAACATTTTGTTTACATTGAGAATCAGTTTTTCAGTAAGCTTTGGTGAATGTCCTATGCGGGATTGAATTGTGCTAACACACCCTAGTCACCGCTACTGGCGATCAACAAAGCCCTATTCTTAATACAATAGGGCGGTCCATAGTCGATGCTTGCGTTCGGGCGGGCAAAGAAGGAAGAAAGTTCCGAGTGATTATTGTCATACCGGCGATTCCTGGATTCGCCGGAGACCTTCGACAGAACGAGGCGACGGGAACAAGGGCTATCATGGACTACCAGTACAAGTCAATTAACCGGGGAGAACACTCCATCTTTGGTCAGATAGCGGCTCAGGGAGTTGATCCTACAAGTGAGTCAAGCTTCATCGCAAAGCAGTACTTCGCTAATAACATATAGATCATATCTTCGTCTTCAATTTGCGAGCATATGATCGAATCAACAAGACTCCTGCGTTGGAAGAACTGGAGAAAGAAGCAGGTGTAACGTTCAATGACATTCAGCGTGGAGTTGCAGAGACCCTCACGAGTGAGAGTGTTCACCCCTCCGTTGGCAAGGAAGGCGACAAGAATGAGATCAATTACGGAGGCGCAGAAAAGGAGAGAGAAGAACGGATTGCCAGATTACAAAAGTACGAGGAACGGAATAAGGCTCACGAAGCACATTCTACTGCCAACAACAAGGATAGTGTCTCTCACACTACAATGCTCCACGGCGGGAAAATGTCTGATGAAGTGTGGGAGGGTGACCCTGAAGCGGAGAAAGAGAACTTTATACAGGAAGAACTCTATGTCCACGGCAAGGTCTGTATAGTCGACGATAGGGTGGCCATATGCGGCAGTGCCAACATCAACGATCGGGTAAGGGACTCTTACCGCTTCACATCATAGCTAAACTGACATTTACTTCCAGTCGCAGCTCGGTTACCACGATAGCGAGCTCGCAATTGTTGTCGAAGACCAAGACTTTATCGATAGCACAATGGATGGAAAGCCATATAAGGCTGCACGCCATGCAGCAACCCTTCGAAGGCAGCTGTGGAGAGAACATCTCGGGCTCCTACCGGCACAAAACTACGATGCCTCTGAGCACCCCAACGCACAGCCGCCGACCATCTGCATGAATGAGATTCTCGAGGGCCCAGAAAACGACTTCGTCACGGACCCAATGAACGACAATCTTTGGAAGACGTGGACAGACCAGGCCACTGTTAACACTAACATCTACCGGCAGCTCTTCCGCACCGATCCCGACGACAATATTAGGACCTTTGAGGAGTATGACAAGTACCGCGCCAAAGATGGCTACAAATTAGGCCATTTGTACGATCCGTTCATACCAGTCCAGGAAGTCCGGGAGAAGCTCGATAAGATCAAGGGACACCTCGTTTGGATGCCATTGGATTTCCTGAAGGATGCTGAAATGGCGGAGCCTGGACTACAGGTGAATCAGTATACGGAAGTAAGTTCTGCACTCGTCGACTAGTTTCTTTTTCCCTGCATGTAAACTAACCCCTTGGGCCAAATAGAGTATTTACACTTAATTTGTCGGTCTTTGAATTTTCGAGCAATAGGCATACCGCCGCCATTTCGGATTCTTTTTCCGTCTCCATACCATCGGTAACATCAAATGCTTCTTCGCTCATAATCTAATTATACAGTTTCTTGTCCTCCGCTAGTTGGTTTAATCAACCCGTAATACCCGCCGCAATGAGTTCTAGTGGTTCCCAAACATATTATGGATTCCAGAGCTGCTACCTAACTCAATTAACCTTTCGTCCCTCACTTCTAGGATTGCCAACAAACTGGTATATATTTAGATCACCAACACCACATACCCAACCACTCAACCCTCGCTTAGGACGTTATTTCACGTAAACTCTCAGGTGTACCTTTAGTACCCAAGTGACCCAACCATCTAATCAATCAATCAGTCAAGCAAACAAACAAACAAACAACCCACATACCTACCTACCGTGCAAACCCAACTTAAGCATCCACGCCCAAGACCTCGACAAGGATCCAGGATTACGACCACAACTACTACATACTATAATACTGTCGTAGCTACCTTAGGCAGGTACAGCCAAGTATTCCGACCCGCCCGAGCCTGAGTCCGAGCGCTGGTAACACCAATCGACCTTCCGAATGAACAACCGCATTGGCCAGAAAAAAGAAGGCAAAAAGCCACCTGGTCTGCGTTCAAGGTTAGGTACGTACGTAGCGTAGTGTAGTGTGGTGGCCCGGGTAGCACACGCTCCTTGTGCTGTGCTACCATACTAGGTACTATGAGTAAACTATCCATAGGTACCATGAGGAGAGGGAAAACACCACCAACGTCTGAAGCACGAGCACGGACATGCCACAACACAAGGTTTTCTAGCGCCTTCTAGAATCTCTGAGTCTCCGATCTGGACTGTTATATGTAGCCCATTATGATTGGGTTGGGTTGAGATGACAGAAACAGGAAGAGATAAGACATATGTCACCGCTAGGTTTCAGAGTGGTCATTCAGCTTCCCAATCACTTAGAAGTAGATGTTATAGAGTTTCAAGGAGTTAAATTGTGGTATGGTGAGCTTTATCCACTTGGTAAGGTTTGTCTTATTTCTTTAAGGCAGCGATAGTACAGCAGCACAGCTTGCTGGTAGAGTCGTACAGTTGAATTGGTCAGGGTCAGGTGCGCGGTCATACCATACCTAGAGATAATTCGAAGCTGGGCTAATGGCCTGATCAACGTGGACAGCCTCTTGGAAGGTTATTATAACTGTGTTTTGTGAGCTGTGAAACATGAATTTAGGGTGAATATCAAAACAGAAGGTGTCTTTTATCTCAGTTGCGTCGCCGCAGTATATTAGAATTTCTATCAAGGACCAAAAAAGGATCACAATCTATGGATGAGTTTCACAGTCCACGCTCCACAATGCGATGCAGTAAAGAGAGCAGTCGAGTCCGCCAGTCAGACATGCAAGCAAGCCGCCGGCAGAAAGGTAGGAGACAAGGATACTCGCCGGCAGATCGAATAAGAAAATGACATTGAATGAGGAAACAGATAAACTTTGCTTTTGGTTCCGCCCTTGAACACCGTGGCAATGCGTTGTTTTCAACAGAAAAATGGATTTCGAGGGCATAGCGCAAGTTCGGCCGTTAGTGCTCCATTAAAAGGGTTTAGTATGCGAACGAGGGAGGAAAGAGAGAGTTGAAGACAATCGGACGCCTTTGAAGCTAGCAAAACTGATCCATGTGAGAGAACTGTTCTCTCCCATGGCCGCAATTTTGGTGTTTGCTTAGCCAAAAGTATCCATCGGCTTCGTCGTTATATTGGTCAGGGCGAATGTGAACGGACAAAGACCTGGATCTCAAATGGGTTGCGAAAAGTTGATCCGATTGGAGGTTGACCATGGATGACAGCGTCTGCGTAAGCTGATTTGTCGAAACGCCAGTAATATGAGGTAAGAATCAAGGAAACATCTTGGGACTGATATTTGAACGAAAGAAGTAACGAAAGCAAACCCACAGCTCACGGCGAGCTGAGCCTATGGGCACTAAGGCACTGCAGCTGAAACGTTCCGTGGAAGCCTTCGGGTCCTTGTAATAGAAAGTCAGCTCTATGGTTTGTAAAGTGCACAAAGGCGCAAACCTAAAAAGGAATCATGACGAAGCATATTGTTTCTCATACCATGTCATAAGAACGTTAAGCCGGGTAACAGCCGGAATGTAACTGTTACTTATGCTTTAGCGGTGTGGCAAGAATTGCAGCGGCAATGGCCACAGATCTTGCAGCGCCAGATAGCAACAAAAGGCCCGGAGTTGCAGTCAGAGCACCGCCAGGTAAGGATATTGCCGTTGGTGGCCTGCACAATGGCAAAGACATGGCCCGAGCACTGGTTAGCCATTCTTGATGCTACCCTTGTCCAAGTACCTGGTATGATTAGCATCTAGCCTCCAATCACCGTTGAGGATTTTCGATGACCAAATACCTTCGTAGATACCGAGTCAGAGGAACGTTAGCCAAAGGCGTTGGTAGTGTAGGGTAAGTAAGTATAGAAGGATCAGTTCTAATCCGAGACGTTGGGAAAAGCACTCGACAAAGGCTTCTAGAACCGTGAGCAAGGGGGCGTGAAACACAGTAGATGAGGTTTGGTCTTGCGGGATGATTCCGAAAAAGACAAAGGCAAGGAATATGAGTGTTCTCAATTGTTGCCAGTACAAGAGACTGATCCAAGGAAGCTGAACAAGCAAGAAAATTTATGATGGAAGAAGAGAGCTTTGAACCTGGGCTCCATAGTAGGTATAAATAGGACGCTTTAGATGCGACAGGAGAACGAAGGCATCAAGGACACAACGGGTGCGTTCAGTTTAGAGCAGCTGTTCAACAACGTATCCCGGCAGCTATGCGAGTCCAGGCCAGGAGTAGGCTTGCTGCATGGGAGCTGTTGATCGGATAGGAATTAACAATGCATGTACCCGACCTATCCTCGGGCAATTGAGTAGGTGGAGCAACCGTAGAGAAAATTCAAATATGATTCGAAAGTCACCGGAGCAATAAACTGTCAGGTTGGACTTGACTTGCCCGATTGCGAGAGTTGTATACGAAATTTTGTTTGTGGTGGGAGTTGACTCGGGAGTCCGAAGGTTAAGCAGTTTAATAATAGGACCATCCGGAGGAAAGTTCGAGACTCCCAGAAACTATACGCAAATGATATATCTGCAGTGGGTCAGGCTAGTGGGTAGAGGCTTTGGATGGAGGAAGGCATACAATAGTCCGTTGTCTAATTCTGAAAGGCGCTTCCCCGTTAGGCTGTTAGCACAAGGTTGACGCCCGAGGCAGAGAGAGACAGATGCACTGGTACTTGCCAATTCCCAAAACTAGGCATGATCTCGCCGGATCGTCAAAGGATCGGTTGATGCTGATCCTACTGTACTCGTCGGCCGATCTAGAAACCCGGTACTGTGGTGCGCTGAGCGCTCCCAGCGCTGTGGTTTTGGATCTCCTTTGGCGTGCAGATCATGGGTCTGTGTGCGAAATAAGGGTGCGTCTGCATCAAGCGGAAGCTCGTCTATCGGCAGGCGAAAAGTACGGTTCAAGTCTCAACCCGAGAATCAGGATCAGAAGAAAGAGTACTGTAATATCAGAAGTGGAGAGTCGAATTGTCGAAGAGTCGAAGCGGAGCCAGGACCTTGTCATTTCCTAGTCCAGCGGTACCAAAAGAGTAACACCCAGGTACACCTCGTCTACGTCTCCCTCGTTCCTCTCCATAAATCCACTCGACCAGCAACACCCCGCCCCCACGATCATTCTTCAATATTCATTTGTCAATCGCCATACTCATACCTCCTCGCTGCCTCGGTCATGTGGTCACCAGTCTTCACCGTCATTATTATGATTTGCAAGTACTAGATTGCAATCCTCCTCGCATCGTCCTGCGGGTCGACCGCTTCCATCGTCGTTCCCAACTGACGCGGTCCGAAACTTCCTACAGGCCAAGCTCATAGGAACAATGTTCCCTAAAAAGTGGATATAGTCCACCGCCAGAAGCAGGGATGCCCCAAGTCCTCACGTCTGCAGCAGGGCCTGGGCCATAATGCTCTCAAACCGAACTGCGGCAACGGCTGCCCACGATTCCGTTCTGGCATTCGAGATGATAATTTGCAAACACTGCACACGTCGCCTACGCGGTCTGGGCTCATACGGAGCTCTACAGGGCGGGTGCTTTCAGATCCCTAGTTCCGGTCAGACGCCCCCGGGTCTTGACATAATTACGGCGCACGCCTCGGCGTCGTCTCACATTTCTCTTTCATTTCTCGGTTGATCATGGCCGATCCTGGATGCCGGCGGAGATTTGTGTAGGTACTTTCGCGGACCCGTCAACCAGGTTCGCAGGTCCAAGGAGCTAAACAAGCCACCCAGTGGATTAGTTCAGACTAGCTTTTAGCCTCCTTCAGCCACCAGCTGCATTCTCGGTGTAGGGCGAGCTCAGCTTCTGTAAGTCTCGACTTTCAACCCTGGTAAAATTTGAAAAGAAGACGGTCTGAACAGGGATGCCTCCCTTGTTCGAAGCTTCGAGCAAGGTCAGCTCTTGCGTCAAGCCAAGATCTAATATTTTGACTAAGGTGATTGGCGAAAGCATTCCACGAAAATCCTTTTTCCTCAGTCGCGCCAGGCGATTGCCTCGAGAAGCGAAATGATTGCCTGCCAGGGGTCTGCCACTTAAGAGTCACACTAGACCTGGAATGGCCTGATGCAGCATGCTTGATCTAACTCAGAGAGGCGGCGCTAAAAAGCAGATCAAGATATCTTCTACGAATCACCGCCCTGTATGGCAGTATCACACCTCCTGATACATTTCGCATGGATGTTTGGTGCTAACTCATTGGGCCTGACGGCGGAATCTCCAAGATGGTAAACCTCTTCGTTTACGAACAAGGGGCACACGCTATTTCTGAGCGACTAACCTCAATATCCAAGACTCCAGCCTGCCACTAAAGACTTGTAGGCATTTCAAACTCTCATTGCACGTTCCTTCAGCGCCAGTACTTAGTCCGAGACCGGCTTGGCGGCTTCTGGCTTGAGCTTCCAGTCAAATGCAGTCAAGACTCATCACCCAGATGTCAGACGTCGTACTGGGCCCGGCTGATGCTAAATGTCAACATGGTCTGTACCTCTGAATCGACCCTCCGCAATTTACAAGTCCATTCTAAAACATGTCCATACACAAGTCATCCTACATTCCCTACACTATAGAAGACGCAAAGCAACAATTGCTTGATCATGAGAAAGGATCCTGGCTAGACAGTTACTGGATTGGAAATTGTGAGGGCGAGCGCCTGACAAGAATGATAAGTCGGATCTCGTCAATTCAACCTTTCCTTCCCCACCCAATTGATCTGCCGGAAACACTTCCGCGACATGGTCAATCATGTTTCTGACTGGTTCAACTCACAATTGGCCCTGGCACCACTGTGTAGCGATTCGAGACTCGAGGAATTCCGCTGAGCCTTCCAATGAGGCGGAAGTTTCGAGCCGTGCTTCGGGTTCAAGGTTCGATGGTTTCATACCATGCCTTTCCGATCTAAAGTACTTTTGCCCTTTTGACAGGTCTTTTGATCTCTCACCAATTCCGCAAATATCGAGCCTCGGCCAGCGAATGGTAACGAACTAAGGATTATATTCTCCACAAGCTTTTTATTTTCCGAAAATCCATATTGCCGGGTGAGAGTCGGTGCAACGCATGGCGCTTCGTCAATTAGTCGCGTTGTTGACTTGTCGAGTCCATTTTTGTCAGGGCCGAGCTGTCTCTCACAACGCCTCGTGTCGCTGCCAAAAGTCCTGCCTGGGCGGAATTATGCAGTGTCCTCCAAAAGAAAGTACAACAGTAGCCGTATAGACTTTACGCCGATAGGGCCATACGTGGACCTTGTACATCCCTCCTGAGCTCTCTTCCTGATGTCATACTGATCAACTCTGTACCACAAACCCGGTGCAAGTTCGCCGCAGACCAGGCGATTTAAAGGATCCGTCAGATTATTTCATACCGCATCCTCTCTGTCGGGTCCGCGCACACCGCTACAAAATTCTTGCCATTGAAATCTAATTCCCCAGGCGCATTGCCTTTCACGAACCTGGTTAATCGATAATTGTGTCACAGATCTGCTGGACTTCGTTCATATGTGGCTGGCAGCATGGCATTGGCAGCATGACCCCGGCTGCATGCTGCCGGCTCAGTCGAGTCCGCGACAACCAACGCAATTTGAACATCATCTGCATGCAGACTCCGAGACCATCAATAGACAACGGGTACGGGTAACGGTCAGCTCACGCGACCTCCGATGAGGTTTTTGCCCAATTCGGGCTGTCCCAGTTGCAGGCGTACACCGATACTTCAGATTTCACCGTCCCGAGTACTAAATCTGCTCAACCTTGAAAACAAACAATTGAGAACCAGAAGTATAATATCTAGGTAACTCATATGTAATAAATTGTTGGCTTCTAAATTAACTAGACAACGGACGAAAAAAACTGGATGTTCAAGATGTTCTCTTGCATCAGCCCCACGACCAAAAAGGAGCGAAGACGAACTTCAGAAGCTGATGCCTTCATTCCTCGATAGGCCTACCTCGCGCGCATACCCTTCACACAGCAAGGCAATGAAAAGGATATGCACGCTCAATAGACATCGATTTGCTCTCCCAACGCTCCGTTAAGAACGATCTTGTGAATTTGAAACAAGACGCTCCTGCAGTACCCAAAGTGGACTGCACCGCTGGTTTTGCTGAGACATTTGCCTTCAGCTTGGCCCTCTTGATTGTAGAGGTAAGTAGGTAGGGTGCTTCAATCTACGAATAGGTGAAGGGTGAAGAAAAGGGCTGCGAAGTGGCAACCTGTCCTAGTACAATGTCCTCACGTAGTGCGGAGTGGATATCACGTTTCAACCATCAACCTTTACCGATATTAGGAAGTGGAATTGAAACCATGCGCATGCAATAGACTCGGTCTGTAAGCATATGCGGCGAATCGCTCATAATCCCTGCGAGATCAAGTGAGAAAGAAACGGGCAGCTTCTATGGAGATTTGAGGCATCATGATCATCATTTTTTGTCATTATCGTCCTTCATAATCTTACCAACGTACTATCAGTAGTGGTATCATGATCATCAAGCTGCGCATTAGCAAACGAAAACCATGAAGATTGCACACAGCCCAGTCGCTATTGAAATAAATCAGTCATTAAGATGGAACAACGCCGAAACACTGCGGAATCGTTAGCTTCGCGATGCTCCTCGGTTGATAGAGATAAATAGAGACGGACCTTTCGCCATAATGATGGCGTCTTATGCTCTCTGAGAGGAGGCTTGAGATGTCAATGATGATCAATTTCCTGGATTTCCTCGCCACTTGCGGTGATATGGGGAAAGTATTAGTGACGACAATGTAGTTAATAGACTCGCAAGCCTCCAATTGTTCAAGGGATGAGTCCCCAAAAAGCCCGTGGGTGGCAATGCAGTAAACCTTCTTGGCCCCGCCGCGCTTCACCACGGTCTCTGCCGCCGCGATCCATGATCCAGATTTGTCTATCATGTCGTCGACAAGGAAGACAGTTCTATCTCGGACGTCTCCAACCAGAGTGATAGTCTTCTCTTGTTCAACATTTCGTTTGGTGCTTCCTTCTTCTTCATCAGAAGAGTCGGCAGCATCGAATGATCCGCCTAAAGCGTGGTCACCAGGCATTGAGGATGTGGTCGAGACGACTGAGTCTACCATTGAATCTGGGATGGCTTCACTCTCTTGGCTGGGCAGTTGCCCAGGGGTTGCATCGCCGGATACAGCCATAGATGTAGGACCAGATGGCGGATAGTCATCATCGACGAGGTGACCTTGTACGAGCCGCCCGGTGATCACATCTCGCACCCTGACATCTGTGTATTCATTTACAGCCTCCAACTCCGAAGGCCGCCGGGCGCCCGACGGGGTCTCAGGACGCAACGAGTCAAGCTCATTGAGATCCGCCTGCGATTCCCTTGATTGTAGAGCGTCGGGGTTTTCAATGTGTGTCCGCGCAATGAACGGATCTTGCTCTTTAGGCAGCGGTGTTGTTTCCTGGTCCAAAGCCTCGAAGAATACTGTACTATCGGCCAGAGTTGGTCCTGGCTTTTGGCGGCGCCTGTCTGTTGTGACTATGCCAAAGTTGAGCTTGAGCGTGTCTGCCAGCGACGTTACTCGTTTCGTCCCTCCAGCGTTCTTGCTAACGACGACAGCTTCTTTCCACCCGGGAACATTGTTCCGAATCCAGCGTGCAATGAAAGGCTCGGCGAATAGGTTGTCGACGGGCTTGGAGAAAAATCCCTGCATTTGGGATGCCTGAGCAGAAAGACCAGGTTAGAACTTCGTCTATCCACTAGTGACAGAATCTAGTGCAGCAATCCATCGTTCTAAACACTCACATGGAGATCCAAGGTGATCACATGGTCAACCCCAGCAACTGTGAGGAGATTTGCAAGCATACGTGCGGTGATAGATCCACGATGGCTCTTCTTTTTGGATTGGCGGGAATATGGGAAGTACCTCGTCTGTGTCAGCATTATGAGTAGCAATCAGCCTAGCTAGGATCCATACGGCATAACCGCTACCAAACGACCATGTCAGCCTCCACAAGAATTCCGAGAACGTGACATAAGCGGGGAAGTAGGGTAATCATACCTGTGATAGACTTTGCAGAGCCTCCTTTGCAGGCTGAGATCATGATTAGAAGCTCCATAACACTGTCATTGATCTTCTCGCTGCCGCTCTGGATGATGTAAACATCTTGGTTTCGCACCGAAACACCAACGTTCACGTTTGTCTCGCCATTGCTAAATTTCCCAAGTTCTACTTTGGCCGGTGAAGTACCGAGCCTCTCGCAGACCGTCTCGGTGAGAAGCGGATGCGAGTTGCCTGAGAATATCTGAACACCCCTCATTCTTGAATCGAGCGGATCAAAGAATCATAGACATCAAGCTGAAAAGGAATGAGCCGGTCAAGAAATGAGTGTCATCTCAAGGGAAGTCTGGAAAAGAAAAAAAAAAATCCAAGGACGAAGGGATGAGAAGAAGCTAAGTGCGCCCCACCGACATTTTCTCGTCGGAAGCTGGCGTTTTTGGTCTCCGTGGTTCCCCGTATTGATGCCCTCACCAACGATCTCCCCCACCACGATCGTTGCCATAAAGTTAACATACGAACCTCATCGAAAATGGCGTCGAAATTTCCAGAAGTCCAGGGAGGGGGCTCATTAATTGTTGCATGGCAAGTAAAAGAAAAAAATATTCTAGTAGTAGGTGGTGGTGAAGTCAGTTTGTTCCCTATTCTGCCAAGCTATATATATGTTGCAGCTCTCTTACAATATCCGCAGGTAGCTGCTGGACGTATCCTTCATGCTCTTAATGCAGACGCCAAAGTCACTGTCGTATGTCCGGCATCAGGATTAAACGACGAGGTGGCCTACCGTGTGCTGGAAGGCCAAGTCACACATATTGACCGGAACTTCGAGCCCTCCGATCTGGATGGCGCCGACATGGTACTCTGTGCCATTGACGATCCTGAAGCTTCAACAAAAATCTGGAAACTCTGCAAGGAGAAGCGGATACCAGCTAACATAGCCGATGTCCCTTCTGAGTGTGACTTTTACTTTGGCAGCGTTCACCGGGATGGGCCGTTGCAGGTTATGGTCAGTACGAACGGGAACGGACCGAAGCTTGCAAGTATGGTTCGAAAGAAGATCGCAGACACCCTTCCCACCAACATGGGGGCCGCAATCGAGAATGTTGGAAAGCTGAGACAAAAGTTGCGGGAGGTGGCGCCAAGTCCCCAGGAAGGTCGTAAACGTATGAAATGGTGCGTATAATGTCTTGTGATTTCTGCTCATGGACTGATAGGTAGTCTAGGATGTCCGCCATTTGCGAATCATGGCGACTGGAAGATCTGGTTCATATGACTGAGGAGGATATGGAAACTCTATTGACACATTACCAGCACGGCGGGATTCCTACTCTTGGTGAAATTCGATCCAGCCTTCCGCCGCCGTCGACTGATTGAGACTCAGCATGCTGCATAGCTCTGAAGATTGTGTATTTAAGCTATTTTATAGAAGCTCATTGCTGGAGATTCCAGGAGCTAAAGAAGGGCAATAAACAGACAACATTCAGGTATGGCTAATTTACACTCAACACTCTCATAAAACCAGCAAACCTCTCACGGAGAGGGAACAAGGATATCCAAAAGGGAAGCGATGTAGAGCAAGAATGGAAACTGAATATAGGAGCCGTCTAAAGCGGATATAAGAGAAGAAAACCAGTCAGCGCCGGCCGACGCTATGCTTGCGAGATGGATGCTCCGATACAGAATGTCGGGGACTAACGGGTGTGGGCGTGGGCCGGACTGGTAGACCTAATCTCGCCTCTCCGATCCGCTGGAACAAGCCTTGAATTGCGAGACGAATCTCCGAGTTCAGCTCGCGGCCAAGCAAATCGACAGCAAGGGGATAGAATGTGTCTATGTGCTTGTCGAAGCCCTCGGCGGGAAAGTTTGTGTAACCTTCGATAACGTCCACAACAACAGGGCGCCAAGCCACTATGTTACGATGCTGTGAGTCTTCATCAAGTCGAACGAACCCGCTAATGATGTCGACGCAGAGGCTGGAATGAAAAGAAAAAGTATTAGCGAACGTGTGCCTCCACAAATGCTGCCCAAATACTTACGGAATCAAAGCCGCTTCTGTTTCACTACGGCTGCTCTTCCTCTCTTCGCGCTCGTCATGGTACATCCTGAACAAAATGTGGACGTAAGTAGCAGCACTTCCACTCTCCTGTTTGAGAAGATTGGGCGGCGACTTCATGAATCCTTGCCGCCAAAGTTGCATTCGCAACTCTTTGTCTTCGTTGAACTTTTTCGCGAACTGATAGCTCTTCTTCAGCAGACCCATAAGCCGTAAAAGCTCGTGGCTGGGTATTTGTGCGTAAACCTTATCGTTGGAGAATAATTCATGGACTGTCTCAATCATGAGCAGCTGAAGTACACAACTTGTGATAATACGATTGAAATAACGACGACGTGCGGCAGTGACTGCAGCCGGTTGCTGCTGGGTATCTGATTGTGGCCTGTAGTCTTCCAACTCAGTATTTGAAGCTGCTGGCATATCGCCGTCCTCGTGCTCGGCTGTCGTGTCTTGTGTCCCATTGAGCTTGGGGGGTTCAGTTGAGGTTTCTTGAGCTGGCGATGACTCGGTTGGGTCCTGCACCGTATCATGGGTGTCTGCTAACTGTCCATTTGCAGTCGGAGCAGAGGGTGTCTTTAGTGTCACAGTCGCCATAGTTGTTGCAGCCGTGAACAGTTCATATGCAGTAGTTTTGTTAAAAAGCTCGATGAATGCACCAACTGTCTTATTCCAGTGGTCTTTCTGGAACTTTTCGACATTCTGCAGGATCAGCTGCTGCAGACAATTGCTGCCGATTCGCGCGATGGTGTCGTTCTCTTGACATATGCATAGCGTGAGGAGTTCAAGAACACGCCCAAGCATATATTCAAGTGCATCGAAATAATGGGTGAACAACGTGATCATATGGCGCAATGCCTGGATCATTGTGGTTGAGAGCCATACGGAAAGCTCCTCATGGTTTGGTACCTTGGACATTTCCGATTTGGACTGCAGAACAACGAAGATGGGATACAGGAGCTGCCTCCAGAGGACATCCCAGAATTCTTGAGGGAAGCTACCTCCGTAACGTATTAAGGTGTCGAAAAGGTATGTCAAGGCCCTAGTGTTCGGAGTTAGTAAATAGTCCAAATACTGTAATCGAAGCAGCTTACCGTGACCGAGCCTCAAGATCATCGCCAGTCATGAGAATATCTTGGAACGCAATCAAAATAGGATACCAAAATTGCTCTTCTTTGGACTGCTTAGTGAGTTGCTGAGTGAGGTTAGTGGAGTCCTCATGGAAGGCTTCCGTAGAGCTACGGTGAGATAGAGGACATTCTGGAGTCCTCAGCATTTTGGCGACCGTCGACTTTAGAAGCTCGATTGCCTGTAGTGACTTCTTCTGGAATCTCGTGTTCTTAGAGAACTCTGTGAGGCATACAACAAGGTCAGGGAAGGCTCCTTGCGTAATAACGACACCGAAGCGCGTGTTGTAGATCTGAGTAACGTGCTCGAATGCCATATTCACAATGCCCTCTGTATCTGCCATTAGCCGATATCGTTGTATAAAGCGCTGGTAGTGCCAAACCTACCATAAGGCTCTCGAGCCGCAAACGAGAAGACACCAAACATCGTTTTCCAACCAGAACGGATGTTGTCTCCGCGAGCCTGAATCATCTGTATGAGGCAACGGAGGATCATGTCCTTTACAGTAACAGCATTGCTATTGGACATGACATGCTCGAACGGTTTGAGGAAGTCTTTCTGGAATTTGAATCCTGGTAGTTCTTCAATCTCCATAAAACGCATTGATAGTTGACGGAGTGAATCTAACGCGAAGAAAACCACCGTTGTGTTCGAATGGCATCCAACTTGGTTAAAGTGCTGCCCGAGAACTTCCCAGATCTTGGACCATTCAATTCTGACTCGTGTCATGTTGTAATAACTGATTTCAACCAACTTCTGCAAACTATAAGTGCGAGGAGAGGCCGTCTGGCCAGAAGACTGAATCTCTTGCCAACTCACTTCACTAAGAGCCCGAACGAAGTCGATGATAGCTTCGTGGGACAAATTAGCTGTGTTGGTAAAGATCCGGTCTACACCCTTCACCATCTCTGTTGAGCGACTTTCCATTGCTATTTCGGCTCGAAAAGGTGTAGGGCCTGTGATGGACTTGGGGCGAGGACGCCTTGGTGCCTGCATTGACCTTCTGGGGCCATCGGACGCAGACGGAGGCACAACGCCAGCGCGTGACATATCTGGCAAGGATCCCTCGTCGACCCCGTCGCTGAGCAGTTGAAGCCTGTCCAGCTGGCTGACGCATGTGAGGATATCTCTCCAAGAGCTCTTTAGATGGTTCCCCTCTGAAAGCGCGACATCAAGCAGTATCTTTACTGCCTCGACATTCTTTGCGACCATCTCCCTGACATTGCCCAGGTTTGTGAACTTCGCCAAGGCAGTGACGAAGGCAACCCGCGGAGTTTCCAAATCAAACGTACAGCTGATTCGTATGGCTAATTTCATACCTTCCATACAGAGCTTGATTGTCTTAAGGTTTTGGGTATCCTGCATGGGTGCGGACAAGCCGGAGAGAAATGACATCCAAGTAACATTGAACATGGACCCAGCGTGCTGGACGGACGTTGCGAAGATAAAGCGTGAAAGTGCCTCTTTCACCGCAGTCTTCCGTTGAGCTCGGATCAAACTGCGATAGAGTTGCTCAGTTTTGTTGGCCATTTCCTCAGAGGCTTGCGCATATCTCTCGCCCTGTATATCCCTTCCAACCGTTGCGAAGACTTGCCCAGCCCTTGATGCAAGACCGCTAGGAACAGGTGCGGGATGGGCGGCATTTGCAGCTTGCTCTCTTTCGGTGTCCAGAACAATCTCGTTGTTTGCGATTTCGTCGAAGATTGAACCAAGATATTCATCAGGCAAGTCCTGATTGTCATTAATACCACGGTTGTTTTTGATGAAGTCTTCCTTAGTCATGCGACGGCCTTTCATCTTGGAGCTATGCTGGTCGGTGTTAAGCAGAATAACAGAGTACGCAAGCACGTACGCCGTATCGGCGTTGGCAAATGCATTCGGATTTTGAGTAACATAACGCTCAGAGAATTTGAGCATGAAACGGTCGATCTTCTGGGCTTCTCCGGGCAGGCGGAAATGTTGTAAGAATGAGCGGAGGGCGTCGACGAAGCGCCGCTTGGAAAAGTCCATCATATCAACAAAAGCGTGCATGGTAGCGATGTTTTCGGCGTCGCCCTCACCAAGGTATTCTCCGATCATAGCCTTATCTAAGCGGTCATTGCGAAGTATGAAAGCTGCAATGTCCTCGGGAGAGTCAGACCGTATGAAGCCTTCTTGGAGGGCAAGCTTAACGCCTCGCTTGGGTTTGAAGTTGAACTGTTGGATCACGTTTGTGAGCGCGATCTTTCTCTGCTTGACCTTCTCTACCTGGCTTGGATCGTCATCAGGAACTGGAGTAGACCGACCAGTGCTGCCGTCGGCACCATCAACCCTTGGAGAGGCGAGGAACGCAGGGGCACTGCTGTCCATGGAATCTCGTGGGTTGTCAACAGACTTCTGTGAAAAGGTCCGGGCGGCAGTCGGGTCAACGCTACGTTGTGAGGCCCAGTTGTCCAAGGATTCCAGAATCACAACAAGGCACTCGACAGCTTGATGTTTTAAGATGTATTCTGAGGGCACACTATGCGTAGGTGGTTGCTGGTTGTTTCCTATACTGGCGCTCGTCAGATTTGGGGGAAGGGTGCCACGCTGGTGCCATTCGTTCCCAACACTGGAAGCCTTCACATGCAATTCGTGGTATTGTTGTTGTTGGAGAGGGTTCACGACTGTCGGGATACTAGCGTATCGTGATAACTGTTCAATGATACTGCGAAATTTGTCAGATTCTTCGTCTTCTCAGACTGAAATGGAGAACAAACTTTTGGAAAATATTCTCCAGGGCAGTGCGATCACAGTCGTAGTTGAGATACATCTCGACTAATGCACGAGGCTCGTCTGCCAGTCGCTCTAATATCTCCATGAAATATTGCTTTTGAAAGGCCGGTGCATTTCGCTTCTCGAGTATGGCTAGATATATTTCCTTCATGAAGACCTCTAACTCTTTCTGCTACTGGTTAGACATACCAAAGTCAATTTCAGAAACCACGAACCTTCATCATGACTCTCATGTGTTTTAACATGAGCCAAAATATTTCGCAGCAGACCTCGAAGACTTTCGGTACTGAGCTGGCGCCGTTTCGACTGAGACTTAAACAGAGATGAGGTCTAATCGCTTGAAGGAAGGTCATCGCTTCCAAATTACCTGAGCTGTTTTTTAGTGTGAGAAGGGGTGTGGTGAAGATAATGACGTGGTTATTGATGAGGTAGTGGATTAGGTGCAGAGATAGCAATTTGGATCTCATATTCTGGGACTTGAGGTCCTGTTGCTGCTCGTGGCTGAGGACTTTATGACTCAACTTGCAAAGAGCTCTGAATACGAGGAAAGCATCTTTGACGTAAATCTCGTCCACATCGTCTTCGTTACTTGAAGCATCTTCAGCCTCTTTCTCCTCCGAGGAAGTGCCTGAGTAAGACTGCGTTCTTTTCTGATTAATGTTGGCGCGGGTGACCATTGTTGGTACGTTATCATTGACTGTTGTAACATCTTTGTTCGATTCGAAGCTCTCCAAAGTGAGCTTTTCCGTTGGCTCCTTGGAGACCGGTTGATCCGCTGCTACAGAAGCAACATCAGATGCCTGATCGTCCTCAGCAGATGGCGGGCTAACGACAGGCTCAATAGTCACACTTTCCGAAGACCCCGCCTGCGCCTTTTCGCCTTCACGGATGCGCAATTCCCGTAGATCAAGTCTAACGCGCAGTCTGTCAAAGACCGTGCTGACCATTTGTGTGAGGGATCCTTGAGCGATTTGTTGGTTCTGACTGGACTTTGAGTAAATAAACATGTTGTAGATTTGCCGAACAGCTTTCAGAAGACCTGCTCCATGCACCACAATTTTGTCGTTCAATACTGCAGCCAGAAGGGATTTGATTATCTGTTGTTGGATCTCGATTGGCGTAGCTTCATTTTCGAAGCAATCGCATATAGCGTCAATGGCTCGCTCTATAAGAGGAGGCTGCTCTGCCGTAGCATCTGCCTCCGATGGCTTGGCTTCTTGCGCCGATGGAAATGCAAAATAAGAGTAGGTGATTAGCTTGCCGATGCAATCGAGAGCCGTTACTTGCAAGGGAATGCTTAGAGTCCTGCTTGCGAGTAATAAAGGGTAGAACAGTATCTCCGGGTCGATAGGTTGGCGGTCCGACTGCTTGACATTGGCGAGCGCATTCTTTACAGCGTCCTCCAGCTCTTTGCTCTTCCGAGCTTCCCGCGACGCACCAATTGCATCCAGAGCTGTCACAATAAAAACAGTAGAGCTGACTACCGAGGACCGATTGGTAGCGAAGGTTGCGGTAGTCGATCGCGAGTCCGATCGCTGTCGCATATCCTGGGCAAGCTGCTCATCGCGAGTTGACGGCGCATCTGGAGCTTCATTCAGTTGTTCGTCCGAAGCAGGAGGCTGATCTTGCTGCAGAGTTTCGAGTTGATCACCTTCTGTATGTGGTTGTTCTGGTTCGTCGGTAGGCTCGTTTGAATCAGTGGTAGTATCCGGAGACGTTACGGAGGGCTCATGAGGCAGGTTATTCTTGCTGTCATTCAATCGGTTGTTCGCCATTGTGTCCTCATTCTCTTTAATTGTTGGGATCTCCTGACGTTCTGATTCATCGGTTAATGCTGGTTTTGACTCCGCGACTACCTCCGGGGCGTGCGGTTCTGTTGCAACATCAACCCCATTCTGCTTGTCTGCCTGGGTAACTGATGTTTGGTTGAGCTCGTTCGTAGGGTCGTTCTCAGCTTCCGCCATTATGCAAGACTCCGTCTGGAGTATCGGGTACCAGATACACGGAAGTCCCGCATGTGAAGAAGAAAGCAGAACAAATCAGAGACGTTTATGGAAATTGTGTACGGAACCTTGCGATAGTCCGGAGTATGCGTGGCCTAAGATGGAGACTTACATAAGTGAGACTACGGCGCGCTACCGTCTCCAACCACATCACGTGTTCGTGCCTATCACGGTTAGCGCCCGGTCCTCACCGAGAGAAATGTTGAGAACTGAGCTCCGAGCTTGCGGCCAGATATAAATCTCCTCTTCCCATCTTACATCCCTCTGTTTCAATAGCGCCGCGGGCCCATATCTGTCTCACGAAACAGAACCCCGGCATCATGGTCGCCTCTGCTGTCAGAATGCGCGTCCCCAGCGCTTCATTCATCTCAAAAGGTGCCTGCTCCTTAAGGCGACCACAAGCCTCTTACAAATTCACGGCTGCTATCCAGTACGTTTACTGTCTTTTCGCGCAAGAGACCTCGTGTTCATCGGAGAAGTAAAACTAACTGAATTCTTATTTGCTATAGACATCAATTGCCTGCTTTAGCTGCTCTTTCACGTTACTACGCCTCCAAGTGTACGCTTATCTCACATCCTCATGCTAGTGCCTAGCTTTTTCTGACCAAGCGCAAATCTACAGCTTTCCCTCCTCACACTATCATCAGCATGCCTGCCCTGTCGCCAACAATGACGGCAGGAAACATTGGAGCGTGGCAGAAGAAAGCTGGTGATGCTTTGCAACCTGGCGATGTTCTGGTTGAGATTGAGACCGATAAGGCGCAGATGGACTTTGAGTTCCAAGAGGAGGGTATCTTGGCCAAGGTGCTGAAGGAATCTGGCGAGAAAGATGTGTCTGTTGGCTCTGTAGGTGTTCCTTTCCTTTGACCATGACAAGATACGTTTGCTAATTGTGAAATCTCAGCCTATTGCTGTCCTAGTTGAAGAGGGCACCGACGTCGCGGCTTTTGAATCGTTCAGCTTGGAAGATGCTGGTGGCGAGGGTGCTGGTGCCGCTCCTCCAAAAGAAACTCAAGAAACTCCTAAGGAAGCCCCTAAGGCTTCAGAGCCATCTACGCCCCAGCCTGCTGCTGGTGCTTATGAGCCCGATACCTCCGGTGAGAAGCTCCAGCCTAGTCTGGACCGCGAACCTGCGATCAGCCCGGCTGCTAAGGCTTTGGCTCTTGAGAAGGGTGTGCCAATCAAGGCTCTAAAGGGTACCGGCCGGGGTGGCCAGATTACCAAGGAGGATGTTGAGAAGTACAAGCCTACTGCTGCGGCTGCGGCTGCTGGGCCTGCTTCTGAGGACATTCCTCTCACATCAATGCGCAAGACGATTGCTAGCCGCCTCCAGCAGTCTTGGAACCAGAACCCTCACTTTTTCGTTTCTACTACTCTGTCCGTCACCAAGCTTCTGAAGCTTCGGCAGGCACTAAACGCCTCCTCTGAGGGCAAGTACAAGCTCTCCGTCAATGACTTCCTCATCAAGGCTTGCGCTGCCGCTCTCCGCAAGGTTCCCCAGGTGAACTCCAGCTGGACTGAGGAGAACGGCCAGGTTGTTATTCGCCAGCACAACAGCGTTGACATCAGCGTTGCTGTTGCTACGCCCGTTGGTCTGATCACTCCTATTGTGAAGAATGCCCAGGGTCTTGGTCTTTCCAGCATTTCTAACCAGGTCAAGGACCTTGGCAAGCGTGCTCGTGACAACAAGCTCAAGCCCGAAGAGTACCAGGGCGGTACTTTCACCATCAGCAACATGGGCATGAACCCTGCTGTTGAGCGCTTCACCGCTATCATCAACCCCCCTCAGGCTGGTATCCTCGCTGTTGGCACTACCCGCAAGGTTGCCGTCCCTGTTGAGACCGAAGAGGGTACCTCAGTTGAGTGGGATGATCAGATTATCGTAACCGCTAGCTTCGATCACCGGGTTGTTGACGGTGCTGTCGGTGCTGAGTGGATCAAGGAACTCAAGAAGGTTGTCGAGAACCCTCTGGAACTCCTTCTATAGTTGCCAAATTTGGAGTTATGTGACCATTTGCTAGCGCATCGGCCCAGAGCCTTGACCTGGGTGGGATTTGTCTCATTATGTATTAAAATCTTCATATTATTTTGACCGTCTTGGTCTTTTATAAATCCTAGCATTTTTTTGTTTCTTACGGCGATAGCATCTTCCACTGAAACAGGAAACTCATCCATCCGTTAACTGCCTTTGATAGTATCGCCAATGGGCGTACTAAAGTGCCTTGGAGCAGGTACATTATTTTCGACCTATAGTCTACCCAAAGAGCAATGGATAACAAATCTATCCAGACGGAGCAGGCGCCCTTGATGCAAGGTATAGATCCTCTCTCCATGTATATATGACAAAACTATTGGGAAATAAATACATCCTTACCCAGTACGCTCGCGTGACAACGCTGGATCAAGCCTCAACAGGCCCAACCCTAACCTCCCCTCTCCTCTGCAACTCCTCAATTACCTTCATCTTCTCATCTTGCTTTTCTCGCTGCTTCCGCTTCGCCGCGAACCTCTTCTTCGAGCCAAATCTTAGCTTGGTGATTAGATCCGCCGCCTGCCCGCGCGTAAGGTCGCCATTCTGGATATTCCCTTGCCGGATCTTCGCCGCGTTTAGAAATTTCACCTGTGAGGTGGTCGCGGAGTAGCTTCGCCATCGTTGGCGGGTGGAAATGTATTGGTCTTCGAAGTGAGCTGCCGCGAAAGTATCGCCTGCGCGGACGGCTGATTCAAAATTCTCTGCCCGCGCAACCAGCCGGGGGCGGGTGTACTTCTTGGTGTCTTCAGTAGGTTTAAATATCATTACGTGGTAGACGAGATACTGAGGGGACGGCTCGTCCGGGCCCGTTGCGTCTTGTTGTTCAATTGTTAGCCAGCCTGACCTGTCTGATAGTAGGTATTTGTTTTCACCGATGCGGACCCAGGCGTAGTGGCTGAGTGAGCGGATGTGCTTTTCTGATTTCATGTCATGGATTAGGTCGTAAATTGTGTCATATTTGGTGAAGGTGAGTTTCAAATCATCCGGCAATTCTGGTCCACTTTCGGAGAGTAGCGATTCCTCTGGATCTCTAACATTTTGCCCCGTAGCCTTCCTCTCCTTCAAATCTTTGGCTGTTACTTTTTCAAGGACCTCGTCTGGATGTAGCCCAAAGAGCGTGGGAGTAGAGATGACGCCAGTATTTAGGGTGGCTACCATATCAATGATATGGCAGTCTTTCTTGCCGGGGTATAAGCGCAAGCCGCGTCCTATCATCTGGATTAGAAGGTTGCGAGATCGAGTAGGTCGAGCAAGTAGGACACAGTCAATGTTGGGCATATCAGTTCCTTCCGTAAACAGCCCGCAATTAAGCAGAACAGGAAATTCCCTGGCTCTGAACTTGTCTAACTGTTCATCTCTCGTTGTCTTTGGGGTAGTACCCGTAATGTACCGAGCATCAATGCCATATTGCCGAAACGTCTCGGTCAACGCCTTAGTATGCTCGACGTCAACGCAAAATACCAGTGTAGACTTCCTCTCCGCTGCATTGGCCAGCCATGCGCGGACAGTGATGTCATTAGTTTGATGGGTATTGACAGCTTTGGATAGTGAGCCAAGAGCAAAATCTCCAAATTTGTCCTTCCTGACGCGTGACAGATTTGCATGGGATTGGACGGTAGTAAACACGGCGTTGGCAAGCCATGCATCATTGATCATGTCCGTATAGTCTTTATGGTACACAATCTGATCAATGGCAGCACCCAGCTTGAGCCCGTCAAATCGCGAAAACGTCGCAGAAACGCCAACTAGAATCGGAGAATCAGGCGATTTTTCTTTGAGTCCAAAGTATCCCAAAACCGTGCGGTAAGTTGGGGCAACAATATGATGCGCCTCATCCACCAATACCAACTTGAAGCGCTGGGGATCGAACTTTGCTAGCCGATCCCCTGAAGTAAGGCTCCTTACAGAGGCAATGATTATATCGCCCGATCCCGACGCGACGTGATTCCCCATCTCAATCTCTACGGTTCGATCGGGATATGCGAGGTGACAATGCCGGTAGGCTTGTTCGACCAGTTCTCTCCGGTGAACGACAATCAATGTTTTATCTCCAAGTATATTCCTCGGTGGTATTCTCCCAATTAGCTGAGTAAAAATGACCTGAGTAACGCAGAGAATTAGTAGAGTTCTTAGAAGTTGCAGTTAACCTCTTACCGTCTTTCCAGCCCCCGTAGCTAGGGATATTCCCAGTCGCTTGTGGCCCTGCTCAACATGTTTCAAGACCGATTGAATGCATTCTTCTTGATAATCCCGAAGCTTGATAGCTGGTGCTTCGGGGGTAGGTGTAGGCTTAGCCGTTGCTATTGCGGAATCCCATCGCCGAAGTCGCTGAGAGATTGTAGTTGGTCGCGCCAAGGAAAGCCTGGGAGTCCTTGAGACATACCTGAGCGGCAATCCCAGCCCCGCTCTCCAATAGATATATTCCATCCAGAATCCATAGAAGTGCAAGTTCCTTAGGAAGTTCTTCAGAGAATGTCACGGCGATAAGGAGCCCAAACAGTGCAAACACGGACGGCCTTATCAGGCCCGATAACCAACTTTTTCATCTACGGTCTACACTTCCTCCCTTGTGGCACGCTCTCAAGGCGTCTTATCGATTTAGATTTCATCCCAACTGGTAGGCCATGAAGAATCCTGCCTGCCAAAACCCATGTCTACGCCGTCAACACGTATCCGACCTCCGATAGCTCGACCATGAGCAGCTCTGACGTCCACTCGGAGGACGATGATGAACTATCGGATACTCCTTTTATTAAACCAAGAGTAGCGCGAGGACCACGCGCTAGGGTACTGAATAAGCTACGCGCATCGCTGTCGGAAAACTCGATTGAGTCGTACAAGAAGCTTCTCGACCGGACATTCGAAGAGAATCCCATCGCCAAAGAAGATAACTTCAATACAACGCAAGATGGTATCGTGGTATGGACACCACAGGAGAAACGGGCTTTTTTTGAGGTTTTGGATCGAAAAGGGCGCGGTGGCATTAGGGAAATTGCCACTGCGATTCAGTCGAAATCAGAGCTTGAAATTCTGGAGTATATAAGGCTCCTACAAAAGGGTGTGCGGCGACAGCATTTCAACGATACCCATGCCAGGACAGCTATCTTGGGTGATATCCCAGCCGCAGCGGAGATAAGCAAAGAATGCTGTGATGCACTAGACAATTATGCCGAATTGCTCTGCTTGGAAGAACAGAGGGATGAAGACAGGACCGGTAGAGCCAAGCACGGTGGTCTGTGGATTATTGATGAGGAGTTGGCAGGTAAACTGGAGACGGCGATCGCGGAAGAGCAAAAGGATCCATCGAACCCTAGTCTTGAAATCGCAGTCCATGCAAACGAGGCGCATCTTGAAAAAGGCCTGTCTACACCAGATGTTAATGATGCAGCTACATTTTTCAAACTGACTAACTGGATCCTGCTCTCAGAACGACTTTTCATGAATTTTGGAGGTCATAGATTGGAAGACAATTGGGTCAATGTAGCCTTCGAAGGCGAGACACCGGCAATGACGGCTGATGTTGTGTCTGATTTCTATAAAATCGCCCTGACTGTAACTCGCCGCCTAGTCCACGCAACGCATTTCTTTGCTTCATCAAGAGTCCGAAGAAACGGGAAGGCAAGCCGTCCTTCTGCAACGGTTATCAAGGCCTCCGATGTCAGAAGGGCAGCACGCACTTTCGACATGAGGACCAATGCCTCTGAGTATTGGATCGGAGTAGCGCGACGGTGCAGCCTTGAAGTGGAAGACAGTCGACACAGGAAGAGTTGGAACCCCATTCCTTTAGATTACGATGAAGTTGAGACCCTTCTGTCTCAAACGTTGTTACCTTCTGAGCCATATGAAAGGATCACGCCAAGCCCAAGTTCTCGTGAGCGCTCCAAAAGTATCATCAGTGACGTCTCTCTGGATTCGCTCGCCGCGGAGTCAAATGATTCTGAAGATGAGCACGCCGAAGCACTCGACCATCAACATAGCTCAGCTGAAGAACTTTCATGCTGGACCGCTCTGGGTCGAACGCCTCGAGACTCGCCAAATCCCCAACTGCTGAACGCCGAAATTCGAATTCCTCCCAAACCACCTGGAAAACGCAAAACAACAGAGGAACTCGTCGACTGGCGTGACCGAACGCTCTATCGTAGCGAATGGGAAGAATATGGCTACGAGACGGAGAAGCTGGACGGCGAGTTCGCAAGCCAGCGCAAGAAACGCCTGACCATGGCCTCATTCCGCCCGCTTTCTGGGATCAACATTCAGGTTGCCAATGAGACTTCAAAGCTGGACTCAGACAGCCGTGAGCACATGAGGGTTGAAGCGGAGACTGAAGCGGAATTCGACTATCAAACTGATAACTCGGATCCTGAATTTCGCCTCAGGTCTCCGGATCGACTGTCGAGGTCGAAGTCGCAGCCGAAGCCGATTGTGTCAAGGACAAGCTCTCGCAAACGCACGCCTGTTTCGTATGCCCCGCCGCAGGGTTTTGAGTTTGATGTGGAGATGGAAGTTGACTCGGAGACTTGCAATGGCGATGCAGATGAAGAATTGCGTGAAACGAATGACGACCAGGGCGGCGATTACGTCTCCCTGTCGGAAAAAGACTTCAATGGCGAACATGGCGAAGATAAAGACGAAAAAGACGCCAGCGTGTCTTCCGTCTCTGATGATCATTATCACCCATCCAGCCCTCGAGATGAGAGTATTTCTGTATGGGACGAGGGACATAACGAGGGTGATGATAATGATAATGCCGAAAAAGGCAATTTTCTTTCTGGCCATTAAACGCAAATACCTACGTGCGTCGAGTATGCCCACCCATCATGCTATTCTAGCTGTCTGTCTGTCTGCCCTTGTTCACTCCGAATGCACAATTCCCAGTGAACTTTTACGCAAATGGAGGGATCCTGTATAAATATATGTATGATACGTGCTTTTGTACTTACGGAAGTCATGAATATGTCTACATTGACCCAATAAGTTCTAGAATTCACTTAAGGAAAGGAAATCTGGAACTCATGATACTTTAATGTATAGTGTAGCGAGGTAACATAGGTTAACACATAAACTCCAAAAGCAAGAAATAAGAGCGCCTTAAGTTTTCCTAATACTCGTATGAATTGAATTGCATCAACCTGCCCTGACCCCGGATGACAATAGGAAAGGATGTAACTCAGTCATTCCACCATGGACGATCCCGTTCCCGCCATCTTGCCTGTTTCTTTCTGCCTCGCTTGAGTTTCATATATTTCTTGCCCCGAAGGCGGTAAAACTTTTCCCCACATCCCTAGCCAAGTGTTGTACAAAGCGAACAGATTATAGGATGAGAATCCAGAAAGGTACTCATGGTAACGAAACTCAGCCAATGCACGGCGCCTAGACCACTCACTGATCTTCACAGATCCAAAGTCTTGAAGTCTGTGCCCGCTGTCGCGCTCAAAGGCTGAGGAGCCCCCGCAGCATGAGGCCCAGGCTGGAAGTTATACCGATTGTTGATACCAGCTGTCGCGGCATCAGCAAGAAGGTCATTATCAGGCGCACCGGGTCCCTTGAGGCTGATATTCTGGAGCGTATCCTGAACCTCCTTGACGCGCTTTTTGAAAGCCAAACGGTCAAGGAATAGCTGCTGGCGGGCGAGCTCAAGTTCGCGGCGTTCAGCCTCAATAATCTCTTCCATCTCGTTGAATTGTTGAAGTTTGATTTCGAATTTCTGCAGGGTGACATTGACGGCAGCGGAGACAAGGCGGGTCATTTCGCGTTCTTCGTGGGATGCAAGGGCACCGGCGCGCGCGGCGGCAGCACCGAGAGCAACGTTGGCGAGTGAGGCTTTAGGCTGTTTGTCGGATGATTCTGTGGATGTGCTTGGCTCCTCGCGGGCCGTGTCAACGTCCATGGAATCTTCACTCTTAACAGCGGCGGCAGAGCCTTCCTTCTCTTTCTCCTTGCCCTTGTCTTGGGACTTGTCTGCACTAGGTGCCTTGTCGAGTTGTTTCTTTAGCTCTTTTCGAATTTCGACTACAGATCGGCCGGCGGCAGCAGCGGCTACTGAAGGCTCCGCCATTTGAGCAAGGAACGCCACAACAGACAAGACCGGGTTTTCAATGTGGCTGACGGGCTCGCGTCCGGGACCAGCCCGTACCTCTGGGCTATCTTCGAGGTATTGGTCTTCAATTTCAAGCTGGAGGAATTTCATCACACACTCTTCTCTCGTCCTTGTGCCGACATGATTGGCGATCTGTTCCCAGTTCTCGTCAAAGTTCTCAAGACCCTCAAGCAGGAGTAGGAGTTCAGAGTCTGACCAAGGAGCTTCTCGGTCAGGGATCCTTGAGTATGAAGAGTCCTCTAATTTGACAAAGTCTGAAGCATTATGGCTGGACGGCATTCGGCCCTGTAAAAAGCAGTTGGGGCAGAGATCATACTTGGAATCTGGAGCGGCGGTACCGGTGGCCGGGGTAGACTTTGCATAATGGAAGCGGAGACGTGTGCAGTCAATACCGCAGGAGAAGCACTGGATCTTCTTCTTGGGTTCTTGTGACGCCGAGTCAAGAGCCTTGGTGGCGTCTCCGGTGCCATTGGCAGATGATTCGCCGTTGGCTTGCTTTTCTTTGGCCTCGACAGCAGGCGTTACCTCCTTTCCTTTGTCATCATAAATATTGCGGCGAATCTCTAGGTTCAGATCAGCCTTATTTGTGGGGGTAGCAGAAGCCGCCCGCTCAGTAGCTGCTAGAGGCTTGCCCGGCTTGACAAAATGATTCGGCCCAGGCTGGAAGGGCTGGAGGCCTCGTGGTGTATCGGCAATCACGCGGAAATGGCCTGTGAACGGGGGACCGATGTTCGAAGGTCGCGTTTGGGGATCCACCTGAATAGCACATCAGTAATAGCCACTAGCCATGAGATAACAAATCACTCACCTGGTAATTGATCAGGCCCCACTGCTCAAGGAAAGAATGCACTCGCATAATAGCACAAACGTCGCCTGCAAGGTTACGGCGGCATGCTGTGACAGTAAGGTACTCAATCGGGTTTAGCCGGTAGGTGTTGATCATGAAATCTCTGTAATCTTTATAGACAGCAGGCGTCTTGCTGCGGTTCCTGCCGTTGAAGAACTCGGCAAGTGCTTTCTTCTCAATGGGATGGATTGTGTGCATATCGAACCATGTCGAATAGCTAGGGAGGATGATTGCGTGTGTTTGAGAGACCAGGTGGGAGCGTGCCGAAGCCTCGAGCGACGATTTAGCCTGCGCAGTCTGCTCTTCAGAGCCGCCTTCAGCGCCTGATTGTGCGGCAACATCTGCTAATTCCTCGCCGCCCTCGGTCTCCTTCTTGGTCTCGTTCCCTGTACCCCCCATCTCCTCATCTTCTTCTCCGGCATTTTTAGGTTTCGGTGACGCGGGGGCATCTAACGGGTTGTCAGTTCGCTGTACGTTCCCTGTGTATGTGTGTCTCAGAGGAGGACTGATGCGACCGCGACAAAGGCAGGATCACAACTGCGGAAAGGGAACTTGCGCCGACTATGTGATTCTTCTCAGGGGATGAAAGTGAAGACACTCACCGGAGGCATTAACTACGTCGCCCGGCGCATCCTGGCCAGAAGTAATTTGAGAGTCGTCAGCGACGCCGCCTTGAATGGTCGTATTCTCATCCATGATCGTGGTTGATGAGGCTCGAGATGATTTCACGTCGCGAGAACGAGGCAAGGGTTCTTAGTTGCCCTCAGAAATCGATGGACAATATGAACCAGAGGCGCATACAGCGCTGACTATGTCGAAAGCAATCCGAGACGAAGAATTGGGGATCGGATAAGGCGGAATCGAATCGTAGGATAGTTTGCTGGTGTAGCAGATCTACTTGAAACTGAAGGCTGGAGACTTTGACGCTTCGTCGCGACTTCGCGCCAAGACCTCCGCGGCGCTAACCATTTCTATTGATTATGTAATTTGTACTAAGGGGAGGCCTTTTAATGCCTCAGGCAGAAGCTTACAGCAAGTGGTCAGGATATATGCATTGGCTAATACTATCATCCAGGGCCATACACACTATGATTGTTGTGATATGTGCAGCCTCTCTTAGGCACGCGCGGACAGCGACCATATCAGATGAAATACGGATCTTTGCTGGACACACGATTATATAGCCCATAAATCAGCAAGGAAACTTCTCACCAATCATCGTTTAGCCGATCTCGTGGTCCATATTGCAGATGAATCCTTTTGCAGATTTGGTGGAGTGGAAACCTCTCGTGGCGTTGACTGAGATGACGAACCCTTGGTTTCTTGATCTTCATCTGTCATAGCAGGATCGAGCGAGCCAAGAATAAAGCAGCTTTTAAACACTTGGGCAAAGCCGCGACCGCTAGAGCTAGTAAACGAGGTGCTTGGTCTTGAAAATAATAACATATAGAGCCGTCTGCCATGGCAAATCGATCATGTAACGACCATGAACATACTCTTACATATTCAGGACCACGCACTCCGTCAGAGTTATAAGTCCGCTATCAGGCAGCCCACAGCCTCGGGCCCTATGTCCCGCCTGATGCCAGCCGAGAGACCTGTGCTGGAGGACGAACCGCCAGAGCCAAATATATACAGAACCTAGTGGCTCCATGAGACTCAAGGGGGAAGAGTCTGTGCTCAGAATTATGCACTGTCACTCGTTAGGGCTGATAACACTGGAGGAGACATTGAAGCAAGACTCACAAGATTCTCACTGTGAAGTCTCCCTTGATTTTGGCTCGGACTTCAACTTCCCGAGGCATGTCGATAGTAAGTATAGTTTTAAGTAGCTCTTCAGGCTCGATATCGCTATCCTCTTCACCCTGCTCGTCTGACTCAGGCTTGTCCGAGTCCGCCCTGCGAGAGCTAATCCTATGGGCTACTGGACTCCCTCCCTTGCTAGTGCTGGCGTCTTCCTGTGCTTGTCCTTCTGATTGAGGTTGATCTGGCTGCTTCGACTGATCTGGACCAGAGCTCTCGATATATGGGTTTGAGAGTGAGAGCTGTGCTATGCGGTGCTGGAGAGCGTCACTGGTCTCTGGGGTAGAGTCATCCTTATTATCGTGCTTGGAATGGCCTTTCAGATTGTTGGACTCCATTATTTCCCTAGAGGAGGTGCTGGAGGCTTGCTATGCGTTCTGGATCTGCGATGTCCAGTCCCGGATTCATCGTGTCTGAAATCCGAAATGATTATGAAGTCGCGGCTGGCTTTAGGTCGAAAGAGGGATGACATGACGTCATCTCAACAGTAGCTCGGTCTATTACTGTACCAGGTTTATTTGTAAATATAGCAGGAATATTAATATTAACGTGTATTGACCCTCGAAATACAATGTACATCTAAGCGCTGGTAACCCTGCATAGCACTTGCCAGAAAAGTGGACTTAAGTACCGTCCAAGGAGCTATGATTATCGAAGCCTATCTTCCCTAACAAAACAGCTGATGGAACACCAGAACCACTCATCCTCTTCGTCATCAAAGTCAAGGTGGCTTTGACTGGCCTTGAGTATGCAATACCTGGCCATGACTAACTGTAACGCAACGCAAACGCAGAAGTACAACGCTCAAACGCTCAATTTGATGCTCAGTTAGGCCAAGCATCAGGGTTTCATCAGGAAATAAAACTTTTAACTTTGACAGACACTTACCTACGGAAAGCCTTGATCCAAGAAAGTCAGCGTTCAGCCCTTAATATGACGCTGAAGTGTACGTACAAGGTCTGCCAGAGCTCGATATCCGAGCATCAACCATGAGCCGTTACTTCGAGATCAAAAGACCCGTCAGCATCAAGGAATCACCGTCAGCTAGGCTCAATCGTAACAAAGGCAATCGACTGGCAACGAGCAAGGGACGGGGTCTTTGAATATTCATTCATTGATAGCGGCCATCGGCTAGTCAGTCTTACTAACAATTGAGAGTAGTGGACTTCCCATTATCCATGATACCGCGTGCAGCGAGAGCCAGAGTATTACTACCATACAGCTAGGGCTAGCCGCCTGGATTGCCCTAGCCCTAGGTCATACTTTGCTCCATTCCATTCTGTTCCTAGAACACTCCAACGTTGCCAGAATGGCTCTTGGTCTGATCTGAAAACATGGGGAATGTTACTATGGACGGAAATAAGCCAATACATGCAAAAATGCAGTCACGGGTATTGAGACAGATATGGAGCCTCACGACTGTTTCAGCTGAGTTTCGTTCTATCTCAAGTAGGTAAGAATTGGTTCAAAAAGCCAAAGGGAGTAAAGCGTTGGCTTGCCACCAATGTACAGACAACTGTCAAGAACATTCACAAACCATATACAAGATATGATTATGTTTGATGGCTACCCAAGTGAATTAATACTTCATTCGTTTCGTTATTCAACCAGTCGATTAAGTAATAGCTCCCCTACCAGAGGTAACCACATCCAAATTCAGATTTATCCAAGAATTCAAGCTTCAAATCTCAAAATCTCCAAGGAGTAAACATATCAGTTGCGACCTTTCTCCATGTCATCGATGACACCCCTCTCAGCCCTAACCTCCCCAACATCCTCATCGTTCTCGACATCAAAATCACGTCCCAGCCGCTCAGGCCCGAAAAACGTAACAATAATCACATACGCATAGACACAGCCCATGAATATACAAATCACCTTGCCATAGTCATACCTTTCTTCGCCCTCCTCCGTCGGCGGTAGCGGGAACCTCTCCCCGATAGTCGATTCGATAGTCGAGCTCGCGGAAGACACCAGATTACCTAACTGATATGCCGTGCCGACAGTAAATGTCCGGATAGAACCTGGCGAGAGTTCCATCAGGTGGATGGGGATCACGCCCCACGCGCCTTGGACGCAGAACTGCTCGAAGAAGGCAGGAGCCATGATCTTATGGCTCGAAATAAAGGTGTATGGGTATAGGAGGGCGCCGCCGACAATGCTGATTACAATAATACTGAATCGACGACCGAAAATTTGGGAGCCCCAGCCGCAGAGCGTGCCGCCGGTTAGGGCGCCCAGGTTGGCCACGACCTGGGTCACTGTTACGGCGTCGCGAGAGAAGCCGTACTGGCGCTGGACTAGCGTCGGGTAGAGGTCTTGGGAGCCGTGGGACTTTTTCATTTGTTAGCGTGGTCCTGAATAAACGTGAGGTGTGGGCAAGAAAGTACCATGAAGTTGAAACCAGCCATGAGTAGAACAAGGTAGATAAGAAGCAACCAATGCCTCTTGAGCGCGACCTTGCCCTCAGATATAAAAGCAGAGGTGACGTTGCCCGGCATCTCAGCCCTGAGCTCCTGGCGCTGCCGATAAGCATTCGTCTCGGGCAAGAAGAGCCGGAAAACGATCGCCAGAACAGGAAGACACCCTGCAAACCAATAGAACGGTCTCCAGCCGTGGGAGGTTGTTCCCACAAGTGCACGCGCAAAGGCAGCGGCTAAAAGATATCCGAATGCATAGCCCTGCTGCAGCAGACCAGAGACAATCCCACGCGCTTCCTTGGGACAATCCTCTAGCGCCGTCGCCGCAACATTCCCATACAATCCGCCCATGGCGATGCCGAAGAGGGCACGAACAGCGAGAAACTGCTGGTAAGTCTGAGTGAAACCAGTGCCGATTTCCAATGCGATAAAAAGGAGGTTGTTGATGATGAAAGGCCACTTGCGGCCCCATCGATCCGAGGCAATACCAAAGGTGATCGCACCGACGCTGCGGAGCATGAGAACGAGAGTAATTCCCCAGGAAATATCGCTAATTTCCTTGCCGAATTCCTCGGCGAGTTCAGAGGTAGTCAGGGAGACAGTGAAGAAATCGAGGGCGTCAAGCGTCCAACCTAGGAAAGCCACCTTTTTAAGTTAGAAGACGGAAATGACTCTATTCAGTAGACAGAATAAGACAAACCGCAAAGAACAGCCACTGCTGTCTATTCAGCAACGTCAAAGCTTTGAATGGGTTTGGGGCTTTGCGCATAGGAGGCTTTAGTGTTGGAACGCGGTCTTTCAAGTACTGGAAGCAAGCTTTGAAAGTGAGAGGTCTGTGCTCCTCGGGGGCTTCAATATGGCCCGCCTGGGCCTTAACCTGGTCATCAGCCATGGTGGGAGAAACTTGCTGGGCTGCAGGAGGATAGGAGCGGGGAAAGTGTGCTAGCGACTGGAGGAGGAGGGGAGACGAAGCAGAGATTTATAAGCGTGGAAGATAAGCAACCCCGCAGAGGTTGGTAGACCAGGTCAGGTCACTGGTTGCTACAGTCCAACAGCCCGAGTACTACCTAGGTGCCACGAGGCGCCGATCAGTCCCTGGGGCGCCGGTTCATTCTGCAAAAAGCGAGGGTTGAGGCAGCGACTAGACCGTCGCAACAGTTGCGTCTCGGGATTCACTGTCTTGGACCCGTGTCCGGGCTGTCTGCAGCTGAGCTGTCCGATTTATCTCTGAGTTTGCGTGTAAGACCAACAATATGGACACTGGCAGTTCTGCTGGCAGTTCTTTGTGTCTTCTCCAGACTCCGCATCCCCACGAAGAGCCGTCATCGGGGGTGGGGACAGCGTCCAGTCCACACCCCACAGAAGGGACTTCTCGCTTGATTCCAATTCAATGAATAAAAATACCTGGAATACTGATATCTCATCGTCGAAATAACACTGTATCATCTTATTTGAAATAGACTTAAAATCTTGTACCCTCGTATAACGCCCCGCTAGTGCCTTGGATACACTGGATACTACTATGCCGAGCCGCCTTGACACATCTTGGCTTCCCAGCCAAGATCAACCCAAAGCTTCGCCTGACACTGGACAACGCAGCCTCAGGACCCTCTATACATCGAATTTCATGGTGGCATGGGAATACAGTGAATTTACGCATATATCTTTGTTATAGGTCCAACCTTGAACTTGTCGCGCAACCTCCCTCCAACTTCGAAGTCTTTCCTCGGCCGCCATCGACGTTCAATCGAATTCCGACATCGGTGGGACCTGGATAAGCTCGGACCTGCCTCATCCGGCCTAGCCCCATTCGGGGTTACATCGCCTTATCTTCAGACTCTATGTAGACTCCAAGTGGTGGAAGAAGTGAAAGTAATTATGTATTTATGCACGCTCTAGCATCGGTACAGCCATCTATATCCAGATCCAACAATATATACAGACAACCCTAACCGATTAACCACTGTTCAGACAAGTCTATGTACCGCGGTTGCAGCAAGACGGAAATGAGCTATACGGCAGTGCAGCAAAGAAAACATTATTAGTAAGAACGCTCCCGATGAACTCCATATAGAAGCTGATAGTGCTGTTAGAAGAGATGCAAGGCGTCATGGTCATGGCTTTTTCTTCATATGGCTTCCTGATTCAGGCGTGCTGGGCGTCTCATCCCCTTCAACTATCTTCCAAAACCGGTGGAGGGAGAACCCGCTGCGGAAGAAATAAATGCTGACGAGCCAGCCAGCAAGGATGTTGACGAGGTGATGTGAGATGTAGGCATAGGATACTCCGTATACCGCTGAGTAGACCGCAATACAGAATAGAAGGACGGAGGTGACGTGTTTGAATCTGCATGGGTCAGCAGATGTATTGACCAGACATTGAAAAGAGACATACCGTGTGGTGACCCTGGGAATCATAGAGCCGGTGGTCATGGTTTCCACCAAAATGATAAATGGCATGATGGACAGCACGTTGTGATGCGACGAAAATGGCATGAACCAGTGCACAACAAGGTTATGTGCCCAGACCAGGAGAACGAGTATATTAATCGGGAGGACCCAGAGCATTAAAATAAATACCGAGTATGCATAGTTTGCAAAATTATAGTGGGCAGTCGACCTCTGCTGCTGTCAGTACAATCCATCGGGGAGGCTCGACTACGTACAGTCTCTTTGGCATGCCACTGTGCCCGCACACAAGTCGCCAGTTGCACGATGCACGCTACTAAGTACGCGAACTGGTAGGGAATTGCGGTTGATACAAGGACCAAGAGAACACCCATCTTAATCATACGTCTTCTCGGGGAAGGTGCAGGAAAGACAGGAAGATATCTAACCAGTCAGTAGGGCTCAGAAATCAATGGCTGGATAACTCACCCCTTTTCATCACGCCTGATATACCCGGACTTGCTGTTCCAAAGGCCATAGACGACGGAAAGTATTTGTAAGACAATGAGAGCGACGTAGTTGAGCAGGACACAAACTCCAACACAGATGAGGCCGAAAAGAGGAACTAGGAACCAAAAAAATGCGTCCTGGGAGCCCAGAAGGAGATCATTCTTCGTAAAATCGATAGGTGTCTCGGTTGAATTCGTTGCCCAGTGGAAAGGATCGTCACCGGTGGGAAGCTTGGTTGACGTGGCAAGAGAAGATGCCAGAAGCGACATTGCTAACAATAAGGCTGGCATAGACGAACGCAAGGCGCTATCCAAACCTTCGGCAAAGGTAATGAAAAACCCAGTCTCGTCGTAGACTTGAAACTGCTTTCTCAGGGTCAAGGAAACCACGAGTAAAGGAAACGCAGCAAACACGGTCCTGTACCTCATCACCAGTTCTCCTAGACTGCTGACGATGTCGACTGTTAAAGTGATGTCGACGGTGGAATCGCAGGTCGGATCAGTCCATAGCTGAAATGATACTCCGTTTTGGCTTGTTTGCCGAAGAGGAGGAGGCATATACGGCGCCAGTCCATGCAGATTCACATTCACCTTGTCAACATTGACGAAGAACTTGGATTCGTGCGGGTCTGCGATCGACTGGCGCAAGAGGGGCGCAAAGAGTTCTCGCGGGTCTCCGGCTTGGTGATGACGGACGACACGGAGTTTGTAGTCCAACAAACTCGAGTATAGAGCCGGGATTCTCACCTCTGTAAGCATTGGCCTGTTTGCTGGCAGACGTACTTTCAGTCCGGCACTCAGAAGTCCACCCAAGCCTATCCGAGCTTTGATTAAAGCATCTGAGCTGTCCGAAAATTCTGCAATGGCCCAACCCTTCATAGGCACACGGGCTTTATCAACAACTGCCACAAACTGGTGCTCTGCAAGGTCTTCGAGGTCGTACTGGAGATATGAGAAAGGTCTAGCGCGGTCATACGCGTTCCTCGAGGTGCGAGTCGATGCGGGAAGGTGGATTTCGTCGACAGCGGCGTTCTTGCACGCAAGGCGCGTTGAGCCACTGCTGTCGGACGAATCCATATTCAACGCAAAGACAGATGAAGCTTTCCCATTGTGTAGAGGGAAAACGCTGCAGAAGAGGACCTCCAAGCTTCCTTGTTCTCCTGTTCTATCCAAACGCTGATCCGTGAGGAGGGTGAACTTCTTGCCCGAGACTCCTTGAGGAGGGACTGGCAAAAGGTGCACGTTAGGTCCCGTACGGTGACCAAGCTCACGAAGCACAAGCCGCTGACCTTGCGCAAGGATCGTGTTGGTGTGATCTTCAAGTGTAACCAGGGTGCTCGGCTCTGCAAGCTAGTTAGCAACTCAACACGAGCACTTGAAGGAGAGAAATCACCATTTCGCGTGAGCATCCTCTCCGACACCGACTCCAACCCTGTCAAATACCATTTCTTGAAGATGCGCATCCGCTCCGCCCTTGGTTTGGTCTGACTAGCCCGCCGCACATCCACAACATCGAATAAAGATTTGATGATGGCCTTGCGGAATTGGTCGCACCATGTAATAGAAAGGTGATCTACTCCGATCCATACATCAGGCATCGTGGAGGTGAAGACCGTGAAGCCGTGAGTCTCCGGGACAAGAGACGAAATACTAGCGTAATCAGACGGGACAACAGTATCCCGAGAACCACCGGCAATGGAGATAAGCGTCACATGCCACAAAGGGTTGTTGTTTGCCCATGTCTGGGAGTACGCCTCGCGCCAGTAATCATTGATTTGCTTGTAAGTGTGGACAATGTCCGAATCGAACGAGACCGGGGCTTTGGCGTGAGGTGCAGACATTGTGATGATGGTGTTTACTGAGTTCTCCTGATAGTTCGCCATAGTCAACGCGGTACGTGCAACAATTCCTCCCATCGAGTGTCCAATAAGTATGACGGAGCTGGGATCTGGAAGATCGGCATCTCTTCGCGTTCGCCGAGGGTCATGGTATAACGACAGTATGTATGCCACCGCTTCATTCACGTATTCGGCTTGATCCAGCAAGGTTTGTCCATGAAAAGCTGCCATATCCTCATTGAAGTCGATCATGAAGAAATCCAGGCTTCGGGTTCCGGCCCTTAATCGCTCCTGGTCGTGCTGGACCACTTGCGCGTAATGTCTCGAGGCTTCGGCGGCTAACGATCGAACTTGACGGTAGCTTCCTGCATTGCCGGGTAAAAACAGGACGGGGGCGCCGTTCAACTAAGAGGAAGCCAAAATTAGCATGAAAATAAATGGCCAAGCATGAGCGGCTTACTCCCAAATTCTCATGGTTGTATGGATCCACACCCTCCTCCCTGTACAGAAAGAGGTTATATTTACTCGCAAACCGCGTATGCTCCGTATCAAACCCCACCATGCGCAGAAAGGTTGGGCTCATCACGGGCACCCCGCAACCATCGCTTCCCGTCTGAAGAGCGGAAAATGAACGGACAATGGAGAAGAGGAAAACGCAGGCGAGGATTGTAGTGAGAGCCGTCAAAATAGAACATGACCAAGGACTGCGAAGGCGGGCAAGTCGCGACCGGTGAGGCGAGTCGGGCGACGCCTCGATAGCAAGACGCTGCGGAGTTATCATGACGGCTGGGTATCGAGGAGGATCGTGCGATGCCCAGGTCGTAGTGGCCGAGGAGAGCGTCCTCCACGTACTAGAATTTCTCGAGCGCGGCGTTGATTTGCCGTTGGTGTCTCGGCGAAGATCGATACTGGTCCCGGTTCTGGCTATCTCGGGGAGCGGCTTCTCTGGGAGTTCACAGCCATGACTGGGTTCACTGCTTCGCGATGCCAAGGAGTCTTCGGCGTCATCCGCGTCAGGCGAGGAGCCAGACGAGCGTCTGTGCATTTGAAGAGGCAGAACCTATACTCATCCAGGACGCAGGGGACTATTGGGCAGATTAGTGATTGCAGACCGATTCCGCTGTGGTTGGTTCCTGACGAAAACGGCAAGGGGTACAGGAGGTCGACTCAGGAATGCGCTTGCGCACAGAATCTGGGGCGACTCCCAGCACCTGGTCAATCTCGCGGAACGATTGGACAGCGATCTTGACGGCCGAACTCCAAGTTTCGTGCTCTCTGGTCGTTGACAGGGGAAAACTGGAGGCAGCTGGAGCCCCTAGGCGTCTTCCAGACGAGGTAACGAGCGACGGGCCGACCGGAGATGTGCGCGACGCAAAGCACACAACAATAGGCGAGAAGGAGGAATCAGGGGAGAGAATTGAAAATGCGGCAACGCAACGAGCGAGCGTGGAGAAGAAATCAAGATAGGGAGCGCGGAGGAGCGCGAAGCCGGATTTGTCGGCGAGTCGTCGTAATTCGGCCAAAATCTCGAGCGAGTATCATCCAATGTTTCTGGTTGCGTTGGTCTTGGCGGCCTGCTATCTAAACTTACTACCATGTCTGCATAGACAGCTACGTATAAATTACAGCACAAAGAAATGCCTATATCCTTTGAAGAACTGCTTTAATTTTAAAGGGGAGTTGATTGGCTGGTTGCCTTAATATGGCGCATCAAATAGGCATATGTATTCTCATGCTGCACCTAATCATCCCAACACCATATTTAACAACAGGGCTGGCGGCCGTCAAGAGTGTCAATGACTAATCACTCATTGCCCACACACTTCTGAACTCAGCAGGTTGATTATCCTGCGAAGCCTGATACTCTGCACCTGTCTAAACAATACGAGAAGCCTAGAAAAATGGTCATTTACCTCGGATCTGCATGTAAAGTTCATACTCAAGATAATCCAGCTCATCGTCGATAGCCAGATGAGGTCGGCCCAATGACTTCAGGGTCATATACTCTGAATGCAGCGCATTCGGCATCCCTTCACAGCCTGGGGACTTCTACAATATGAGTCGCGATTTCCAGTTTACTGCTTCTAGCCTTTGAAAACAAGCCCCACCCTACATTATTCCCTATCAACTGGCGTTGATATTAGTCCAGTTTGCCGTTTCTTCTTCTCTCCTTTTTAACAGTATCGCCTAGTCTGCTTCTCATAACACAGCAAACCCTACCCCTGACTCTGAACTCGTCATCATCGGAGATCCCTATTCCTTGAGCTCTACCCAGTACTCCGTCCCTTTAGAGGGCCTTTCTCGACATTCAAAATGCGGTTTTAGCTTCAACCAATAGGACAGATCTATTCATTATTGTTCCCAGGGTCGGTCCTGCTGTTTTCGTTGCTCGCTCGGGATATCACAGAGTTGAAGATCTCCCATGTATCCAATACAAATGCAAAACTATGGTTGGTTAGTTCACTGGGATCTATAAGGACTTATAACTCCTTGACAAACACTGTCATAGTCCTTGTGATGCCACCCAAGGTTCATGACGTTGCCCAAGGTTCACACAATGTGCTCACCCAAGGAGTTTATTGAGATGTGCGCGATTCTTCTTGACTTAGAATGAACACATTCATTCTTATGGTAATGTAGTAGCAGATAAGCAGTATAATGCGGCCTCCTTCTATATCTGGAAGATAAATGGTTAGACCCAGCTGACATTAGCAGCTTTACGTGGGCTCCTGGAAGAAGCCAAACTAGGCCTTGCCCAAACACCCGATAACCTACCTCCTATGTTTGCGGAGTTCAGATGGTCAGATAGTCAGCCGAGATTGGCTGCTGGGATAGATCTGTAGCTTCACGGAAGGCAGCCCAACGTATGTTATCTCTTCAATCGGTCGAAACGCAAAAGCGATTCTGTTGCAGGGAGATACAGGTGTACGAGGTGACTGTGGCTGGTACTGGGAACGAACGGTTTCGCACAAACTATTTTCATTTCACCGCCAGGGACGAATTACTAGGATTCATGTAAGCTGTAGCAAACTCTCTGGTGTATTTGGTGTGTACCCAGGGCTTATACTGTCCGCTGAGCAACTTGCTTTGACGGGATTTCGTCAGATCGCTAACAGGTGGATAAAGAGCCCCAGAGTTCGGACAGAACGAGGGATACGGAATGATTGACACATCTGTATATGGTACGATTTACCGCGACACAAATTCGAGCCGGTCTCCCCATATAGTTCTCGTGCTCAGCAGAAACTCAGTATGTTTCCCAAGCTGAAACGAGCATTGCTGCAACAGCATCCGTTTGAAGCCTCAGGCAGTAAAGTCTGCAATATAGTATGGGCAGTAGAAGTGGGCGTCCAGCGCTGGCCAGAGTCCAGATACCAAGACAGGCTTCATTCATTTGCGGAATCTGCTTGCAATGAGAGCAGAAGTTGATTGTGAACATGATTAGACAGTTGTGGTCAGGTTAGCATCGTGCCCGCACCTTATAGATGTACTGTACGTCGTACCCACAGCGACACATTGCACTGCAGATTTTTGGCACATTTATTCCCCAGCGCGCGCTGAAAATCATATGCAGGATCATTAAGAATGCAGAGACTTCAATTATATGCAAACTGAGCAGATCCGTTGAGTGGCATAAATTTGCTATAGATGAAATCCCTCTAAAACGAGTTCTGCGAGGTGATGAACGGGTGTACTTGGACTCTGATTGAGTAGGCCTGAAGCTGCCCTCTTCCTCTCAGATCGCGCCATCATCGACACAAACTCCCATCGACAGGAAGATGAGAGCTGAACATCATTAGCTCAGCCACACGAAATCTGTCCCGTGAATGGATGATGGACTCTGTGCTAGCTCTTAGCGGAGACTTGACTGCGCCTCTCCCTTATGTCCCTCCCGCTGACCCGCTGAGCCGTTGATTGTGGTTACCCCTCGGCCGTGCTTTATAAATCCCTCGCTCCTGCCGTTGCTCACTTTGGATCTGAAACGGCACCCTTTTCTCTTAACAAGCGCTTCTCTTAGCAAGCCCTTGGTGTTCATCTCAATAAACATATCACGTTCTCCGATAATCCTGCGCGTGTACCTCGTCAGCTATGTCGTATAACCACAACCAGTACGGCGGCCCACCCGACCAAGGGTATTACGGAGGGCCTGGATACGGAGACCATGGCAACTATCCTCAGCAACAATATGGTGGGCAACCACAGCAACAAGGCTATTACCCGCCTCAGGCAAGTCTCACCTACCCATCTCCATCCGCCGCGACACCCCGCGCACTTGGCTTTCCGCTCGAGCTATAATGGGCTAACTTGTTTAATGATGTAGCAACAGCAGCCTTATGGTCAGCCCCCGCACGATCCGGCATACTCGGCCGGTCCTCCCCCGTATCAACAGGGTCACCACTACCCTCAACAGCCTCCACAAGGTGCATACGGTCAACCACCTTACGGCCAACAACATCCCGGACATTATGGACATGACCCAAATGCGAACTATGGCCATGATCGCGGCCACTCCCCGTACCCTCCCCAACAGCAGCAACAATATCACAAGCCCCATGGTGGCGAGAATTCTTCCTATTACGGTGGACACCATGCAGAATATCCAGCTCCACAGCAGGGAAATGCGCAAGTGCCGGTTGGTGCTGAAGGGGAAAGAGGATTGGGATCGACGTTGCTCGGCGGCGCCGCTGGTAGCTTTCTAGGGCACAAGATGGTAAGAACATTTATCTATACTCTGAGGTACCAGCTAATTGCAATACAGGGTGGGGGCGCTCTAGGGACCGTAGGAGGTGCCGTGGCAGGCGCGGTAGGAATGAATGTCGCTTCCAAGATGTAGGCCCAGCTTGCTCCTATCTATGCGCAATATATACTGATATAGTGACCAGGCACAAGAAGCACAAGAAGAAGAAGAAGTACGGCCGCAAGCGCTCAGGCAGCTCCAGTTCGTCGAGCTCGTCGAGTTCCAGCTCTAGCAGCTCTTAAGCGGGTATACCTATATTTTAGAAGGCAGGTCCTTTCTTATTACAGTTTGGCCGGAAGGCGCGATTACTTCATCAAATTCATGCTGTTTTCGGTCGCGACTTGTTGGTAGCGACTCTAATTTGTGTCCCTAACGTGCTGTTATCGTTAAATTTCAATGACCTTGGAAGCTAGAGAGTATTATGAGTGTTTGTACAGTACAAGAATTGTAGTTCGTGCTAAGCAACAACGTATCTGCATGAGATCAAGTGGCCAACAGCCACCCCACAGTGACTCGCCACGATACTCACTGTTCAGAGTAAGCTCCCCACGTCTCAGGAAGCTAGGAAGCGGCTAAACCGCCCGACTGTTGGAAATTCGTGAATGATGGCAAGTGGCGACACATTCGGGACCTTTTCCACGGTCGGATTCCTGGGTTTCCCCATAGGACAGAGTGAATGAGGCGAAAGTACGTGTATGAATCGGATTGTACACCAGGAGGGAGTAATGGGGCCGTCATCAAACAATAGGCTATTAGTAAAGCTTTTTTACTTATCGAGACTGGAGCTCTTAGATTATAGGTTGGAATTTGGTTACTTCGTTCATACGTAAATGGTGGCGAGTGCGGACTGAACTCGGATTACCTACGGGGCAGGTAGGTAAATAGTATGGCCAGATGCCTTTACGTCTAGGTGTACGAGTGGTTCATATAACACTTAAGAAGCACTCTAGGAAAGCCATCGCTTAGAAGCAGGACAAAAGAAGTTCTACGAACGTCAAGAACCCATAGAATATTCCTCATGAGAAGCCTCAAAGAAGGACATCAGCGACGGTTGATGGTCAGGACTGTAGCGCCCAGGTTGCAGTGGCATGTGGTAAGGAGTCAGTCCAAAGGACAATTCCGGCTTAGGCTGAGGACCAAACAAGTGTTAAGAGTATTTCCTGAGCCGGCAGACTAAAGATAATAACTCCTGAAGATTTTTTTTGGGTTGGTTTGTCGAAGATTAGGTCATTTATTCCTGGCTGACTCTCTGGGGGCTCAATTTTCCTTGCACTTTGCCCTAGCTAGTCTGGACTTTTGATTCCAGGGGTTGTTCTAGGATGGGCTGGTCTCATTTAAGTCCTGACTGGTTTGGGATAGGTTCATAGGTGATTGCGATAGGATAAACAATTGAAAGAATAATAATAATGCATTTTAATGAAAGGATAAAGTTTGAGTGGAGATAATATTGGATATACTTTTCTTTTTCTTTTGCGATGATCTGTGCCACAGACTCCATCCGGCTGTGTTGCGGGGGATAAGGAGGAAGATCTGGAGAACAATCGATAAGGGTTTGGAAGGGGCATTCCTGGAGGAACACTTCTCTAGCCGCAATACTCTAAGCCGAGCAGACTAGATCTCGACCTAGACTTGTTTCTCGTCAATGGAATGTCATGATTAACTTAAACAGAATGATGCGGTGAACACTGGACAAATGGCGGTGTTGCGTCTGTCGTCCAACTCAGCCCATCGTTTCAGGTGCCAGGGATCCTCGCATACTGAGTCCAAATGCGTTTACATTATTTCCTGTCTTCAGGCTTATTTCAGGGAGATTGTGAACTTCGCCCTGTCTGCAAGGCTTCACTTCCCCTGAACCTTAGCCAGCCAATAAGTCCAAGGAGAGAATTTAGCGCCGACCGAGCAATATCCGACGTGCTCGGTACATCTGATCCTTGGCTGAAAGACATTCCAGGACGCCTGCCTCGTGAAAGAAATCTACTGTTGATTGATGCTGACAGCTCGAGGTGAATAGGAGAAAGAGCCCATCGCTGCACGGCTATCAGGGACCCAAATTTAGCCCCAGAAGTCGACAAATTACATACCGTTCTTTTGGCGGACAAATAAAAAATAAAGCAAGTTATATGGATTTAGCTGCGCCACCCACGTCCAGAAGCGACCTCTAGGGTGGCGACAGGAATAGAACGGCGATGCTTCGATGTACCTCGGGGTATGTACTTACTTAGAATAGCGTCAGAAATAGAGTCTACAGAAAGTCAAAATGCTCAACGCAAGGCATACATGCTCTTGCCGCGAAGGGTGCTGTCATGGACTTATCATTGTGCGGGAGCTTATGCTAGAGTTCAGGGAATACGGCTCAACGATATATTGCTTCGTCAAGCATCACGATGCTGTACCGGGTACAGAGCCGAATGGAGATACTTATGAATGGAGAGCGGAGTACAGAGTAGGATGTGTTACGGGTGATACGCACTAAGGTCTGAGGCATTGGGAGAGCAATCAAGATTATGGGTCAGCCTGAGAGCGATAAGGGAAAAGAAAAAAAAAAAAAGGCGGCCTGAGGCAAAGGAGTCCGTAAATGGCTAGCGCGAGACAATTAGACTTTTTTTTTTACAGAAACAGTTTTTTATTTTTTATTTATTAAATCGGAGCCAGATTTTTCGGGCGGCAAAAAAAATCGCTGGGAGAAAAAAGTCTGCAGCCCACCCACACAAATTTGAGATAAATAAGTGTCACCCCTCCTTTCTCGCTCCATCTCTCTCCCTCCTCTTCCCTCCATATTCCTTATCTCTTCGATAGAGGTCTGGTCCTCTCTTTTTGCTCTTCTTATTTCCTTGTCTCCTTGTCCTTTAGACAAAAGGGATCATAGATTATATTTGGTCGGTGTGCGTCTGTCTATTCGGCGCGCTTCTCTTACCGTCACCTTCAAGATACCCCTCATAGAACGCTTTTGCTCGTTCTCGGTTCTTTGAATCCTTTTTAAAACTCTCTGTTTCTTTCATCAAAATTTCGATTTTAACGAGTTTAACAACGTCCAAAATGCCTGCCGTTGATATTGCTTCCGTCCCCGCTGTCTCCAGCAAGGAGACTGCCGAGTCCGTCGCTCTGCTTGAGACCGCTCTCAAGAACCTCAACCTCGCTTCCTCCGAGGACGAGGCGAACGCTGCTGCTACTAGCCTCACACAGATGCTGTCCGGGCCTATTCCCGAGCAAGTTCTGCCCCTCAAGTAAGTTCTACCCTAAGATCAGTAATAACAGGCGTCTCGAGTGATCTTTGGTATTTATCATGTAAACGGTGGGCTAACCATTACCGTTCCAACAGGGCGGTTGAGACCTTGACAAAGCAGCTCAGCAACAAGAAGGACATCAATGCTCTTCTCCGTGCCTCTCAGGCGGTTCTCGCCATCGCTTCTCACCCTACTATCGCCCCTGGTGTTGAGCCCCACCTCCTTACTTTGCTCGGACCCCTCCTCACTGTTTCCGGTCTGAAGGTCTCCCCGAAGACCCCCAACCCTGCCAAGGCTGTGGCCCACGATGCTGCTGTTGCCATCGTCAGGAACATCAACGGCAACGCTGTCAAGGCCGTTCTCCCTACTTTGATCAACTCTATCGACGATTCACTTGCGACCGCCGATGAGAAGCTTACCGCTCTTGACTGTATCGAAGAGCTTGTCAAGTCCTCACCCGTTCAGATGGCCTTCCGTGTTCCCGATTTGATCCCTGCCCTCTCAGCGAACATCTGGGATACTCGTGACCCTGTCAAGGACCGCATTCAGGGAACTCCTTACAAGCCGTATCAGCCTGCGAAGGGCAAGAAGCCCGAGCAGAAGGAACAGCCCGAAAGGACTGGTACCTTGGAGATTGTTTGCGGTCTGATCAGCAACAAAGATATCGAAAAATTCATTCCCGCTCTCGTCAAGTGTATCGCTTTCCCCGACCGAGTTCCTGAGACCATTCACTTGCTCGGAGCTACCACTTTCGTCTCCGAAGTCACCGGACCAACCCTTGCTATCATGACTCCCTTGCTCGAGCGTGGTCTTAAGGCCGAGCAGGCAACGCCCATCAAGCGTAAGGCTGCCGTCATCGTCGACAACATGTGCAAACTTGTGGAGGACCCTCAGATTGTCGCTCCCTTCTTGCCCCTGCTGTTGCCCCAGATCCTGAAGCTCTCTGGAGAATCCCCAGACCCCAAGGAGAATGGTCTGGCTGATCCTGAGGCCCGAGGCAAGTGTAAGCAGGCTTTGGACACCCTCACTCGTGTCGGTAACGTTGTGGATGGCAAGATCCCTGAAATCTCTACTGCTGGCGACATCAGCACCGTCAGTGCTATTCTGAAGGACATCCTTGCCGCTAAGTTCAAGTCCCAGGCTGAGAAGGCTGAGGCTGTCATCAACTACGTCGCTGCTATTGCCGGTCAACTTGTCGACGAGAAGATTGCTGAGTCAGCTGACTGGACCCGCAATGTTCTTCCTTATATTGCTGCTATTGTCGGTGAGGCTGATGCCCCGGCTATCGCTGAGACCCTTCGCAAGCGCGCCTCTCCCGATGCTGCTGCGGCGGATGCTGTTGAATCTGACGAGGAGGAGGGTGAAGATCTTTGCAACTGCACTTTCTCTCTTGCCTACGGTGCCAAGATTCTGCTCAATCAGACTAGCCTTCGCTTGAAGCGTGGTCAGCGTTATGGTCTGCTTGGTCCCAACGGTTCTGGAAAGACCACTCTCATGCGTGCGATCAACAATGAGCAGCTTGAGGGATTCCCCAAGAAGGATGAGGTCAAGACTGTTTACGTCGAGCACGATCTTGACTCTGCCGACACTGAACAGACTGTCATTGGATGGACCATGAAGAAGCTTCGCGAGGTTGGCTTGGACCCTGTCCAGAGCGAGGTCGAGTCCAAGCTCGAGGAGTTCGGTTTCCTCCGTGAGCAGTTCGAGGGTCCTATCACCGCGCTGTCTGGTGGTTGGAAGATGAAGCTGGCTCTTTGCCGTGCCGTTTTCGAGGACCCCGATATCCTCCTCCTCGACGAACCCACTAACCACTTGGACGTCAAGAACGTTGCCTGGTTGGAGAACTACCTCCGCAACTCCCCTTGCACTTCCATCATTGTCTCCCACGACAGTAAGTTCTTGGACAACGTCCTGCAACACGTTATCCACTACGAGCGCTTCAAGCTCAAGCGTTACCGCGGTACTCTGAGCGAGTTCGTCAAGCGTGTTCCTTCTGCTCGCTCCTACTACGAGCTTGGTGCTTCCGACTTGGAGTTCAAGTTCCCCGAGCCCGGTTTCCTCGAGGGTGTCAAGACCAAGGCCAAGGCCATCATTCGTGTCAGCAACATGTACTTCCGCTACCCTGGTGTGGACAGGGACCAGCTCCAGGACATCACCTTCCAAGTCTCCTTGGGATCCCGTATCGCCGTCATTGGTCCCAACGGTGCTGGTAAATCCACCCTTGTCGATGTCTTGACCGGTGAGAAGATTGCCACCCGCGGTGAAGTCTACCACCACGAGAACATCCGTATTGCCTACATTAAGCAGCACGCTTTCGCTCACATTGATAACCACCTCGACAAGACCCCGTCCGAGTACATCCAGTGGCGTTTCCAGACTGGTGAGGATCGTGAGACCATGGATCGTGCCAACAAGCAGGTCACCGAGGAGGATGAGAAGGCTGAGTTGAAGATCTACAAGATCGAGGGTACTCCTCGTCGTGTTGTCGGTGTCCACGCCCGTCGCAAGTTCAAGAACACCTACGAGTACGAGTGTTCCTTCTTGCTTGGTGAGAACATTGGCATGAAGAGCGAGAAGTGGACGCCCATGAGCACCACTGACAACGCCTGGATTCCCCGTAACGAGATCATGGAGTCTCACTCCAAGAAGGTTGCCGAGATTGATGCCCAGGAGGCTCTCAAGAGCGGTAACATCCGCCCCCTCATCCGAAAGGAGATTGAAGATCACTGCGCCCAGTTCGGTCTCGACGCCGAACTTGTTTCCCACTCTCAGATGCGTGGTCTCTCCGGTGGTCAGCGTGTTAAGGTTGTTCTGGCTGCTTGCTCTTGGCAGCGCCCTCACGTCATCGTTCTCGACGAACCCACCAACTACCTCGACCGTGACTCCCTTGGTGCCCTTTCCAAGGCTCTGAAGGCCTTCGAGGGTGGTGTCATTATCATCACTCACTCTGCCGAGTTCACTCAGAACCTTACCGAGGAAGTCTGGGCTGTCTTGGACGGAAAGATGACTCCTTCCGGTCACAACTGGGTTACTGGTCAGGGAAGCGGTCCTCGTTTGGAGGAGAAGGAGGGTCCTGATGAGATTGTCGATGCTATGGGTAACAAGATCAAGGTTGAGAAGAAGGTCAAGTTGAGCTCTGGTGACAAGCGAAAACAGAGGAAGGAGCGTCTGGCGAGGAAGAAGCGTGGCGAGGATGTTGATGATGATGAGGACTTTTGAACAATAAAACGCCAGGGATAAAAGTGTGTCATGGCTTAATCTTGCTTGTTTAGCTGTTATAGAGGTTACGATCCTATGAATTTCATATCTCTTCAGTTCATTTCAGTTCATTTCAAATAATCTTTTCACATATATCACACTAGTATTCCCAAAAAGGATTTAGGTTTGAGATAATAAAACAAAATATATCGATGACCAAGCTACGTGGGACATGAAGCTTATGGACATATACATATTTGGCGTAGTCGAGGTCCTGGGTCCTCAGATCCAAGTTAACTTAGTACAGCAATTCCAGGGCTCTACACACTAGTACCGGTCCTGTACATTCCAAGCGTTTTCCTCTGTGAGCCTATTACTCCGCTTTGTAGGTCAGAAATATTCCACATGAGCGTGTCGGTGCGTAGACTTTGCATGTAATATATCCAGAATCAATAAGAATATTAGGAGAAAGCCTAGCCTCTAACAAGTACTAAATAAATCTTGTGCGTTGACGATGACTGGCTATCCCTTGCTGAATTATGGCTACCTACTCGAGCGTCAAAGAGTAGGGCGAACTCAAGTCGGGGGGTTCCATCATGGTTAGCATGCACAGCTTCGCTTTCAACAAGCATTTTCATTTTTTGATGTTCTTCTCGAGCAGCAATGTGAAGCGGGTGGTCTGCATCAGGGTTCGCCACCTCGCCCAGGAGATCCCTGACGTTCTCATTATGGCCATAGTGAGAATCTTCCGCCAACGATAGCCTTTTGTCAGTGCAATCGTCATTCTTGAGCAGAAACTGAACCATTCGAACGGCCGAAGCTAGCAGGTCGTTTTCTCAAGATTAGCCCCAGGTTTCAGTAAAAGGTCAACGTTCTCGACAACACTGGATTTGGCCGCTGCTGGCAATTGATAACCTTGTGAACATCGACTCCATTCCGCAGTAAGACCCGATGATATCAGGGGAGCAAACCAGCCAAACGAGCCACGAGGGCGCTATTGTTGTTCTCTGACCGACAAAGAGCATTAAAGTCACCTTAAACAGTGTATATCGTTGCCACGGCCTGAAGATCGTTCAAGAACAAGCTTGTTGGAGTGTGTCCTCATACCTGTAGCCACTGTAATAGCCAGCTGCAGAGTGCTTCAGAATAACATTGACAATAATATCATGGCCTCCGTGGGCACTGTCCGCAAAATAAAGTCGCGAAAGCCTTTGACCATTCCTATCTTCAGCTCCTTTTCGAGAAATAATAGAATGACGACAAATTGACCTTCCACGGCTGCAGCTGAACCTGACCTTCCTCAACCTCCGCTTTAGGATCAGCTCTATGATCTGTGAGGCAGACGATATTCAAGTGTTCTCCGTAAGATGCAGATATCAGGCGGAATTGAGGCCCGTAACTCCGTCCCTAAGCAAGGTCTGTATCATAGCAAGGAGGTCATCAAGCAAGCAGCCCAGACCACGGTCTCTGTATGGCTGGGCTAATGGGACAGCGCTGGCCTCTGATGATATACTCGATGAGCCTTTCCCTCTGTACCAGAATGTTGATCATTCCATGCCCCGGGCTCCATCAGCAGCTGCACATTATTTACAAGGCTTTTGAGGGCGGCAACGAGCAAAGGCGTGCTCTACAGCTGGCTCATGGCATTCGCGTCCACCTCTTGTTTAGGAACACCCTAGACGTTTCGTACTCGCAAAACTATGAGCTTCACAAGGTAGAGCCATTGTTTCTTGACGATTCGCAGGATTTATGGTAGGATTCAGACATTGTCAGTCCAATCCTGGTGAGGCGAATGTTCGGAAACAATTGGTCCTGATCGACCCAGACCATTACGCGTCATCCATATCCAAAATCAGATATTTGATACACCCTTGACTCAAGCTCAAGTGGTTATTGCTTCGGTCAATCTGGAGCAGACCTGGGACCTGCCAGGACCTTTCTCACCAAAAACCCCCCACTATCTGGCGAGGAAAGTGTATGGACTATTCCGATGACAACCAGTGATCATATATATTCTGGTTCTTGTCTATACCAACTGCATCTCCCAGAGAAGCGACAGATCTAGTTATTAGTCATTAAATAGAGCTAACTAAGTGGTAGGCAAATCTTATTACCAGGTTCCAAGGATCAAAGGACGGTGATCTGGAAGAGGATCCGTCGACAGTGTCAGGAGTTTTGTACCCATTTGGATAACAACGATACGCAACGCACTGCGAAAACGAGCCCGGCTGCCGTTCCAAAGCGAAGAGGGCGATCTCGTGCTGAGCCGTTCTTCCTAGAACAAGACATCAAGGGGCATGACGTATCTTGGCGTCCGCCCTATGCTAGGGCTAAAGTATCCAATGATCACAGCGTTACGGAGTTTTCTGAGTGCTCTTCGAAATGACGCAAGGTGTTTTAAGTGTCCAACGCCACCTAGCCTGGGGCAGGCCTAAGGCCCGCTGCGCCCCATAAACCAACAAGTGTCTCTCGTGCCTCTTGCCCTACAAGAACAAAGCCATGACCTCCTAATTGTCATGGCCGAAACGTTCGAGGAGCAGAAATCCACCTGCACATTCATATCTACAAGATGATGAGCCGATGAGGTGGATAATTCTCTCTCTTGAGCCTGCTGCGGCCGTTAATCGTTGATTGGGTTGGAGTGTCCCTCAGGTATGCCTGATTCGCTACGAGATGGGATTCTCAGGAGGAATGAGGCTGTTGGGACCTAGTCTCTCTAGACTTAAATGCAATGAGGCTCTACTCATGCTAATGGCTACAGTGTTGATAGGCCTTACTTCAGTAGCATACTGAGCTGTCGTAGGGTACTCAACTACCGCTATAACTGAAGGACTTAAGGGACGGAACGGACAGGATCTAACCAACACCCCCAAAAAAGATAAAAAGAAGAAAAGAAAGAAAAGAATGAGAGGGGCCAAGGTCCCTTTCCCAACTTCCCCACTATATTCGATCATTTGTTACAGTAGTACTATGTAGGCTGACTAGAGTGGCAGTGGCATGTTACTCATGCGAACTATGGTATATGGGCCATGTGGCTGACTCGGCCGTAGACTGTTCCCTTTTAACTCAATTAAGTCTTAAGTCTTAGACAGCTGCAATCGTCCGTGACGTAGACACGATTAGCCCCAAGCGTTACCACTAACTCTTGGTGTAAGAGGTCGAAGATGTCGGTAGCCATGATAAAGTCTGAGAGAACAGCAGTTGAATGGATCATAAATTTACCCTGGTCTAGATATGTCCGACCGGTAGGCCGTTGAAAGCATGGTATGTATACAAATCAAATCAAATCAAATCAAGCTCATTAACGATGTCAATCAAAACTCCCAGTGATTCCTGAACCCGTCAAAGTTAAGCATTCTTAACCTTCTCTGTCAACTCGGGCACTTTCTCAAACAAATCCCCGACGAGTCCAACATCGGCAACCTGGAAGATCGGCGCATCCGCATCCTTGTTGATTGCCGCAATGACCTTACTATCCTTCATACCGGCCAAGTGCTGAATCGCCCCACTGATTCCCACGCTCAGGTACAGCTGCGGCGCAACATTCTTTCCCGTCTGTCCAACCTGCAGACTATTATCCGCGAACCCAGAGTCCACGGCCGCACGGGAAGCACCAATTGCAGCACCGAGGGAATCAGCAAGAGGGATCATGATGCGGTCGAATTCCTCCTTTGATTTGAGGCCACGGCCGCCAGAGACGACGCGGGGGGCTGTTGCTAGGTCGGGGCGTTCGGACTTCGAGAGCTCTTCGGAGACCCATTCGGTTTGGGCGGGGGCGTTGGGGTCCGTTCCGTCTGTTATGGAGGCGTTGCCGCCAGTGGCTTCGGCATCTTGGAAGGCGGTGCCGCGCACTGTGATGACTTTGATGGGGTCGGTCGACTGCACGGTTAGAATTGCGTTGCCCGCATAGATGGGGCGGACGAATGCTATAACACTTTGTTAACTTTCACAATGGCGACAGAAGTGGTTCAGCAACATACTATCTTCACTCTCGATGGCGGTAATATCCGAGACTTGCTGAACGTCCAAGAGTGCAGCAACGCGTGGGAGCAGACTCTTGCCGAAGGCAGAGTGGCCGGCGATGATATGTGTGTATTCGCCCTTCTTGATATTTTCGACGAGGAGCGGGGCGTAGTTCTCCGGGAGACCCTATAACAAATAAGCATCTACCTTCTGTTCATACTGAGTCAGAAAGTTTATACCTTCTCATACGCCTCGTTCTCAACCGCAACAACCTTCTCGACACCCTTGTACTTAGCCGCCTCAGCCGCCGAGGTAGCCTTCACACCAGCACCTGCCACAAACGCCGTAACGGGCCCGCCCAATTTCAGGGCCGCGGCGATAGCCGACACGGATGAGCTCTGGAGCTTGCCATCGCGCTGTTCGAGGACCGCGAGGGTGGAGAGGAGGCGGGCGAGCGCAGACTGGTTGAAGACGAAGGACCGGGAAGGGGCGAATTGGGCGCGCGCGGCGCGGAGCACGGAGGTGCGGGCTGCAAAGACCATTTCGAATAGTTTGCTTGCCTTTTTGCGGGCTGTGTGCAAGCAAGAAAGAGTACGCTGTCTGGTGGGTGAGGGGAGGAGAGTTGCAACAGTGATGAAAGTTTGGAGGTCCGGTAGCGGGACGGTGGCTATCGTCGGAGCGCCAAGTGCCCGCAGATCGGCGGATGGCCTCGGTTATTAGGCGGATCTTCTAAGGGCGACTCGGCTTACTCTCTATACACGAATCACATTAGGATTGAAGATGCCGAGGATCATAAGTCTAGAGATGTCTGCGGAATACTACCAGTGATGGTCCAACGATACTCTATCAATGCATTTTCCGAAACCAGTCACCATAGGATTATAGTAAGAACAATACAAGCGAAACCTCAAGTGAACTCCGTAATTGTAGAACCTATGAAAGGGACTTTTTCTTCTTTTTCGCGGGGCCAGTCGATACTTTCAGAGCCGCCGCCTCTCCGTCTTTCAACGCTTGAGCTTTCTGCTTCTCGAGCTTCTCCTTGCGCGCCGCCAGCGATGAGGCCTCCTCGTCATCGTCGGCTGTCTTCTGCTTCCGAGACTTCTTGTTGCTCCCTTCTAGGAGTTTCTGCTCGCCCTCACCCTCGATCTGCTTCCGCTTCTTGTTCTTGCCGTCGGCCTCTCCATCTTCAATGGTCTCCACGACATCGGTCTCCTCCACCCACAGCTCGCTCGCCAACCAGATCGGCAGAGCCATAGTGTTGGCACCCTTGATGTGAAGCGCCTTGATATTCCGCCACCCCTTTGTAACAAACTTGTCCGTCAACCCCTTCACCACAGCCTCAATGTTCTCAGACAGCTGCTCAGGTGTGAAGTTCGACGACCCAACCCGGATAGCCGCGGTCGTAGCCGGAGCAAGATGTACGGGCGCAGAGTTTAGGGCCTTCTCGATCTCCTTCGCGACAATTGCCGTGCTCGCGAACAAACTGACCTTATTCTCATCGTCCTTCTGATTCTGCTGCTGCTTCGGATCTTTCTTCACCCTCTTCCCATCCACCTTTTCAATCTGCGCAAGCTTCACGGGGATTGGCCGCTTGCTAGATTTGTAGAACACTTTGCCCAGCGTATTGACCAGACGCATGACAATCCGATCATCAGCCAGAAAGACATCATGCTCGGAGAGTAGTTGCCTCCGGCTCTCAAAGCTCTTGTATCGGTCCTTCAACTTCGAATAACCAATCACCTTCTCAATGCGCGACGAGAGATGCTCGGGAAACGATGGGTCGGAAACAATGTTCTTCACAGAGCGTTGAGGGTCCGCGGTGATTAAGCAAATGCTGAGCGCCGGCGACGCATTCAGCGAATGTGGAATACTGATTTTGCCAGGCTTCAATCTGTTCTTGTCGACAACGTGCTTCTTCGTTGTGAGCACGAGCCAGACGGCTTCGTTATGGATAGGCGTATCTTCGGCATCGGAGTCATTGTCGCCAATCAAAGTCTTCTTGGCCGCAGTCGCTTCCCGCTCGCTCTGTTTCGATTTGATGTGTTTCAGAAGCGCAGTTGAAGCTCTCGAGACCTAGAGGGTAAGAGTTAGGCACTGTATGAACGTTTTCCTGGCAGATTATGGCGTGTACCTGGCTCTTCTCAAGTTGATAAGGAGTCCCATTTTCCACCTTTGTGGTGAGCGCTGTAGATGACCCCATTTTGACTTTTCTGAGGCGCTGTTCTAATTCAGACAATTTCTACCGGCCTGAAAATCCGCGATATCGACCGATAAAAAAAAAGTCGGATCTCAGAAAGCGGTGAGAGTTTCTGCCTGTCATTGATTAGTCACTATTGTGGTCATGTGATCTTAGTATGTATTATCAGAGGATGGATTGCAGACTACGAGTATCATGTATTGAGCATCTATTGTACGGGTCAGTGGAAGAATTGCTGCGGTTCTCTATTTCCTGGTCGCTTGACTACTGGTTAGATCTCATGCATAAATCTTCCGCTATTTCGTCGAGATGTACCTGGTGACCAATATATATATAATTGGAGGCAAACAACGCATCCAGAATCGCTACTTCGTTTCGAAGAATGGGAAAGCGTGTCACTTTTATCTAGACCTTTGAATATGCGATTCAAGCTACCGACGACAATAAGAGTCAGATTCATTTAGCTGTGCGTAGACCCAGGTCATGGCTCCTCATGGACCAACGGGGATCATAATGCTGAAAGTAACTATATCTGAGCCGCTTAGTATTTGAATAGGCTTAGCAGGTCAGCCTGGTCGATATCTTTGTTATTTAATGCTTTGTAACCTATTTGCTCCAGAGATATAGATAGGGAACATGCGGGATATACCGACTCGGAAGAGATTTTGGTAATTCAATGACACGATCACTGATAGTAGTATCAATCTAGCCGGTGAGAATCAATAGTTTAATATAACGCTGTGCAGCATACGTAAGCACGCGGCACACTTTAATCCACGTGTATCTAGATGCGCGCGAGGCAGTATGCACATGGAGGGGCCAATTCAAGCCAAAGAGTCTATGTCGTACCGTAGTATGTAGACAATCGAATGAGCCGAATGTTATATAAAAACCCCGCAAACTAGCGAAGTAATCTCCGGAGTCCTGGCAGACTTATGGGACCAAAGATGACAATAGGAAACACGGCGCATGGACCAAGCCCGTTGCCACGATAACTCCAAGTCCCAATCCCAATACGTACTGGCAACGGAGGGGCTTCGAAAGCTTGTTCAAATGCCGAATATACGCTCGCGGAAATGATGGACGATGCTGCGGACTGAGTGGATAGCGATCTTCGTGGTCGAGGGCCTCGAGTCTTGCACTAAATTGTTCTTCATTTAATATTTGTAGTCAGGAGCCAAAAAAGTGCCTCTACGGAGATCCAAGTCGTCAAGTTCATCAATACTGCCTGAGATGCTTGCGGCAAGCCGTGCTACTTACACCTGTGGTACGGAGAGTCATATAGAAAGACACGTAACTAGTTTGTAGTTGTCAACCTGGATATATCATATCAGTGTTATTATGTTAGTTTAGCCCGTATCATCTTTGCAAAGACAGTGCCCCTCCAGATCGCTGACGCCTTGATTTCGGTTGACATTGAAAGTCTGCATGGGTTTATTAGGCGGCGCTTGCAGCCCACTGTTCCTGATGCATAAGTCTGACTAAGCTTAGGTTAGATCATCCTGCATAGTTACTTAGGACTCCTCTGTCACTATTCAGCCTTGATCTGAGTTGCGAGCAAACATGCTGATTGCCAATCATCGAGTCGTCGGAAACCACGGCTCGCACGTCTGTTGCACGACTAGGATCCAATCTTCTGTGATTGAGACTGTGTCGGCACTGTGTCTGCCGCCTGTATTGTTCTGACCAGAATTCAGAATCGAATTTCAGAATGGCTAAATACGGGGTAGATTTCGTACAGATACAATACCGACCTTGCAGAGGAGAAGAGGCTCGGCTTTTATACCCTGCAACGTTGGAGCAGAACCGGCTGCTAAGGCCCACATAACCTGCATAAGACCGGGGCTCCTCACAGGCTGCTTTGTTTCAGAAAACGCTGGGGTTAAGGGCGAAATGCCAGAACTCAACCGAGTTCGCTTGACTCATTGCCTGTTCATGAAGAAACATCCATGATCCGCTTACCTGCGAGCAGATTCTGGGGCTAGTTCCCGAGTGCCGCCAAACCCATTACTATCGTCATCTGTGTGCGCAGGGACCAAGCCATGTTTCAGCTTAACAAATGTTCCACAGATGTTATTCTTGCAGCATCTCAAACGAGATTGTATTGATCGCAACTGTGTGGCTGATGTCATGCACACAGTCGAGTTTAATATAATTATCTAGACGGGGACGGAATCGAAGTTGGGGGAGTAATGAAAAGGCCAGTCAAATTCAATATGATTGGCTTGCCCCTTAAGCGGAAGGACAAGGAAGTCAATTCTCCACAGCAGAGCCTCGAATCAAGCTCTGATTGGCTGTACTCGTGCATGTGCTAATTTCGGCACTGCCAAGCTCAGGAACAGACGGCAGTGTCCATCAGTTGCCAGTTAGGGACAGAGGGGGCTCACGATAGTTGGCGAGAACGCGGTCTTGGTAACGATGGCCAGAGTCCAGACGTGGTCCCAGGGCACCGTGAAGCTGATCTGATGGACTCGAGAAAAATTTGCAGATGATATGCCTAATTTGAGCGCCAAATGTCGCTAATCGCATCCTCTGGGATCTCCCGAACGGCGAAAATGGAAAAACAAACAAACTACAGTGGGTGGCCACGTCGCCCCCCCACTTGCGACTGCAAATAATCAGCGATGTACGCATGGTTCCATGGGTAGTGCTGCTGAAGATAATCTGGGTTATACCTACCATGGTAAGCCGCCAGTGTTCCTGGCTCAACCACGGACAGACGCGTTGTTGACTGAACCGCGGCAGGTACTGTCAGGGGCAGCCAAAATGGCGTTCTCCTCCCATTCTCTGTCGTAGTATCAAGTACTCCGTAAGGGAAATAGGATTGACATGACAGGCCTTAAGACCAAGACCATGTCTCGAATCTCGCAGTGGAACCCCTGAATTAACTGGCCAGGGTTAGCGGGGGCGTGCTGATTGTCATTCGCCGTCTGCCGGGGCCGCACGCAACGCCGCTCTGAGCCTACCGACTGACTCTTTCCCCCTGGCCTCTCTGGGCTCTGGCCAATTCAGTCCCTTCTCGCTCCATTAAGGTTCGCTCTCCTTTCCCTAAAACCTCCCTTCCTCCTTCTTCCTCTTTAGCCTCCCTCTCCCTCTCTTCAGAGCGCTTCTCTCCAAAACCCCCCGGCTGTCGTCCGTCATCGAGTTTTCCTGTCCGACCAGAGAGACTTGTTTCTCTGCGCACATTCTTTTGGAAACCTCCTTTCTTTTCTGAATACCGCTCCTTCGCATATCGGCTTCCTATCCGCATTCTTTCGCCCCGTCGAATCTCGGTCCCTTCCGCCTGTCATTTCAATTCGTGTACAGCACTATATTCGGAACGAACGCGCGACCGGGTTGCCGTCAATCGATGTACGTCAATCTTTTCCAGATTCCAGTAATATATCCTCGTGCATTTTTGTCCACTGAGTCGCTGGTTCTAGCGGCTGCCGACACTCGACTCCACACCCATTTGTGTTCCCCCCCTGGACCATCGCAAGCACATTGACCTGCGGGTGATATTGGGATTGTCAGAAGAGAAGTTGGATTACTGACTGCATTCAGCGAATTGATTAGATATATTGTCATTTCCGCGATCTATACAAGATGAAGTACTCTTTCGCCCTCACCCTGGCCACCGCTGGGTCCATGGCTGCTGCCGCCCAGCACCAGCACGGTCACCACCACCAACACAGCAAGCGTGAAGTCGTCACGGTTGATGGTCCCACTGTCGTCAAATACATGCTTGATAACCAACTCATCAGCGCCGAGAAAGTGTGCGAGGGTATCACCGACGGCACCTTGGCCTGGGCTAACGGCCAGCCTCCTTCTGATCCTTGCCAGGCTTCCTCGACCACCAGCACTGAAGCCTACACCCCTACTGCTACCGCTGCGAAGTTCATTGAGACTGAGGCCTCTTCCTCTACTGCGACCTCTACATCCACTACCGTGAGCGTGCCCTCGAGCACCACTTCTCAGCCGGCCGCCAGCTCCTCCAGTGCTTCCACTGCCACTGGATTGGATGCTCCCTTCCCCGATGGTGAGCTTGACTGCAGCACTTTCCCCTCGGACTACGGTGCCGTGCCTCTCGACTACCTTGGTCTTGACGGCTGGTCTGGTATCCAGTATGTGACCCTGGTTGGCGAGATTATAAGCGACATCATCACCGCCGTCACCGGTGACAGCTGCACTAGCGGAGCCATGTGCTCGTACGCTTGCCCACCTGGTTACCAGAAGTCTCAGTGGCCCTCTACCCAGGGCTCCACTGGCCAGTCCGTTGGTGGTCTTCAGTGCAAGTTCGGCAAGCTGTACCTGACCAACCCTGACCTTTCCGACAAGCTTTGCATTAAGGGTGTTGGTGGTGTCAAGGCCAAGAACACTCTGAGCGACCACGTTGCTGTGTGCCGTACTGACTATCCTGGTGAGTGATACCCGTCAGCAAATGCGAGTTGTGCTTATGGCTAACCATAAACAGGAACCGAATCTGAGACTATCCCCATCAGCCTTAACAGTGGCGAGACCAAGGAAGTGACTTGCCCTGATGGTGCCACCTACTACAAGTGGGAGGGCAAGACCACTTCTGCTCAGTACTATGTCAACCCTGCCGGTACCTCGCAGGAGGAGGGTTGCCAATGGGGTGATGGCAGCAAGCCCATCGGCAACTGGGCCCCGATCAACCTTGGTGTTGGCGAGAACAACGGCAAATGGCTTTCTATCTTCCAGAACTCTCCCACCACCACCGAGAAGCTCGACTTTAACATCAAGATCCAGGGTGACAACCTTAGCGGTTCCTGCAAATACGAAGATGGCTCCTTCATCTCTGACACTGGCTCCAACGACTCTGGCTGCACGGTAAGCTTTCATGATCTGATTCGTCCACTGAAACTGAGGCTAAATTATTTACAGGTGCAAGTTATGTCCGGTGACGCTACCTTCGTCTTCTACTAGACTGGTTGAGGGCCCGTTCTCGTTATCGGTGCGCTCAGTGTTGGATGACCCTATACGTTCAGGCAAACCTGCAAATAGAATACCTTTCGTGCCTGTTCGCTATTGATTATGTCCGCCTTCATCTTGCATTCTTGTATCTTAGTATATTGTCCCATATGATTTGAAACCGTTATTGCTCATTTTCTCTCCCATTCTCTCTCCGCGGGGCTTGGGGTGTATGTGCTTAATTATTTTCTGCTGTCAAGTAACATTGACTTCCTCTTTTCATGTATACCCTTGTCATCGTCTTTGATATAGGAGGTTATTTGCAACTTGTACTTCGTAAACCGTCAATAAGTTGTTCATTGCTTGTTGATGATTCGCTGCAGTAGTTCGTTCGTAAAAGAGGGAAAACACCTAACTTTAGGTTTGCTACATTAGGTTACAGGAGACCTCGAACGTTCAAGCTGGTGGCTTCAAGATCTCGAAGCCTTAGAAGTGGGTCTACCATGAGCCTTGAAATGACGACATACGGAATGTTAAGTACTGCGTAGTATAGAATGAATGCAATGGCTGGCATTGGGGCTAGCGCCTGTCTTTGCCGAGGACTGCATCGGAGGATTTATGATCATTTATTGGCGAGCAGCCTCATTCTCGCCCCGGGGCGTCGGATTTTTAGATTGGCTGGTTTTGACCGGTAACTTACCTCAGTCACAGCGCGTCGCGTCGGTAAATCTATACAGCCCGTGACAATCACAGCCGGCACTACTGTACTATCGACAAGGCATAGCCCAACAGAAACCTGGCGTACTTGATTGTACATAACAGAATTAATGATGTTCCCGCACTTTCCTAGCCTAGGCTCGGCTTGCAAGAATAGAGACCAGAAACTGCCTTTTTTTTTTTTATGCAAAGGGATAATATGAAGCCAATCACAAACCCAATTTATTTATGCAGCGGCACATGGCGCTAACTATGCACGGACCATGCTCAAGAAACGCGCACACGTGATTTGGCGTGAGTCACGGGATCTCGAACCAGAAAACGCGAGATCTGACTCGACGCGCTTGCTAAGCTCTACAGGATACCCAAATTGTAAAAAAGGAGCGTAGGTGGTGGCCATTTCAAAAAATTGTCTCTACTATTCTGTTCTATCATATACATGCAGTGAAATGCATAGTTCCTGATGGTCACGCTGTGGGATGCGCGAGGTGAAGGTGGAGCAGGGCCGGCGCCTATCGAACGCGTCTCGATTTCTCGAGGTTGTAAGCGTGCATTTCCGCGCTGCCAGTTCCGCCAGGGCATTCTCATTCCACTACGCACCAACTCTCTCCTTTTTTAACCCCCAGTGCTCTTTTCGTTCCTTTCCGTAGATTCGTTCTCGTGTCTTACTCCCCAACCTCCTAGTCGCCATTTCGCGGAGGGAAGCTTCAGGGCTCTTCCTTCTTCGTCTTCACCAGTACCAGCTTCCCGTCCTGTCTCTCCCTCTGCTTCCTTTTCCCTCTCGTGAAAGAATAGAGCCCCTGCCGTGCCTCGACGCGAATAATTGAACCTCTTACTCTTCTTACTTTAGAGCTGCTCAGGAATAACAGTTCGCGCTTCAGACGTGTCATTCACAAATGGAGTCGTCTCCCCCGAGGAGCTGTTCGGTTGCTCCTGTGGCAGGTGTGAAGCGTCCAGCGTCCTTGTTGCCCGCGTTTGAGCCATTGAGCTCGTCTCCGTCTCTTCCTCGACCACAGAAACGTGTAGCACGCGACGATGACCGTGCCATTTCAACTTATCCCACCCCCGTCCCGACGTCGTCGACCCATATCATGTCGTCCTCGCCTCCAAGGATGCCAACATCATCTCGCCGTAACCTGACCTCAACACTCTCAGAACGAGCCCCTCTCTCTACAGTTCCTACGTTGATGCTCCCCGAAACCGGCGAGCCAATTATGATGGGACGGTCCAGCCTTTCATGTCAGTACCAGCTTGCTGCCAACCGCATGATCTCGAGGGTGCACGTCAAGGCCACCTACAAACCGGCTCCTAACCCGTTCGACCGAGATAGGGTGGAGATAATGTGCCTAGGGTGGAATGGACTTAAACTTCACTGCCAAGGAAAGACGTATACGCTGGCCAAGGGAAAGACGTTCACGTCGGACATCAAGGACGCTGATATCATGATCGATGTTTCCGAGAGCCGCGTTTTGGTCCAATGGCCGCGTGGTGATAGGAAGGAAGACGTGTCGACCGACTCGGAGCAAACCTGGGAGGAGACAACGCCAACGCGCAAGAAGCAAACTCACCGCAGCCTGCAGGATAGTCCAGGTGCTGAACGCCAGCGCCTCGCGTCCCCGGTCTCCCCATCTCCCGCTGTCAAGTCCATGATCCCTCCGTCGTCTCCACTATTCACTCCGACTCGCTCTCGTAACGCGGTTGTCGTGTATGAAGATGAAGCTTCACCTGTTCGCCTCCTTCACTCGGATGACGCGTTGAAGCCGTCTTCCAGTGTTGCATCTCTTTTGCAGAGCTCGCAATCTAGTGATCTAAGTGACCTGAGTAAGCCTGACGATTTGTCAGACCATGACGAAGAAAACGACCCAATCATTCATTCTTTCGGGCCTTTTGGCGATAACCTGCTTCCTCGCATGGCCTCGTTTTCTGCTGATGAATCCCCACTTCGGCCCACTCGGCCCCGTGCACATCTCCAGCCTACATCTCCAAAACAGCCTTCAAAGCCAGTGGAACATTCTCAGGAGGAGGAGGAGAAGAAGAAGAAGAAGAAGACAGCTGTTATCAATGAAGACGCGGAGCACGTCCAAAATCACGCCGTCAACCAACTGGCTTTCTCACGTCTGTCATCCACGCCTTTTTCTACCATCCTTGACAACCTTCCCTCTTCCATCTGGAAGGCAGACAACCACTCGCGCCACGGGCCTTCAAGAGAAGAGATTCGGGTAATCTTGGATTCCACAAAGTGTATCGGCAAAGTTGCGCGTGAAGGCAAGGATGCTGCCGGAAAGCCACTTGAAGCCGAATACTATTACATTCCTGACTTCGATGACGATGTTATGCGTCGTGAAGCCGTCGTCACAGACCTGCGAAAACCCGGCCTTAGAAACTGTCGAAAGCAACATAAGGTTTGTCTCTCATTCAGACTTGGCCATGACTGTACTAACCTGAGCAGCAATATTTTTGGCGGAAACCGAAATGAATATGAAACAGTTCAACTAATACCCCGACATATGATTCTGTTCTCAGTACATACTTAACTTGGTTCTTTTTTTTTTTTCTCGATCTCTTCTGTGTTCCTCTCCCGAGGACTGCATAGCGTGGCGTGGCATACCCAGTCTGACTTTTATTACGTTTTTGAATGAAGGTGTATGATGTATGGAGGTCTAGGTCGCTCTCTCGTTCACTAGTCACCTTGCTGCCAGAGATGCCTTCTGCTTTCTGCGATGCTGGGTTATTGAGCTTGTTTGTATAAATATCTGACGCCATCGATGACGGATGGCAACGCCTGGCGATGTTTAGTGGGTGTATTTTACCATTTTGGACACTTATGATCTGTATGTTACCCTCTATGGAATAAAAGTGTTTAGAGTTAATACCTCATTATCCGCATATTTTCCTTGGCTTGAGAAGAGCGTCTATTGCGACTTTACATATGGGAGTACTCCGTAGTCCAGGAGTCACGAGTGACGAATCGAAGATGAAGGTGGAAAGGCATAATTGGGGTTGACATTGTATAGGCTTATATAATCAAGTCATTATGCTCCAGAAGACCGTGGCCTTCATATGTATGTAAATAGTGGGAAGCCAGCAATCGCTGAGTCCATTCTATATTTCGCCCTTCTATATAGGGATGAGACAGGCCAGGCGCTGGCCAGATAAAGTAGAAGGCATACAGCTATTAGCCAATAAGACTTCGTAGTGAACGTCGGATAAGGGTTTATCTACACGCCGCGACTCTGCTTGCTGGCTGCTACCCGCCTATTTAGATCGTACCTACAGCACCCTTGAGACTGAGGCTGAGGAAGTTTAAAACCCCTACTCGGATTTCCTTGGAGCAGATACTATATTCCCTACGGCTAGAACATCTAGGGCTAACCATGGTGTTGGAACCACAGCCACGTCGTGATAAACTGAACATTTGCGGGTTATTATGACCAAGAGCAAGCACCTGAATAGTGGAGGTCCGGGTATGTGGCACCGGCAGAGGAAGATGCTGGGGGAAGGATGGGATGTTGGGAGCAACTCAGACGGTCTTATGGGGTTATCAACGTTGGGGGCCACAACGAAAGCGGCGCGAGTTGAGCAGGTTTATAGAAGGGTTGAGTGAACCGGAGAAATTTGTTGGCCATGGATGTGAAAAGGGAACATAGTGCCTGTAATCTTTCAGTCCAGCGCTTGAATTGCAGTATACTGCAGGGGAAAGGATGTAAGTGGCTACGGCAACGGATTACCACAAATGTTGCAAAGGGAACCGAGAGCATGTCCATGTCCATGATTGTTACCTGTCACGAAGCTGTCACCTAGCTGTCATCATCAACGCCAGCTAGACAATACTTCATGACATCAAAAAAAACTTGCTGGCCGATAGCGCCGATTCTGCACGAAGCTCATGGGGCGGTCGCGGGGTGCGCTTAACGGTAAGATTGATGATGATGATAATAGAGATCTATGGGCTTGGAAAGCGAGCTTTCAAGCAGATTGAGCTCTTAACTGTTGAAACAGTAGAGGCTTCGGTCAAGGACAATGATACTTCAGTGTCTTCTTCGACTGCAGAAAACCTTCACTGTTTCTCCTCTCCACCCTTAATGTCAATAGGTTTCTTACTGCAACCAAACTTGTGTAATATGCCAGGACCGAAGTCTTGTGCTCTCGATCGTCTGGTAGCCTAAAGTGCTGATTGCGGGTGGTTTATTGCCGTCGTTTGGATTTTCGACGGGCTGGAGCATGGTTGAGGCTAGGAGCTGATGTCGGCGAGTGGGACTGCATTCAGTAATCTTCAATAGGATTGCTAGGTTGGCTATAGTGTTCGGTCAGAAGCATCCAAGTCACAGCTTTGCTTCCAAGAGGTGCCGTGGTGACTGGGATAATGTTTAGTAAAGAAAGAGTGTGAATAGGAGATGGAGATAAGTGACGGAGATTGGCTAGCACGGCGATGCACTCGCCGCCTTCGCCTTCGCCCGCAATTCTCCCCACGGCTTTTCAATCGTGCAACATCCCTTGACTTGACCACACTACCTGTTTCAGGCAGACCCAGAAGTGGCGCCTTTCTTGTCTTTGGAATCTCCCCAATGTGGCGTTCAAGTCACTCCCACGCTTTCCGTTCCGATTTCTTAAAACCACTACACAATAGCTGAATTCATCACCGCGGGGATTGCTACGCTACAACCGGGCGGCAAGAGGATGGATCGGCAGAGAAAGCGTAAGCTGGGCCCGATGCGCTCTGGATGATATTGGTGTCTGTGTCCTAATAGAGGTTTACTACAGGGGAGTTACGCCTTCTGAATGAGCGAGCCTGGGCTGGCGAGAGTGGTACTGTTCCCTAAATCCTTCCTTCCCCTCACCCCGCGCTTCATCTAACCGTCGACATCCGTATAGATATATTTCCTGTCAGCAAATCGCTCGATTCGTCGCTGAAAAAGAATACGGCTTTCATCAAGCGCCTTCGCACTGGTATCAATGCTGCTGCCCAGCAGACGTTACTAACTGACATCCGCACGTTGTCGCTTCACAAATACCTTTCGGAGATCATATCAGCATGTTACGAGGGGCTTTGTAAACTCAAATCGCCTGGAGAGATTACTGCCGGTGTTGAGATTACCAGTGCCCTGCATCAGCGATTTGGTCCGGCGGAGTTCACCCGACAAATCGGGTGGTTGCTGGGACGGGGCCTGAGCTCACCGGATAAAAGTCAGTTGAAAACTCTTAGCCAGGAACTGCGTGAGCGCGAGGAAAAAGAAAGACTGTCTCGCCACCGAGTATTGTTAAAGGTTGTGACGGAGTTGTGGCTGGTCGGCGTGTTGAGGACTCTTGATGACGTTGAACGACCGGAGGATGTGGGTTCTAAGGGAAAAGATGGCGCGGGATTAGGCAATAAAGTGGTCGATGGAGTGTCGAGGAACAGAAATCCAGCGGGTGACAAGGAGCCAGAACCGTTCCCTTTGGAGGTCTTGAAGGATCTTCTCGGCCATGATCGCGACCATTCCAATCTGCCGCTGGCTTTATTGTTCGCGAAGAGCTTCAGCTGGGATGTTCTTGGCGCGAAGGCCGCTGAAGAGGGAAGGAAAACTGTTGAGGCTGACGGAGCGACAGCTATGCCTGCTGAAACTCAAAATGGTGACGAGGCTACGGCCGAAGATGACACACCGCTTGCCCCGGAGAAGATCCAGGTTCGTTTCAAAAGTATTCTGAACCGATACCTGGAAGATGTTAAGGCGCATGTCATGCGCGATCAAAAGGCGCTCACTGCACAGAGCAGGCGCAATGCGGAAGCCTACGTAAAGAGTGGTGAGATTTTCGAAGATCGGCAGGCAAATTTTGAGAGGCAGACCAAGTCGCTGGAGAAGTTGGTTGCGAATACGCAAGTCCTTTGCGAGATCCTGGGTGTAGAGATGCCTGCTTTAGCTACACAAGAAGCTTCAGATCCGGCAGCAAGCGGCGGTATTGGTCTCGTCAAGACCTCGGAGTACCTCCGGGGTCAAGGAGAAGGGCCTGGAATTTGGGAGGATGAAGAGGAGAGACGCTTCTACGAGAATCTTGTCGACTTAAAAGGCAAAGTCCCAGCTGTTTTGCTGGATGACGGAAAGAAGAAGAAGACCGAGACCGGCGAACCGACCAAGAAGAAGGAAAGTGAAGCTGGCCACGAGTCCAGTGAGAAAACCGAGCCTCAGAGCCAGATTTCGGAGGAAAGGACTACCGAAGCTGATGATCAGTCTATGGCGATTGCGAGCAAGACCGTTGGAGCCCAGGTGGATGCGCTTTTGGCCAAGCTTCCTGAGCTGCAAACAAAAGAACAAGTTGACCAGATGGCACTGGATTTCTGCTTTCTCAATTCCAAAGCCTCCAGGAATAGACTTGTGAAAGCTATCTCTGATATTCCGAAAGGCCGCATCGATCTCTTGCCTCTGTACTCGCGTCTCGTCGCAACCCTTGGACAGTATATGCCAGACATTCCTCAGGGATTGACGACGTATCTTGACGAAGAATTTCGCAGTCTTCAGCGCAGAAAGTCCAAGGAGTTTCTTGGCCAGGTGCGAATGAGCAACATCCGCTACCTCGCGGAATTGACAAAATTTGGAGTAGTTCCGGAGCATATCATATTCCACTGCTTCAAAGTTTCCCTGGATGATTTTTCGCGCATGAACATTGAGATCATTGGCCACCTGCTAGAGAATTGCGGACGATACTTGCTTCGGAACCCGGATACGTCCCCACGAATGGCATCCTTTCTGGAGACGCTCGGAAGAAAGAAGACAGTGCAGCATCTGGGTCCACAAGAACGCATGATCATCGAGAATGCTGTCTACTATGTCGACCCACCCCAGCGGCCTGCCATTCAACAAAAGGAGCGGACACCCATGGAGTCTTACATTCGAAAACTCATTTATCTGGATATGAACAAGCGGAACTATACCAAGATTCTAAAGTCAGTCCGGAAGCTCCATTGGGAGGAACCGGAGGTGGTTCATATCCTGGAACGTGTTTTTAGCAAACCGGCTAAGGTCAAATACGGCAATATCCATCTGCTTGCAATCCTTGTTAGTGCGCTCTACCGCTATCACCAAGGCTTCGTCATTGGTATTGTGGACAATATTCTGGAGTATATCACACTGGGTCTTGAGCAGAATGATTTCAAGTTCAATCAGAAGCGGATTGCAGAGGTCAAGTACCTGGGAGAGCTGTATAACTATAAAATGATTGACTCTCCTGTAATATTCGATACGTTGTATCGGATTGTCACATATGGCCACGGTGCGTTTTTCGGAATCATTGAGGTTGCCTTACTAACTGTTCTGCAGAAGGCGGCACTCCGATGCCAGGAAAAATTAATGTGCTTGATATGCCCGACGATTTCTTCCGGATACGATTAGTCTGCCAGCTTCTGGATACCTGCGGTCATTGTTTCGACCGAGGATCTGCGAAGAAGAAGCTTGACTTCTTCTTGAAGTTCTTTCAAGTAAGCTTGCTTATGCTTGATGAGTGAAGCTTAGGCTAATTGTTTAGTACTACATTTGTACCAAAGACCCACTGCCGATGGACATCGACTTCCTTGTCCAAGACACGTACTCTCTCACCCGCCCGCAATGGACCCTAGTTACGGAACTAGACGAAGCTAGCCGTATCTTCGGCGAGGCTGTTGCCCAGAATTTCAAGCCACAAGAGGAGAAGCCTGAACCCGAGGAAGAATCGGAGGATAGTGGATCAGATGAGGATCTGGAAGAAGACGCATTTCCAGAGGCCGACGAGGAAGGAGAGTCGAGTGATGAGGCCGATGTAAGTGAACCAGCATACTCTGCTGATCAATGCTAACAAGGCAGGTCTCTCCAAACGCTGAGCGCAACGACGACAGCGAGTCTGAGGAAGAACAAATATTCGTCACCCGTCAAGAAGAGGAACGAGACCCCGAGGCCGAAGCCGAGTTTGATCGTGAATTCGAGAAAATGATGGCGGAAAGCGTTGAGTCCAGAAAATTCGAGCGCAAGGCTGTGTTTGATATTCCTTTACCGATGAGACGCGCTGCCCGTGATCCCACTGCGGAAGTCACAGCCGCGAATTCAACCCCAGCTCCCGTTTCCTCGCCTGCTCAGTCGTCCGGTACAATGGCGTTCTCTTTGATGACCAAGAAAGGCAATAAGCAGCAGACTCGTACTATCGATTTGCCATCCGACTCCACTTTTGCCGTTGCCATGAGAAGCCAGCAGCAGGCCGATAGGGAGGAGCAGCAGCGGATCAAGAACCTGGTATTGAACTATGAAATGTCCAACGAGACGGACAGTACCGAAGGTGGGTTTACTTCGCCTTATCGCATGAATTCCAAGGAGCAGGGGGAAAAGCGACATGCTGACAAAAGAATAAAACAGAACCCGTTGAGAAACGCTCCCCTGCCAGGGTAGACAAGTCGGGCACGAACCGCTCGGCTTTCCGCTCGCGCAAGCTGCAGCTCAGTGACGTGAATTGGTAGTGTTTGGCATGGTTATCCGGAAGCCACCTCAATAGGCATTATGACCTGCTGGGACTGGATTCCCAACGAGACATGGTGTTGATAGCCTGATACCTTAAAATGGTGAGTGGGTTTGACCGTGAACATTGAACCCAAACAACCGACTGGTCAATCCACTTGTGTGCATGCGAAAGAAGAACGGCTTACAAGACGGGAAAGGAAAGATCCTCGTCGCAAGCTTATCCACCAGCTCGGACGTCACCCATTAGAGGAAGTAGACGATGGTTACACTCGACCTGGTCTTGGCCTCCGCTCTTCGGCCGTGTGGACGCGGAAAATGTGACTCAACTTCGCAGAGAGACAGCGCTTTGGCTGTATGCTTTCCATGTGCCCAGCTTAGTTCAGCCCGCTGTTCATCCTAGCCTGGCCTTTTCCAGTCAGGCGCTATATTTAGTCAAGTCAGGATCAATCGCTTATGGCCAAGCGCGGATAATCCTTTATCTATGTGCTTTGCCAGGACCTGAACGGAACATAGCGGACAACAGCTTGGTGCATTACACCATGCAGTGGATTATGCTCCTAGCAAAGTACGAGTTATGTGCCTACACGCGAAACCGAATCATGATCAAGACCAACATTTACATTAGATGATAATTGACTTCAATCTTACTGATCTGCCTTTCTATCTTCCTATGCCCTTACTCTGTAGATTTACATAATGCTGCTTGTTAGCAGTCGTAGCGGCCCCAAAGTCCCGGAAGAGAAGCAGAGCACACTCTATAAGAAATCTATTTTACCTCTTCCAAGCAAAACGTGATCACACCACGTCTCGTGCAAGGACAACTTAGAGTAAAAGTACATGAGTAGGTAGTTACATAAAAAAAAAAGGATAAGGGGCGGAAACCATAAGAGACGTCAGGAAATAACAAGATGGCTGGAAATAAAAGCGCAGTTGACCAGGGAGATGAGATGGCTTGCGGAGTAGGATCGGACGTAGAATGTTGATATGGCCTAACTAGGTAGGAGGGTAGGTAGGCTTCGCTCTGGAAAGCCTGGCTGGACACTGGAAGAGAGCGGTAGCAGAGAGACCCAGCGGGTATCGTTTGAACATCTAGTCTGGAATCGATTTCTTCTCAGTCTTCCGCGGGCTGGATCGGCCATTTTAATGGCCTTATTGTCAATGGTCTCCACCAACTCCAATCCGTTCTGCCATAGGCCAAGCTTCATGGAAGATGATATATCTATTTCTCCGTTTGCTGCTCGGGCGTTTTCTCCTGTTCCGACACGTCCAAAGCCTTGGGAACAACTTCCTCGCTTTCCGCAACCTCGCCTGCAGCGGATTTTACCTCGTCGCGTACTTCCTTGGCCTGCTCATGCTTCTCAACAGGAACAGAGGCATCAACCTCGGCAGCGAGGGGTTGCTCGACTCCTGCAGCATTGGCCTCAGCGCCAGCCTCCTCATCATCGTCAAGTTCAGCGCCGTAGACGTCGGGGTGTGCGCGGAAGCAATCCTGCATAGCCCTGTGATGAGATAATTAGTAAATACCCTTTGGAACATGCAAAAGCGTGGAAAGTGTAATGCGGGACTCACTTAAATTTGTCAATGCAATCCATCCCCTTTGGCTCCTCCTCCGAGTAAACGAAACAGCTGAATGCAGCACGGAACTCCTCCCCGCAGGGGCCGTATGCCATTCCGCCCAGACACGGGCAGTCCCAGTTAATCTCGCCCGTTTCCGGGTTGAATGCGGCCTGCTGGTCCGCTTCGGCCTCGAGCTCTTCGGCGGACTTCAAGGGCGATTCTGACTGCGCGTTGGCGCCCGTTGAGGCGGGAGTTGCCGCAGCGTCAGCGGCTGCGGCCGGTGCCTTCTTTTCCTCGCGGCTCTTGGGCTTAATGGAGTCGAGCGTCGGCAGAGATTTCCCATCTTCGTGTTTGGGTTGGGCCTCAGGGCGGAATGACACTTTATTCAGGAATTGCGATTAGCTTGCGTCATGGTGATAGTGAGGTCAGAAGAGATTTTGAGACGTACGCGATGGGGTCTCGGCGAAGACACTGCTCGTATTGTAGTAGTAGACAGCACCAGATGCCAATCCCACCCGTATAAAAGTATTCTTCCAGCTCCTTGGCTTTGTTGACCCTGTAGAGGAGCTTATGAATCGGCGAGTTGGGCCGCGCGCGACACCGACAGCTGGTGTTGGTGCGCGGAGGAGCGCTCTCGATGCGGGTCGGAACATTATGAGCTGGCGGAGGAGGAAAGGGAAATAGCTAGAGAGCGGAATGAGTACCCAGTTTGAGCGAAGATATTTGGGGGAGGGCCTGGGGAGAGGTCAATTGAGGGGAGTGTTCTAAATAATGTCTCCGAGGACGAGAACGGGACTGAGCGGAGTGCAAGTGCTGCAAGGCAGTCCCGATGTTAAGGCCTGAGGCCATAAATTTTCTGCCTGAATTATACCGGCCAACCAGAGCTCGGCCGTATACTCGCTGTTTTTCACGGACCATGCTTTCGTCTGGCGCAGGCAGAAGAAGCGGTCAAATTCCCAGTTCGCCTTGGACAGCAATATCGTTCTGTGCACTCCGTATATAATATGAAACTAGAGAAGAAAAATCATATGTACAATGAAATTACAACGCCCACGCCCACGCCCACGAACTACTAAACCTGTGTGTATGAACGCCAGTCGTAGCACCATGAAAATATCAAACCAGTGTGGTTATCTCCATTACAAGCCACTCAGCAACTCCGCCATCGAGATTGGTTTCCTCACGGCATTCGAAAATCCATCATGATATGTCACCCACACCTTCCGGCCTGCACTGGAAAGCTCCTGCTGCGCAGACTTCGCTTTCCTCGATAGAGCCTGCTCCATATCCTCTTGCGGCGATGGCACTCGATCCTGGATAATCCGCCCAAAGAAATCGCGTTTCACCGCGGTGCCATACTTCAATTTTGCGGCTTCGGCGGGGTTTGCTGGCGTCTCGATATCATCAGATTTTGTGGTGGATTTCTTGGAGCCGGTCGAAGATAAGTTCTCAGAATTTTTCCGGATTGATTCCTTGCGGTATTCTTGGTCGAGAACTTGGCGGACAGCGTAGCGGACGGGATTCGTAGCCGATGAGAAGCCCGGAACTTTAGAGAATGAGACAAGGGCGTCAAGAGGCCTAAGAAATGTCAGATCCAATGGAGGGAAAAGAGAGTAGACTTGGTGCTTACGGTTCCATGCGATATGCCCACCCTCCATGGCCGCCACCCTCATTCTCAATGCGGACTTTCTCAAACGTCACGCCTAGACCGGTCATTACACGGACCGCGGACTGGACGAGAGCGCGCTCGCTCTCCTTACGCACGCTCGCCACACTCTTCTGCTCGCTGCCGCGCACGACGACAGGTTTAATGTCTGGCGAGAGCATGCGAATGACGTTCGGAATAAGTTCGGTGGCTACATTATTAGACGAGCGGAAGAGTCGGAGAAGAGGCGCAGAAAAGGATGACTGAAACGTAGATAGAATGGCTTGGTTTTGCTTCGTGGCTTCGAAGGCCGCATAGTCTGCTCGCGGGCCAGAGAAGGGATGTGCTTCCTCCTCTTCTTCGTCTATTTCTCTGTACTGTTGTTGAGCTTTGCCCTGCGCGGTTGCGAAGAGAAGGTGGAAGGCCGATGTTGCCTGGCTGAGGTAGGCACCCAACTCCCAATCGTGGGCAGAGTAAATTCTTGATGAGATGGTGTCGTGGAAGTGAAGCCAGTCGTAAGCGGCGTTCGGTTTGGTGAGGAACGTATCGTCTTGATATGGTTGGAGTGGGTATGAGGAGAAACACTCGGAAGTACAGCGGTCATGGTCGCCGCTGGCGTCGACCATCTCGCACAGCCTCCTGATTGCATGGCGCTTTTTGATATTGGCGACATCCACTGAAACCGCCTCTGAGCGGTCGTATGGGTCTTGGAGAGATTCATCGCCAAGGGGTACGTCTGGGAACCCGGCCCCTTCAGTAAAGACTCGATCCACAATGTCGCGTACTCCACCGCGGTTCATGCCTTTGAAAAACGAGCCGCCTCCGGCGTCTGCGAGAACTCGCTGTTCAAGCCAGTTTCGTGTCAACCTCAAAGGAGCGGAGCTTTCATTTCGAAGCTTGTGGGCTACCCATTCTGCAGCTACTAGGACGCTCCGGATGTCACCTTCTGCTGCACCAGTGCTTCTCACGCCGCGTTGCTTTCGCTTTGCAAGGCCCCATGAGGCTTCACAGAGTCGTCGTACTCCGTCGCTGTCCGACGGGATCCCCTCAAGAGTGAAGATAGACTTCATGCGAGAGACGACGTTCTCTAACGGTGCCTGACGCACGTGGATTATTTCCGCGACAGAAGATTGTCTGAGCGGCCGCAAACTTGCATGGTACACGTCATTGCAGACTAGAATAAGCGGACGAAGGAACCGAAAATTGTCACCCTTTCTCTTACGTCCGTCAGATGCTCGCTCGGATGTGCGTGCTGAGTTTCTCTGGTCTAGAAGAACGAGATCGGTCAAGGCCTTCATGAAGCCGCCTTCACCAGAACCCCCGGATCCGCTGACCACTCCGTCCACCTCGTCGACAACAACGCACACAGGCCGCCCAACCTTGCGCACTTTCTGCTCCCCCAGTTCTACATTCATTCCTTTCACGTTCTCCGTGCCGAGGGCATCTCTGATTCTGCCTTTGACGACGTCTCTGCTACGCTCATCACTGGCGTTGATTTCTAAAACCTCGTAACCAGCCTGTCTTGCACAGACATGGGCCAGAGTCGTTTTGCCCAGTCCAGGTGGGCCACAGAGTAATAGAACTTTCCGATGAGGCCGTTCCTCTTCGTCGTTGTTATACTTTTTGTTCTGTTTAGCCCGGGCAAGGCTGGGGTAGACAATAGGATCCCATCCTCTAAGCCAGCGTAAGATTGAACGATTGGTGCGTTCATCCCCAATGAGCTCGGTATACTTGCGAGCACGGTACTTCTCAGTCCACATGGCTGTAGAGAGCTTTTTGCTTCTCTTGTCGCCAATAGGAGCTTCAATGGATGGCCGTACATCCGCTACAGGGGCGGGTTTGGGGGCTTCAGCAGCTTTGACCTCTTTCGCAGACTCGTTAAGTAGACTGTGTATATCGATTCCGTAATAACTCTTCTGTGCCCTTCCAGGAGCAGTCGTCGAGCGGCTAGCAATGAGTCTTTCATAAGAAACTCGAGCGCTGGGTTTTTTGAGTGGGACATTCAGCGCCTTCCCATTGCAGGTCTTTATCTTCACTGAGGTAGGTGATATATTTGGCGGCGCGTATGCTGGAACTATTGTGCTGCGCTCGGTTACAGAGTTAATAACTACCGACTCTAGAGTACTCTGGGACCGCGAGACCTCGGTAAGCTTGACAGGTTGCTCTTGTGTGTCGATCTGGCTCTCGAGATGCGCATCGTTGAAAGCCTCTAATCCGTCATCATCGTCATCGTCATTGTCCAGAAACCCGCCCATAATCTTCGGCCGCTTCGGCTCTGCTCTCGACCCAGATTGAGAAATCTGAGGAAGGTCGACACGCTGTTCCTGAATCTCAAACTCGCTCTGATATTGCGCCTCATTGAAAGCCTCTAATCCGTCGTGGTCGTCATCGTCATCGTCATCCAAAAACCCGCCCATGATCTTCTGCCGCTTTGGCTCTGACGGCTGCGACTGCTCGCCATACTTCCGTTTCTGCAAGTCTGGAGGAGTCGCTCTCGAAGAGAGCTCAGCAGAAGAGATAAACGGCATTTTGGGTGTTGGAGGTGAGGACGGGAACGCCTGTTCACGGATTGGAGAAAGCACGCTGCTAAATCGAGGGTTCTTCGATGGTCTTGTGGGGGTATCTGCAGAAGTACAGTATGAGAAACGATTCTTTGAAAAAGCCGGTCTTCTGCAGTAGGCAAAGATAGCGCACCCGGTCTCACGTCCTCGTCGCTGCGGAAAACATCAGACAGGTTCCAGGCTCGGTGCTGGATCACGACTTTGTTGCGCGTCTTTTCTAATCGCACTGCATTGAGCGCTTCGAGCTCGTCGGAGAAGGATTCGGAGGGGAGGTCGGGGTCTTGGGAGTGTAGGAGAGCGGGATCGAAGGAGGAGAGGTTTATTGGAGATGAATCTGTCATCTAAGAATCCGCTATATCATTAATAGGGTAGACTGAAGTTAACATTCGAATTGCACTGGGATCGACGACGCGACGCGAACGCGCTGGCCAAAAAGTGCATAAGCTGCATTAAGCAAATGACTAAGCTTTATACTTCACATGGGTCTGCTACTACTCTTCCGTACTTCAACCAGGCCTTCCCTCAACCCATAATGCGACGTTTTCTATGAACGAATATCTTAGTCTGGTACATTACCCTGCGACTCCTATCATGAATTCTCTGAAGTCAAGATTAAGCCATACTTTTTTTTTTGGCAGTGATGCGGTACTACCGTATCTCAAAGTAGTCGCACTAGCCCTAATAGAGACTCCGAGCACCAGAGCTCCCCTTTAAGAGTCGAACTCCGGGACTACCACAAACAAAGGAAATTCTTTAGAGGGTTGTCTGACGTGTATATCTCCAGGGTTGTGAGAATAGCAATATATAGCTGCCTGGGGAATTCCGTAGGCTCAAAGCCTGCTAGGGAAGATCGGAGTAAAATCATCGGAGTATAAAACCTCGTATCGGAGTTCAGTTTCGGAGTCATCATCGAACCTGACAAATGCTGTACACAATCTATTTCTAAGCTAGAAAAGCAATATTATCCAAACGGTCGAGTCTTGTGTAGTCTCTACCGAATGCGAGTGCAAAAGATGGTTTCCACGGCCATCTGAGTGTTCAATACTCGCGCGAGGATGTCATTGGCGTGGTCGTAATTGCGACTAAAGCCTGACTCATTCGAAAGCCAGACCAGACCAGGTCGGTCTGGGGAGGCTTTTGACCACATCCTCCCCAAAATGACTCTCTTGACTGCCCAAAGACAAACAGGGGGGGCAGAAATTTCTCATAGGGCGCGTCCAAGCCTCTAATCTTAGGCAGACCCATTATCCATGATGAATACGAAGCCGAAAACGGAGGCTGTAGTGGCCTGAGTCACTCGCTCGCACGCCCTTCTCCTCTTATGCCATCATCGCCATGCAGACAGCCCCATGTTGGCGGCCTAGCCCAGTGGAGGGCTGAAAAAATGACACCGGACTGGCCCGCCATCAAGGTGTGTGGAGACCATCCTGCCAAAGGTCTTATTGCTAAGCTTCAATCCAAGTCAGTCAACATCTGGTATGCTTGGCAACTCCGACGAGGATTCGGAGTAAAGGACGAGGCAAGGTCATTGCCAAGATGACTCGACTAGACCTGAGGATGGATATATAAGGGGATGAAATGCTCGTCTCCATCCTCATCATCATCAACATCGCCAGCAAAAACAACAGCAGCTCTGAACGCAACGTTCCTATACCAGATTGAGCTCGATCCAATCTAAACTCTACATACAACACAATCCTCAAGGACAGTCTACAAACAACAAGTTGATCAAGCATCTCAGGCACTTCAGAAACTTTAAGACTCTGAGCATACCGATTGCATTCAAAATATTCCCAAGAACCCATTGCGAGCACTCCCAGCCCAAAGATTCAACAATGTCTTCCACCAACAAGTCCTCTCCAAAGACCTTCGACGACGCTTCGTCGACCTACTCTACAGCCTCGACTTCCACCGTCATGAAAGAGAAGGAGGAGGCCAAGCACAAGTGGCAGAACAAGAACAAGAGCAACGCCAGCAACGCCAGCAACGCCGACTCCAAGAACAAGGACGCAGCCCTCCATTACGAGGCCATGGCTCATTACCTAGCTTTCCGATAAGTGGCCGCCAGCCACTTAAGGCAGCAATATACGTGCGCGCCTATTACGAGCTTGATCCTAGAACATGGATCAAGCAATAACGCTTATGGATATGATGATTAACTCCAGTTCCATGTCGCTATTTTTACTTTGATTGTTTTCAACAAGCCGGGATTACTGGTCGGTATCTTATGGAGTCTCGGTGTCTAATGGATATTTGTTTATTCAGTATAATGTGTAATTAGTTATGCTTCATAGAATTCATATTTTTTCACCGCAATCTATCCTTGACTTACCTATGGTACCAGGCAACTACGTCTCTATCCGTCAACCCAAACCCTATTTACAATAGGAGGGAGTTTAAATACCTGGGTCTTAGTCATAGTCTAAGCAGGGTTGTATATAAACTCTAATGTTTTCTGTTAGGGTTATACAAAGTGCAAACTCCACGTGGATAAATAGACCCATACCAACGCTATATATAAACAAACCCACGCTACATAAGCACATTGCCCTAACCACTAGACTTTATAGCCCAATTCTTAGCACATATTGCTTTGACAATTCTCATTATATTCTTCATCAGGTATAATCATTATCAAAACAAAACACGCTGAGAAAATGACGTGATGCAAATCTCGACCATGAATGAGGACACAGGTGAGGCGGCGGGTAAAATATGTCGGGTGTCTCGCTAAGTTGCACGTGACCAAATTAAGAGTCATCTGAGCCACAGTGTCATTTACCCGTCAATTCAGAATTTCATCTGCTTACCGTACACATTGAAGCTGCGATCATCAGGCCTGCAACTAGTTTTCAATCATTTTTGACTGGAAAAAAGGTTCCTACAATGTCTTTGATTGGACAGAACAAATGGTTCAAAAAATATAAAGAAGAAGTGAAAAGTGGCAAGCTTGACTTGCCTGCTTTGGAATTCGTGAGGCTTCATTATCACTACATTATTGATTAACTACTTGCTAAGTCCTTACTGCGTCAAGGATGCGAATCAGAATGTTGTCATATACTATGGTGAAGTCTTCTGTCGCTACGAAGATTGTGTGAAGAATCGCGTGGGTATTCAACTATTTTCTAGCTGTTTGTCAACTGTTCATTAACTGTTTTACAACTACTTAGTCGCCATTCTCTACCACTAATAATCTCCGAACCCATCTCCGCGATCAGCATGACTGTAAATTAGAGGAGAGCAAAGGGGGTCGCAATGCTCACAAGACGATTAATCTGGGCATACGTGAGGATCTCCAACTACCTGGCAACTGCTTTCTAACTACTTAGAATGGTACAAGGGCCTCTTCTCCGAGCAAGATGCACACCGGCCAGTTGCCCTTGAAGATGAACATGAAGCCGTTCAGCAGCAAATTATCAGCAATCTACAAACCCAGTCCAAGTCAGACCTGTCCGCGGCCCTACCTTCCCTGCCCCGAAAGAAGGATGGAACAGTAAGATCAATTACCTGTTAGCTACTTTATAGCTGCTTGCTAACTACTCAGGTTCATATTTCTAACATGCGCAAGAAGGTCAAAGAGCTGGGCCATATCATACCCTGCAATAAATGTCCATCCGCTAAGGACTGCTGCAAGGATCAGAATACCTGTGAGCACTTCCGTCATTTTGAGAATGATCTAGAGGAGGACGAGGACGAAGACGAAGAATGAGACACATCTTCGTAGTAACTAGAAGTTCTGTCAGGCGTTATGGAGCTTGAATTATCAGAAGTTCTCTAATAAGTTACCAGTTAGTTTACAGCTAGTTATGAATCAATTTCCTGCAGTTTCTTCCGTCTTTCCATAAGCTCTAATTCCTTCTCCTCATTTTGAAGCTGCAAAACCCGAATTTCTTCCTGTTCTTTTTTCAGCTTCATCTTAATTTGCTCCAGCTCCAAGGCCTGCCGCTGTTCCTCAAAAGATAATGTATCCTCTGAGGGTCTTATAAGGCTTTCTGAAGAAGATGACCTAACCATTTATAAGGTGGTTAGCAAGTGGATACTAAGTGATTGCTAAGCATTGGCAGAGATATTATCCACACACCGGATTAACCTTGGTCGTGATCGTGACGTACGACCAGATCGTGAAGATAAATGTGCTGATGATGACCGACGGCGTTTTCGAGATTCTAGAATAGTTAATTGCTGATATAATATATTGATAGAGAAGATACCTACCTTCACGAGCTAAATGGCGTAGGTAATTAGCTTCCATATTCGCTGTCCTATACGAGTGATGAACTCCAAAGTAGTCACGGTTTTGATACTGAATAATATCTTGCTTGTCAAGCTTTGCAGAGCTATATTAATGCAAGTAGTTAGTTTGTGATTAGGAGGTGGTTAGGAAGTAGTTAGTAAGCCAATAACTTACTTCTGAACAGCCTCAATTAATGAAAGCTGTTTACCACCAGCATTTGCTTTATGGTGTGACTGCTCTGCTGAATTAGTATGATTCCATATAGAATCATACAAAGATGATGGAATCCTAGAGCAGTTTTTGTTAAGCCCAGCTTTAATAACTGCATTCTTTTTATGGAGAGCCCAATTCTGAATTTTTGGGTCCTCATATGCTAGGATAAATTGTTAATAAGTACCTCCCAAATATTTACGAAACACTTACCTGCAAGTAAGTCACATAACTGATCATAATCCTCCTCTGATTTACAATCAACCAGACTTGCCATGCGACTCCACACGCCTGTTCCTTTATTGTCATTACTGACAATCTCAGTAATAGTCCGGAAAAAATGGACCCGGCAGAAAATAATGATGCTCTGTAGTTGCCATAATAGGGAACGATGGTAGGGATCAATCTCTTTAAGATATCGAGCCAGGCCTAGCTAGTTGTTAACTACTTATCAAGTGATTCCCAAGTGGCTGATTAATGATTGACCTACCAGCATATTGTTTCGTGTCCATGTCAACAATAATTCCAGATATTCCATTTCCATGGATAGAATTAAATTCCACAGGTTGACCTGTTACTTTCTCAACAAGAGTAAATACTCTTTTGAATAAAAGATAGTAGCCTGTCGTAGTTTCTTGGTTCGTAAACACACGCATTAAGGTGATAACTGGAGTAGTTTGTAAGTGGCTTCCAAGTAGTTGTTAACTGGCTATGGAATACCTACTTTTCCCGTGCTCATGTAGGTAGGTTGCAAAAACTACCTCATTCATGTTTTTTTGTCTTATCCTTTTGTAGGACATATCAACTTCAAATGAGGTTAACTTGTTTAGAAGCATGATCTGCTCCTTATAGGCACATAATATCATGATGCCATCAGGATCACGGTATTTCTCCTGGATATATTGCTAGATATTGTTATAAAGCAGCTCCCAACTAGTTATAAAATATTTATGATCTTACCTTCAAGGTAGGGTTTATGTTAGATATGTATACCACACCATTGAAATCCTGGCCTTCGGGATATGTAAGTAAACGTTGTTTCTGTATAATGGCAGATATTCTGTCAATATTGGAAAGGGAGGCGTGTATTTCAGCTGGTGTAGAAGCATTATACTGTTGACAAAAAGCCTCTAACTCAGGACTTCGTAGGAATTTTGCTATTGAGTAGTTGGTAACTAGTTATCGAACAGTAATCAAATAGTATTAGACAACTTACCAAGGGTTAGGCTTGGATTCCGCATATTTCTAATTATTGATTCAATCCCTTTCAAAATCTGCTCCGGTGGCTTGTGTGGTGGTGGTGGAGGATGTTGATGAATTCCATGTGAAGTAAAGAGGATATAGGGAGTTTCCTGAATATTAACTGGTACCAATGCAGTAAAGATTACACTGCATTTTATATGTTCCAGCTTGCCGGGGCCTTGAACATGGTCAAAGTCTAGAAGTAGTTTAGAATTGGTTTGCCGAATGTTGCCAAGCAGTTTTAAAGTAGTTGGGAACCACTTACCACAGAATTTGCGCCGTGTTGTTAGTGGTTCAATAACAGCACACTCCTCCTGCGACGGGAGAATGGACTCATTAAATAACCGCTCTAAGAATTCAAGATCAATTGATGTATGGCCTTTCAGAGAGCTGTGATAATGTTTCTGTAGAGGACCTGGTGCGCTATTTATGCAGCTAATATATGGATGGTGCTTATTATTGATGTCCTTTTAGCAAGTTAGTAGGTAGTTAATAAGCAGTTTCCAAGGACTTACCGGGTAGAAAGATTTTCGAAATACAGGCGCACAGCTTGAAAGGTTTTCGATACAAGCTTTGCCACTGTTGAAGAATCTCTTCTTCGAGCGATAAAGACTGAATAGAAGCAATTCCTTGTAAGTAATTGGCATTTAGTTTCCAGGTAGTTCCAAAGTACTTACCTGAATGCATTCCTCTTCCGAATATCATTTTCAACAAGGTCAATATCTTTCCGAATTGTTTGGATTTCTTGCCATGCTTTTTCATCAAGGTATGTATGATAAAGAAGTCGAAGACTTGGCTTGATATATTCACAGACAAAAGCTCCCGAACATTTCCAACTCCATTTCTTAACCTTACAGTTCAAGAAACTGGAATTGATATGTCTTAGCCCATGGAGGCTTGAACGAGAATACTGAATCTTCAAGCAATTAACAAACAGTTCTTAAGCGGTTACGGAACAGTTCTGAAGTACTTACGTCTTGAACTCGTTGCTCCGCCTCCGATTGTGACATTTTATCTGCTGCAATGATATACGTATGACCATTGATATGAGTCTTTGGATACTCAGGAAGGTCATCTATATATTCAATATAGAGCGTCTGTAAAGGGTGTAACTTTGCATCGGTAAGGTCTGTCAAAGTTGTTGGTTGGTCCTAAGATATATATTTAGTTATGCAGTACTTAAGAGCTATACAGTTATATTTTACCTCCAATACATCCTCTCTTACCTCCTCTTCAAACGTATCTGATAGAATATCATTAATATCTTCTTCCCAATCAACTGGATCTATGTTGTCATCCATTATAAAATCACTCTAGAACTGATTGGGAAGTACTTTGAAAGTATGTTTGTACGTTGGGAGTACGAAGAAATAATAAAGGAGACGAATTGAAAATGAAA